>NC_082651.1:9555371-9861016 GCF_028023285.1 Balaenoptera ricei | reverse complement strand
CACACATATTTTCACTATATATATTTTAATATTTTTTCACTACACACACACACACACCCCTGTTTTAACTCTTCTTAATATCTAGATCTTCGCTTCAAGAAAAATCTTGACACCAATCCAGAATAAGTAAGTTAATTGTAGTAATTACAGTAACTTCTATCTCTGGCAACTCTTTCAGAGGTCCTTACAAACTGTAGAGCAGAGTCAAAACATCTTCAAAGGTCCCTTTTCTCTGGGCTCACACCCCCATAGATCAGTGAAGACAGATGTTAAGATATAGGAGTGTTAAGACATACAGGATGTTAAGACAAAGAATGGCTCACGCTTCTGACTTAAAATTAACAACATCTAGTCCAAACATGAAAAACTGCATTAGCTATTTCTGCTGCTTTCCTTCCAAAGACAATGAGTTTTATTTTGTTTTGAAGATTTTCTAGTGAGATTCTGCTGCAATAGAAATATACTAAAACACAAAGTGCCCAGAGAAACATCATTAAAATTGCAGGTAAGTCTTAACTTTGAAAAATTATGATGGTTTATACTGCCAAAATAAACACAAAAAGTCCTCAGGATGTAAATGGACAAAGTGAACTCAGCTACCTTCAGAAATCTGCCCAGATTTTCTGGAAAAAAACCCAACAGCATCCTTTGGGGGGTGAATGGTGCCAAATTTGCGGTATCACATTCATGTAAGAAAATCAGTCTCACTTCTACTCAAACAAAAACTACTAGAATCTGATCAGCAAGGAGGCTGAAAGCACTGGCCATTTTTGGAGCTACCTTCATGGAATATTTGATTAGAGCCAGATCCATTTATGATGGGCAGAGTCCTGTGTTCTATATTAGTATAATTACCATCAATACCTTGAATAGCTAATTTCTCCATCCAAATTGTTCATCCAGACAAAACATGGGCCACAAAAGGTGTCTGATTCTGCCAGGACCTCTGGCTGATTCGACCACATCTTTTCATCCTTGTACACCCTGGCAGGTATTCTCCTCCCCTAACGCTTACATTTATGGGTATTAGAAGAGGTGTACTAAAACTTATAAACTATACAAAAGAGAAATTAGCAAATATAACCTAGGCTGACATTTCTCAAACAAGGGATCTGTTTACTTAACTATACACCGAGAATTAGCACATAAAATGGCTGTTGGAAAAATAAGCAGCAGAATGACAATACAAACTTAATGTTTTACTAGACTCAATCATTTTATTTCCCTGTGCTAATGACCCATGAATATAATCACTCACTCAAACAAATGTTAAATGCCTACTGTGTGCCTGGCACTGTGCAAGGTAAGCAAAGGCAGAGAAAAAGCAGGACACAATACCTGCCAAGTACTACTTTAAACTCAAGGAGATGTTAACTTATTGTACTATTTCAGACTTATTGGACACCAACTACATGCCAGGCTGTGCTGGGCACCATGGCCACACAAGAACCAACTGCAGATCTGTAACCAAAGATTAACTATGACAACCCCAGGTCTGACTAGTCCTAAAGCAGCAATATTTTATTCAGGAAATAATCTTGCCTCTGTCAATTAATCCTTTCTACAGATGGCAATTCTCTGAATAACTTCCACCTATGTTAACCCAGACTAAGGTTGTTTAGAGTTAAGTGAGAGAATGTACTGTTTTGAGCCAAAAAATAAACAGTAAACTGAAACACATTGCACTTTAACATTAATTTGGTTTGCTTTGCTGTTGCCCTCAGTAACAATAAAAAGCAAGTGACTTTAGTCGTAAAGTAGAAAGAACATCAACCCTAAAGTCATTGTGGCAAGAAATTATTTTCTTTCAGTGGCAGTTTAGTGTGAAACAGAAGCTAAACTAACAAGTTTTGCTTAGGTTTTTAGAAACCATTCACTTTTAGTGATTTCTTCATGAAGGCTCTGTGGTCACTCATTTCCCCAGGCTCAAAAACACGTAGTAATGACAAAATTACAGATCTGGTCTTCTCGGTTACAAAATGATTTTTAACCCTGTAAAAGTACCGGTGTTACAGTCATACAATACTAACGAGAGTTTTAAAAATAGGGGTCAGCCCTTAACTGTAAATTATAGATAAAGGTTTGCAAACTAGAAACTTGACATTGGTTTTTAAAGTCTTTCACATTAAAGACAATGACACCCAATTAGGTATCTTAAAACAGGTAAAAAATATAAACAGACTTTCAATAGCTTAATAGAGAGCTAAGCAGAATTGTGCTACAGAAAGACAGAATTGTTAGCTAAACAATCATCAATACTGCAAAGCGATACTGAAAAGGGAAGCTGAAAAAACAAGATTCCTCCCCACAAAATGTTTGAACAAATGCAAAGTAAAATTCGGTAAGCTATCTTGAAGCCTCTCCACCAGTCTCGCTATTTTTACATTTTAAAGTGAGCTCTGTTCGCACGCCGCTATTAAAACCGCAACCAAAAAAAAAGTGTCCTCAAATTTGCCTATTAACAGCAATCAAGTCTAAAAATATGCCCCTCCTACCTAGTGAGCCAAGTGGCAATAATATATGAGAACTCAGGAAGTTTTGAAATGGCAGTGACAGGAGACAAGAGGGAAGACGAGGGGAAGGAATCACGGAGAACAAGAGCAACTCCGTGCGGCCAACGCCGCGAGTTGGCATCCGAACCGCAAGTTCCCGGCTCGGGACGGGACTCGACCGAGCAACTTCGCGCCGGACCGAGCCCCGCGCTCGGCCGCCCTCCGAGCCCAGAGCCGCAGCCCTTCCTCCCCGGTCGCAGCCCGGCAGCGGCCTCCGCGAGGGCGCGGTGACAGCCGCGGGGCCGGGCCCGGGAGATGCCGGCCGGCTGACACCCACCTTCCTTCTCGGCCCGCGCCGCGGCCACGACGAGGGTCATCACCAGGTGCAGCGCTCCCAGGAAGCCGGCGGCCGCGCTCCGCGGGCCCCCGCCGCGGCTGGCCGCGGGCTCCAGACCGGCCCCGGGGGACGTGGAGGAGGCGGCGGCGGCTCCTGCTGCTCCTCCTCCGGCCCGCTTCCCCATCCCTGCCGGCCGCGGGCCGCCGCGCTCGAGATCCGGCGCGGTCCTTCTCGGCTAGTCGGCGGCGGCGGCGCGGGAGCCGTGGTCCGGGCTCTGGCCGCGGCGCCGGGGGCGAGAGCGGTTCCGGGCCCAGGGCTCGGGCTCCGGGCGTGGGTCTGGGTCCGTGCGTGCGTGTGAGCGAGAGTGTCACTCACGGCCTCGGCCTCGGCATCGCTTACGGAGAGTCGAAGCGGAGAGGCCGCGGGTCAAGCACAGCAGGCGGCCATACTGGAAACGGGCACGGGCCGCGGGCTCTGGGCGCTGGCCTGCGAGGGGCGGGGCGCAGCCCTGGGCACCGCCCCCGTCGTGTCGTCACCTGGGCGGCCCGCCCGTCTGTCTGCCCGCCCCGGGGTCCGTGGGTCGGAACTCCTCGTCCCGCCCTCGGAGGCCCTCGGCTTCAGTGGCCAGGCGGGACGAGGGCAGCACCCCCCCAACCCGTCACCGCTGGCCCGCCGGGGAGGAGGAGGAGGGAGGCAGGCCAGGGCCCAGCCGCCAGGACTTATGATGGCGGCTCAGGCTTCGCGGAGGCAGTGACGGCGATCACGTGAGGACCGGGAGGCCTGGACGCGCAGCCGCCCTGGTACGGGGGCGGGGCCGGGGAGGGGCTGCGGGGCGCTGGGGCAGGCTGGGACGCTGCTGTGAGCAGGGGACGAAGCCCTGCATCCCTGGTACTGCAATGCGAGAGCCTTCTAGAGGACTGAGTGCGCGTCCAGACCTCGAGGCCCAGCGCGGAAAATCCATTCCAGTGACTCCTCCTGGCCGCACCTCCGCCTCGCAGCCGCTTCGAGAATACCCACGGCCTGATTGAGTTCCTGGTGGCGCTGCCTTGGGGACGCGGACCTGCTCTATTCATCTTTGTAGCCTTCAAGACATAAAACCCAGGAACGCTTAATGGAATCCTCCTGCCCTTGGATTGTGCCCACTTTGCTGCGGGAAAGCCCTTTGGGGTGTGTGTGTGTGTGTGTGTGTAAAGCAGCAGTGTCCCTGGAGGCAGAGGGCAGACTGTTCTTCAGAACAGCGTCCAATGTTCATGCTGGCTTTCTCCGTCTTGGAATAATTCTTAAGACATTTTATTCACATATTTCCTTCAAGGCTCAACACAAATGCGGTCTCTCTTCCTTCAGGAAGCCACCTCATGCCTCTTAGATGCCCTTTTCATCTTAGGTCAAGGTTCTTCGTGGGCGTGGCTGTTCGCTACAAACTCTCTCTTTAATCAATTAGTAACTTCCCCTAATTCCTAATTTAGTAACTATCTTAGTAACTTCCCCTAACTACAGAGCCGTTTGCTTATGCTTAGGAGGATTTGTTGAGTGAATCCTCGTATGAAGGCCAAGTCCACCCCTAATAGGTCTTGGAACAAACTACATGGGAAAATAAAATTTCAGGAAGACTTACAAAAGAAACTCAAAGTGCTAGCCTATGCAGTAGTCTTCTTTGTCAAGCAAGCACTTTATATTTTAATAGCCTTACCCTGATTTTTGAAAAGCACTTTTACTTTTCTGAATATTAGAGTCAGAATTTAATCGAATTTTGTTCTCGATATAATTAAATAGGAATAATTAGTATTATCTCTAAGTTGGCTTTTCCATGTTTGTATCTGGAAGGCTTTTAACTCACCTAAGAAATCAAGCCCAAGGATGAGTAACTGAGTGCCTTAGCTGGGTCAAAACTTACCTTCAATGTGCGGCACAAGGACTCAGCAGCCCTTCACCGACTACCAGGTTCAGGGCAGACAAGCCTCTTCAACCATGAAATGCTCAGGTTCTCTTACACAGGAATCGACCACATCCTCTGATTAGCCTGAGGCTCAAGAGCCCCATGGGAACTAAGCATATGGCTATAATTGGAGCTTAGACATATACAGACCTGTTTGATCAGAGGCTGATTTCTCATGAAGCTAATGAAGCTTAAGCTTTAGGGCCCCTCTCTTGCACAAGTTTCTTCCAAGGCCCTGCATCTAATTGTGTGTTTATAAGTTTGTATTCTTGTTCTTTAAGCCCCCCACCCCCAATAGCTGTGTAAGCATTTAGGGCCCACCATACCTGTACCCCCCCTGTGCCTGATGGATGTTGGGAGTCACAAGGGTGATGATGGAAGTTTGTTCCCAGGAAAGGGCAAAGAGACTGCTGAGAGAATAATAATAAAAGAAGAACTTACTGGACAGCTTGGTAAACTGTGTTGGAGAGCACCTGGAGTTGAACCGCCATCACCCCATCATCCCCTCTCCCCCAACAGCCATGTGCCTTGGGAAGGAGAGAACTACGTTAAAACTGAAGGAACTGGGAATTCCCTGGCAGTCCAGTGGTTAAGACTCCGAGCTTCCACTGCCGGGGCCCGGGTTCGATCCCTGGTCAGGGAATTAAGATTTCGCGAGCTGCACAGTGCGGCCAAAAAAAAGAAAAAAAAAAAAGCGAAGGAATTATCACCAAGGACCCTTCTGAAGTTCCAATTAGCAGCAGACACCCCTCTAATCCCCTTTGGGGAATTAGAGAGACCTGGGCATTTGGCAGGCTATTTCACTGGCAGAATCAGCGAAAAGCGGCTAAACCTGTGCTTCTCACAGTGTCGTCCCCAGACCAGCAGCGCCAGCATCACCTGGGAACTTATCAGACATGCACATTAGCAGACCACATCCCGGCCATGTGGAATCAGAAACTCTGGGTTGAGGTCCTGCAGTCTGTCTTTTAACAAGCCATTGGGTGATTCTGATACATGCTCAAGTTTAAAGACTATTGCACTAAGTTGGAACATGCCAGAACTACAAACAGTTGGGACTCCTCACCTTCTAGTCAACTTTGTTCTCTACCCAGATTAGTAAACTATCGGAAGCAGAGTTAAAAGGGACTCAGGTGAACTTGGGCTTAAATCCCAGCCCAGCCTTTATTAGCTACATGATGCTAGGCAAACTACTCAACTATTCTGGCCTCAGTTTCCTTATCTGTATAATGATATCTAATAAATTGGGGGAAATTAAAACACCATATGAGGCACAGTGAAAGTTGCAATGATCATTGATTTATACTCCCACTTCATTCCACAAAATATCTAAGGAGGCTTACAAGAATACTTTCATTGCAATAAAAATATATATGAATTAAAATTTGGGACCTGGAGGGGAAAATACTGTTGGAGTCCCCAGGGCTCCATCTCACTGGCTCAGTGGTTGACTGCACATGGGCTCCTGGTATTTGACACCATCTATACTCTTTTTCAAGTCTCAACTTTATGTCACCAGCCAGACCTCACTGTCCCTGTTGCTGCATCTATTTGACATCTTAAACTCACATGAACTCCTAATCTGCTCCCCAAACCGTTTCCACCCACAGCTTTTCCTGTCTCCAGGGCAACTCCAACCATCAGTTGCTGTTTCTCATCACCTCCATGGTATACTCTGGGATGAGCCCCATCATCTTCTGCCTGGATTTCTGCAAGAACTTCCTAACAGGTTTCTCTGTGCCCAACTGTAAAAGGAAAATTTTCCACTTATAGCCCTTGCCTAGGAGATATCAAAATGGGATGCTATGTTATTACCGCAACTGGTTCAAACCAACTGAAGCTGATAAAGGACTGTGAACTTTGAGTGACCCCTAGGCCAGACCCTTATTAGACCTAACTGAAGACTTGTTTCTGCCCAGTGAACAAAGTTCCCTGTTTGATCCAGCACTGTTCTTTCCTATGAGAGTGCTGGTTTTCAATCTTAGATTAGCATCACCCCCATGAACCCCCCTTTCCTCTTTCTAGCACTTAAAAAACCCTGACTTTTCCCAATTCATGAATTAGTAAACTTTTTCACTGATGTGTTTCCTTGCCTGACAAGTATATAAACTCAGCTTTGATTTTATTTTTTTAAGTTCTGGTGGTATTTGCTTTCTTTTTTGACATAAATTTGCATGTTTATAGTCTATTGTCCACACAGCAGCAGAATGACCATTTAAAACATAAGATACCTCGCGTCCCTCCTGCAGTGGCTCCCATCTCAGGGTAAAAACCAAAGGTCTTCTGCTGGCCCACGTGGCTCTACACAATCTGGCCCCCCATGAACTTTGACTTCCATTTCTACTGCACTCCCCTGGGGTCAGTTAATTTCAGCTGAACTCACCTCCATTGTGTTCCTCAAACATACCAGGGATGCTTCTTCTCCAGGGCCTATGTCCCAGCTCTTCCCTCTGTCTGAAGTGCTTTCTCCTCCCCCAGTTCCCTGCTTGGCTCACTTTCTCACCTCCTTTCAGTCTTAGCTCTGTCATCACCTTCTTAGCGAAGCATACTCTGATCACCATTGTTAATACTGCAGTTTAATAATATATCCAACCCCAAGTCCCAATCCTCCTCACCCTGTGCTCATTTTTTCTTTTTCCATAAAATTTATCACTCTCTATAATACTATTTAATTTACTTATTCATTATGTGTTGTCTTGATCTGTCTTTCACCTCCATCTGTTTTGTTCACTGATGTATCCCAAGCTTCTGGAATATATTAGGCTCTCAGTAACACTTATGGAATGACTGATGTATGGATGAATGAATGAATAATTCCAAAAGATAAAGATGGGTAAGACATAGTCCTTTCCCTCAAGGGAACTTAAAGTCTTAGTGGATAAGATAGATAGGTACAAAATGTAATAGGAGGGAGTGAACCAAAGGAGAGATGAGGAGGAGAATTAAATGAAGGCAACTCTGGGTTCCACCAATATCTTTATTTATCCAGCCTTTGCAACTTCTACTGTTTTCCCTTTGTTTTCAGTTATCTTTCATCTAGTTCAGAGTATGAATAAAGCCCACAGCAATAAGGGAATAAGAAGAAATGTAGCATACTGACAATCTTCTTTAATACACAGAGTAATCTGCTCATTTTGTCTGCTGCATGCCTTATTCCTTGGTAGGTTTTCCATGGCATTATTCTTAAAAAGAAAAAAAATCAATTCATGAAGCCCCAGGTTTAAGTCTGTTCAATTATTAGGTAAATTGCTGTAGCCTAGGGTAAGGCAGATAAACCCCAGAAAGGTTCATGCTGCAGGATGAGGATAGTAGCTTTGGGAGATGGTGGGTTGAGCCCACTATTTATGTGGATTTCATCCGTGTGGCCTAATACCTAAAGGTATTAGAAGCTTTTTACTCAGATATTCCAAGAAAACTAGATGCCTTTGCAGTTTCCAAATTTACTTGAACTAAGGCCTCATCGATGACTGTAACTGCTACCACATTTACACCTCTACGAATACGCATTTTGCATTAAATGCTAGAATTAACTATGGTTTTGTTCAACATTTTCCTTCCAAGCTAACTGACACATTTTACAAGCCTATGTTAGTCTTTCTAGCATTCTCAAAAAACATTTCCATGGCAAACAGCCTAGTTGGAAATAAACCAAAATTTCAGCCTGCCGTTTCAAAGTCTCAACAGACTCCAGTACCTAACTGTTAATCCTATAACTTTTTGAGCTGTTTCATGTGGTTTGGTGGTCTTTCCATTCAAAGGAGGAAAATAATATTCTTGAGGACAGAGGGTACCTCCAGTATTTTCCCTGTTCCTCTCACCTCCTGTACCATTGTCCTCTCTCATACTCAATAAGAACTTTGATATGGAATTTTAGGCTGCCCTGACTTTCTGAACTTTCCTGAACACCATTATTAAAGAAACCTACTTCAGTAATCATTCACCTGTACTTAAGATATCATGGTCGGGTGTTAATTAGCAGCCTTGGAAAGCCACTGGGAGGCGGGGTAATGACATTGAACAATGTATTGACAGACTTTGGTGTTCCTACCTCTCCCTATTATTTAACCTAACTGTAAAGATTTCAGGAATATTCAGTTAAGATGAGGACCAATATATTTAAGATGCTCAGATGGAGACCAGAAATGATGAAAAACAAAATTAAAACATTAATGTATGACAGTAAAATAATAACATTAGCTGAGATGAAGATGCAGAAGGAGAGACACAATTCTCTCTGCCAAGTCTAGTGTGAGTTCCCTAAATGGGGAATCAAGAATTGGCCATTATGTATGGAGCTGGTAGTGGCGGTCTGAGAGCAGATATCATAGCTGTAACACACACACACACAGACACACACACAGACACACACACACACAGACACACATGCCTAAGCAGTGTTTTCCATAAAGTGAATTCTACCTTCTCTAAACATCATTACTTTAATTTCCAATATTTTAACCACAAGTTAAATTTGGTGTTGTAAGTCTGGTATTGTAAAACCATACAACGTGTCTGGCAAAATGTCTTTATGACCATGAGTTAACAAGTCTTTGAATTATTCTGAAAAGAAAGGTGTCAGCAAAGAAATAGTCTGTGTCAGAGAAAGACAAATATCATATGATATCACTTATATGTGGAATCTAAAAAAAATGATACAAAAGAACTTATATACAAAACAGAAATAGACTTACAGACATAGAAAACAAACTTATGGTTACCAAAGGAGAAGGGGGGGAGGAAAAAATTAGGAGTTTGGAATTAACATATACACACTACTATATATAAAATAAATAACCAACAAGGACCTACTGAATAGCACAGGGAACTATACTCAATATTTTGTAATAACCTATAAGGGAAAAGAATCTGAAAAAGTAGATATATATATATGTATAACTGAATCACTTTGCTGTACACCTGAAACTAACACATTGTAAACAACTATACTTCAATAAAAAAAGAAAAGAATTTACAAAAAAAAGAAAGAAAGGAAGGGAGGAAGAAAGAAAGAAAGGAAAGAAGGAAAGAAAGAAATAAAAAAAAGGAAAGAAAGTCTGCGCAAGCTCTCAGGGGGAATATTTGTGTTTCAGAGTTAGTCTACATTATGGTTAGCATCTGAATTCTATCATAAAGGTTTGATGCTTTGAATCCCTTTGATAGTGCACAGGCCAGGGAATATTAATAGCAGAGTCCTTGATCTTCATAAAGTATGTGCTCTGTCACACGATGGAAAATATGATTGCAAATAAAAGAACGATTCTTTTTGTTGGAGAAAACATTATTCTCTTTTTGACAATGTGGTTTTACTAGTTGTGAATAGCCTTACACCAAAAAATACACAGTATTTTAGAACAAGAAATGGACCTTAAACCTTTAGTTGAGGATGGCTTTGGAAGTACCCCCTCCATGTGCAGCTATTGTTGGGCAATTATGCAGCCTCTCTAAATATGTTTCCAGTTTTGTGTTTTTAAAAATGGTACAAAAAATTAACTACTGAAAGCTAGTTGTAAGGATTAAATTAAGTTCCACGGAACTATCTAGCCTGTGTAAGATGCCCAGTAGTGTCACTTTTGTAATAATGATTATCATTACAGAACAGGAAACCGAGGCCCAGAAATGAAGGGAGCTGTCCAAGGTAACGGAAGGGCAGAGGCATGACGCTCCAGGCCAGGGTTTCATCTTTTGTTTCAACTTCAGGTCCATTTAATATTTTATACATCTAAGGTGTTTTATTTGTCAGGGTGCTCTTTTAATTATTGTATTGCGCTTATAATAATGTCAAAGCCCGAAGAATTAAGATTCCACTGCTCTACCTAAACGACAGCACAGATCAATTCAGTAAAATCATAAGAGGTGAATCCAATGGTCCCTCAAGAGGGTTCTCGCTAAAAGGTTATTAGCCATTGCTTGACCTTCCCTGAAATCACCTGCTCAAGCCTAAACACTTTGCATGAGTCAAGGTAGGCCAGGTTATGCCTTGATAACATACAACCTCAAACTCTCAGTGACTTCAAACAACAAATTTGTTTCTCTCATCTGCTACCTGTTCCTCCAGGACCCCAGGTGATGGAGTAACCTGAGTCACTCACTATAGCACGGTGAAAAGAATGCTTCAGAGGGGCTTGTAATGGAAATTAAATTATCTGATGAGAACTGACATTTCATCACTTCCACTCACAACTTTTGGTAAGAACAAGTCATGTGGCCACACCTCACTTTAAGGGACTGAGGAACTGTAATCTCTCCTGTGGCTGGAAGGAGAGAGGGTGGGATGATCTAATAGCCCTAATGACAACTTCAGGCTTTAACCTTTTTTTCTTTCCTTCTTGGAAAATAAGAAGCAGCAGCCTGAAAAAAGATGATGGAAACTGGTTTCAGTTTCTCATGATTTATCACATTGTAAAGAACAACTTAAACTTTTTATCATTTATGCTTTTTTTTGTTTTGTTTCATGGTTTAATATATTTTATTGTGAATATTATCACCAATGAATGCTTTTAAAAGCAGTTGGGGGGATTCCAATTTTAATTTTTAGAGTTTGTACATTAAAAAGGCAATAAAAGGGACTATTGGAATACTGGCTGGATTTTTGATGAAGAATTTTTAATTATCTTAGATGTGATAATGGTTATTGATTTTTTAAAATGAGAATTTATCTTTTAGACATACATCCTGAAATATTTATGAATGAAATTATATGATGGAATTTGCTTCAAAATAATCTACAGGGTAAATGGAGGCAGTGCGTAGGGTTATAGAGGAAAGATTAGTCATGAATTGATCAGTTGCAGCTGGGTGATTGGTGCAGGGGTTCATTATGCCAGTCTCTCTACTTTTAGGTATGCTTGGAATTTTCTCTTTAAAAAAAAAAGCAATAATAGGCTTTCAGCTGCTTCAGCCCCAGATCTAGCTTCTCTATATATGGCTAAGAAGGAATCCTAGACCATCACTTGTGCCAGTGGGGCCTGACCAGAGACACCAAGTCATCAAGCCCTGGGTCATATTTCATCCAAAGAATTTTTATACTTGCCAAATATTTGAAACAACCAAACTTAGCCCAGGGTGGCAGGAGATAATGCCCATGCCTTGAAACATCTGGTGGGACCACAGAACCACTTCCTCTTGCCTGCTGAGGAGGCCGAGTGCTCAGAGCCTCCTGAGGCCACAGTTGCTGGCACAGTCCAACACCTAAGACTTGAGTCCAACCCTGAGCCAAACTCCTCTTCTTAGGTTACTCTGTGACCCTGGCAGGACACCAAAGTTCCTTTGGTCATTAACAGGGTGCACAGAGACCTTTGATCTCTTTGAGGCGTACAGAAAGGTGTGGGGCCTGAGCCTGGGCCACACAAAGACCATGGGTAGGACACAAGGGCTACTATGAATGTTCCTCTGCCCCCTAAGACCCCTGGTCTTCAGGTAGATCTTCTCCCCTGAGCCAGTCCACTCTCGGCTTCAGCCACTGCCAACGTATTCTGACGGAAGCACTACCTGTGAGCATCACCAGGGTGATACCTGGCATATAACCCATACTCCCTCTATGAGCACTGCTCCCTTGCCCACAGGGGTGGACCTCTGGTCATGGGTTTTATCCTCCATGATCTTGTTTCCCTGCCATAGTTGATTGGCTATGAACTCCTATCCCAGGCTGGTCCAATCAGATTCTCTTGAAATTTATGACTAAGAAATATGAACATGGAGGATGAATTCTGAGTTATGTAAATGACGAGAGCTTACATAGGACCATCGACAAACTCCTGCTGCAGAGTCCCCATAGCTGCCTTGAGCCTCACTCTCCTGAGGACTGGTTGCTTAGCATTTCCAGATGCCATGAGACAATCCAGTATCACCAAATATGTATATATTTACACATGTATGTATATGTATGTACATATATTTTTTTACATATGTCTCCATAGGTATACATATTGAGATCTCTTTCTGTTTTGAGTGCCTTGAAGAGTGTGTGGGATGCTCCAGGATGATCTCCAATGATCTCCACATTCTGTTGTTCACAGCTTTCTGTACCCCCCACCCCTGAGTATGGGCTGAGTCTAACATCACAGAATAAATAATAATAATAATAAACAGAATGTGGCAAAAGTGATATGACTTTACTTAAAGATTAGGTTACAAAAGTCTCCCTCTGTCCCCTCAGGGGGACAAAAGCTGCCGTGTTATGAATAGCTCTGTGGATAGGCCCCCTAGTCAAGGCTCTAGCCCAGAGCCAGCAAAGACCTGAGGCAGCCAACAGCCACATGAGTGAGCTTGGAAGATAACTGGGAGCCTTGAGATGACTGTGAATACAGGCCAGGCTGACCCTTCGATGACAGACTTGTGAGAAACCTGAGCCAGAAGCACCCAGATGAGCCATACCCAGATTCCTGATAATAAACGCATGTTGTTTTGAGCAGCTAAGTTGGGGCTAATTTGTTACACAGCAATAGATACCTGATACAAGGGGTTGTGAATATTAAAAAGAAAAAGAAAACCTTAAAAACTGATGAAAATGAAAGGAGAACTAGACTAATCCAAAGTTACCAAACTGATTTTCATATTCCTCTATCAGTATTTAATAGAAAAAGTAGACAGAAATCATGAGAACAGAGATTTACACAACACTTTCCACCAACTTGACCTAATCAATGTTTCTGGAACACTCCACCTAAGAAGAACAGAACACACAGTCTTTCCAAGTGCTTATGAGTTTATCAAGATACACCATCTCCTGGGCCATAAAACAGTCCTCGATAAGTTCATCAGGACTGAAATCATACAGAGTATGTTCTTTCACCACCATGGAATTAAAATAAAAATCAATAGAAAGATATCAGGAATATGAAAACCCCAACATGTTTGGAAATTAAACACTTTAATTAATGCATGCGTCAAACTGGAAATCTTAGAATATATTTCTAACTAAAGGATAATGAAAACCCAACATATCAAAATCTGTGGGATGAAGTTTATGTATCACTTAGAAGGAGGATAACTTTAAATGCTTACACTAGAAAAGAAGAAAGTTTCAAATCAATGATGTAGGCTTCTGCCTTAAGAAGCTATAAAAACAGAAAATCAAGCTCATAAAAATAGAAAGAAGTAAATAATAAAGATAGGAATGAAAATTAATGAAATAGAAAACAGGCAAACAATAGAGAAAAATCAATTAATCTCAAAATTGGTTGTTTGAAAAGATCATTCTTTAGATTCCACATATCAGTGATATACGATATTTGTCCTTCTCTGTCTGACTTACTTCACTCAGTATGACAATCTCTAGGTCCATCCAGTATAGCACAGGGAACTCTACTCAATACTCTGTAATGACCTATATGGGAAAAGAATCTAAAAAAGAGTGGCTATATGTATAACTGATTCACTTTGCTGTACAACAGAAAGTAACACAACATTGTAAATCAACTATACTCCAATAAAATTTTTTAAAAAAGAAGAAAAGATCATTCTCCTGGTTTCCTACTTTCCTTGCTTTCATCTTGGATTCTCATCTTGACTCTCAGACGTGATTTTCAGCTCTGACTGCATGATGAAGACTCCAGCTTCTATTCCCTGCATCCACTCTAGTCAGTTTATTAAGAGGTATTAGAAAGATCACAGTGTCCTTAGAAGAGCTAAAGGGACATATTGGGCTGAGCTTTTACAGACATTGTCCACAATCTGTTCACAGAACCAACCTGGTCAGGAAGGTCCATCCCCAGAACTGCCTCTGCCTCTGCCCAGCACACAGGCAATGTGGGTGCCCTAGGTCCTGCCCATTTCCTCTTGGAGTTGGCTTCCAAGCGGTGTCTCACAAGTCAAATATCTGTACTCCAGTGGAAAGGGAGGCTGGAAAAGTTAAGATCTGGCTTCTACAGTTGAAGGTAAATTCACAATCTGGGAAATCATCAAAATATGGAGAGGATGTTTACAGGATTTTGGATAGACTCCCGCTTGCCAGTTCTCCTCTGAGTATGTTCTCTTGTATAACTAGCTCCACCATTCCTCCGTCATTCCCACAAAGCAGGGGAATGCTACTTTCCGGACATTTCCTCCCACGCATGGCATGCTTGCCCAGGGTATCCTTTATGCATTAATTCAATATATGTTCATCGAGTCCCTACTACATGCTAGGCACTGTGACAGCAAATCAGCAGTCTGTGACCTTGCAGACCCTACCAGGGTTCATTAGGACACTTCCACTGAAGGTAAAATAAACTGACTCAGGCCAGATTAGCCAGAAAGGCAGACATTATTATAAGAAAAACGGAGTGTCTCATAGACCCCCGAGTTGGAGCTATGGCTGGGTTTCAGAAAGGGAGTTGGAGGAGGAATGT
Organism: Balaenoptera ricei; assembly: GCF_028023285.1. NCBI lineage: Eukaryota > Metazoa > Chordata > Mammalia > Artiodactyla > Balaenopteridae > Balaenoptera > Balaenoptera ricei. The sequence goes on along the minus strand of NC_082651.1, from coordinate 9,845,923 downwards.
CTCGGAGGACATTTTCCCTCTATGTGCCTCTCGTGTGCTTCACTCCTACCCTTGAAGATGTGTGTTCTGTTATGCCCCATGGCATAAAACATGTTGGGCTGCAGTGTCTGTTCAAAACACAGAACAGACAGAACCAGAATTTCAGACTGTCAATTCTCAGGAAGGAGTAGCAGGACCCATTAGATGTGTTTGCGTGGGTGCAGGGGTGGATGGGAAGGGTGGGGGAGTATTTCGGGATAGTCAAGGCTACCAGGGGCTCTTCCACTCCTGGTAAGAGGGGCAGTAAAAGGATCACTGTGAGCTGAGTTGATACCTTAAATATTATACTAATTTCCTAGGTTGCACAAGTAGGTATCTGATAGTGTTTGGACTTATTGCTGGAGGCTACAAAGTAAGTGACATTCACCCGGATTTGGGTTCTGCATAACTTAACAGAAAAATCTAGAATCAAATATGAACGCTAAAAAGCAGCAAGTTAACTTAGCTGCACCTCACATCTTTGCACAATTTGTCCTTTCCTGTGCTCTGAGACACCACTGCACCCGTCAAAGCTATTCTCATTGTCACCTGGCACCTGACTCCTGGGAGATGGGCCATGCAGCGGCCAAGGGCCCAAGGGCATGAGAGAATGCTTGAGGAAAATGTTTCTCATTGATTAAAAAAATAATAATAATGATATACCTTGGGCTGGGAAATCCGTAATTTTTTAAAGTTACAATTAAAATATTCTTTATATTTTTTCTCAGCTAGTCCATTCCTACCATAGAAAGAGGGAAGGGTCAGGCAGAGGAGGTGAAGGAGAAACAGGCTTTCCAGAGCCTCACTGTCTGGGGTCTTGCACGGGTGGGATGGTCCCTGGGTCACCGCACTTTGCGGCAGAGAGAGGATTCTTGCCCCCGCTCAGCTCTTGACCTGAGTTTTGAGGTCAGGTTCGCCCTTTTCCTACTCTCCAGGTCCCCAGGGCTCTGAGCTCTGATGTGTCCTGGGGAATTTCCTCTCCAGCTTCTCAGGCCCGGGTTTGCGGTTTCCAGACAGTCTTGCAGACCACACCCCGCCCCCCGCCCGTGGTCCCTGCAGAGCCGGCCCACCACCATCCAGACAGCAGCCAGGCCATCATCCTGGGATAAACCAATCTGTTCTTCAAAGGCAAGTTTTCAAAAATCCATTTCTCCACAATTAAGCATAACATTTTGTGTAGATTATTAAAAACAAATAAATGTGAAAAAATTAAATGTGATGCAGTATCCTCCAGTGCCTATTTTGTAAATTTCAGATAAATCAAAACAACAAAGGTAAACAAAAGGGAATTCTTCCTATGGGTTTGGAGCGAAGCTCTTGGGACGCAGAGCAAAGATACTTCTTTCTTCCTAAAGCTTCCAAGTGCACAGCGCGTGCAAGTAGTATGCGGGGGAGTTCAAGCTGTGTTGCTGGACATTGAGAAGCATTTTAAAGCTTTTTTGCCTCTTGATCACTTTTCTATCTACAGAAGTTTGTATTTTAATGGGAAATTGTGGAAGGAATACAATATTTTAGAATCTGGTTTTTTTTTTCCCCTACATTGAATTGGGATGTTTTATGTGGATTATGTCATGAGGAGGTAAGGACTTAATTAAAATAATAAATGTATTGTAAAACTATTTTAAATTAGATTTATTCTTCTTGTCCATTAAGGAGATAAACAGAACATCTCAGAATAACAGAAATTTAAAAAGATTTTATTGTTTAATTAAAGAATCCCTTGACACATAAAACATTTGCAACCACTGGCCCTACATCATCGTTAAGGCTTAGGCTCAGGGCTCAGAATGCCTCAATTGTTTGTTTGCTTGTTTTTAACTTACTTTTTGATATAATCGTATTCACATGTGGTTGCAAGAAATAAAACCAGGAGAAATTCTGTGTACCCTTCACCCAGTTTCTCCCAATGGTAACATCTTGCAGAAATATATACTGTCAAAAGTAAGAAATTAACATTGGAACAATCCATAGCGCCTATTCAGATTTCACCAGTTTTAATGCATTCATTTATTTATTTGTGTGTGTGTTTAGTTCTATCCCGCTTTATCACATGTAGATCCATGTAACCACCATCTCAATCAAGATACAGGGCTGTTCCATCACCACGAGGATCTCTAGTTACTCTTAGCTAGTCACCTCCCTCATTTGCAGTTGAGAGCCTATACTATCCGTTTCCCTATGGAAGCTTGGAAAATGTGGGACCATGAACTTCTCAACCTTCTCTTAACATTTCCAAATCAATACTGCATAAGGGAAAACACTATTCAGAAATGCCAATTGGATAGTTTTAGGTATTTAGGTTTTGTCACAATCTTATTCTTTTGCTGAGTAATTTTACATATGTTTTAGGGAACATTGTTCCCTAAATGGAAGCCCATTTCTGCTGCTACAGTTTTTATTTTTGGTCAGTTTCTCTTTCATCAGTGAAGCTATGCATCCAGGTGGCGTTTACCGGTCTTTTAGAAGTCATTTGATTTAGCCTTAGATTGTGACAGGGCTCTGGGCATACTGTCAAGGGAACAGTCCCCCTACTGTGCCAGCTGGCTGGTTATCTGTGGCTATCATGTGTATAAAGCATTTTTATAAGTTCCCAGAACTCTCTGCTTAAATGTCAGCTCAACAGAGAGGCCTCCCTGACCACCTCTAAAATAGCATCTGTCTCCTGTCTCTCTTCATTCCTTTACCCTACTATATTTATCTTCAGAGCACTTGTCACCACCTGACACATTATATATTTATTTGTTTACTCTCTTTCCCTCACCTTCAGAATGCAATCTTCAGGAGAGAAGGAGCTTGTCTATTCCCTGCTATATTTCTGTTACCTAAAGTGGTCTCTAACACATGGCAGTTTTAGAATGACTGAATGAAATGAAGGAGAGAATAAATGAATTCTCCTGCAATTAGTGAAGGGAGGAAAGGGGGGCAGGCAATGATACCTGGCATTTCTCCCAGAGAAATGGGAGGAGAGATGGTGACTTGAACAGGAAGGACTCAGGGTATGTTAGTTATCTACACTCCAGCCACAGAGCAGAGGAGAAAGGTTCCCAACATGAAGGCAGAGATAACAGTAACGAAGGTAATGACACTAGCAAGTCTGTGGCAGGGATGGATTGCAGTTCACAAACCTGGGTGTGCAAGAAAAACAACTTTACTTTCTATAACTCAGGCCAGTTCTGATTTTGAGGCTTGATTTTGGCATGATGGAGGCACTTAGCAGCAGTAGAATTACTGTCCTGCTGCACCTTTGCCAGGAGTGGGAGGTATATATTCCCTGCGGTGGGGTGGAGGGTTGACTTCATCCACAGATGGCTGCTCCTGCCTTTCTGCACGGACTGGAGAGACTGGGGCCCATCACTGTTCTGAGCCTGTCCCATCAGGATTTCTCATTCATCTGCTTTCTGACTCACCCACTGGGTTCTGTTACAAGAAGGTGATTTCCCTACAACTATGTTCTGCTTTTTAACCATGCCTGTAATTTCTGTTCTCAATTCCATGGTAAGTTTCAGTTCTTTATTCTCATCCTCCGTATGAGAACTTTCCTCTGATTCTCAGGCCTAAAGGTTTGGTAATAAAATGAGGTAGTTTTGCTTGGAGACTCTTACACTGCCTTCGTTCCTCATGAATGTTATAGAAAATTTCCTAATTAAGATATCTCATTTATTGCGGTAGGATTCTTCCTAAATCAAGTACTTAGTTTCATTTAAATCATGGGAATGTACTATAGCCATATAGATTAATAAGACATTAGTACTTGGGTTTCTTTTATTATAAGTGAATTATTCATCTGAATAAAGTATCTCTTGAGAAAAAAAGAAAATACCAATTTATATGCAATGGTAGCCAAAATTTTGTGAGGGAAATTTTAGCGCTATTCTTAGACAGGTTTTACTTTAAGCAAATGGGGGGTATTAATATAAAATGTTAGAAATTAAAAGAATCTAAGCCAGTAACCAGCAGTGTATGTCAGAATCATCTGTAGAGGCTTCCTAAAATACATAGGCCTGGTCCTACCCTCAAATACCCTGATTTGGAGGGTGGATCATGTGGTCTGAACATGTATGTATCCTTGACTGCAAGCTGAGTCTAATCCAGCCCCTCATTCATTTTACTGATGAAGAAACTGAAGCTTCAGAAAAACAAAGCGATTTGTCCAACCTCACACATGCGAAAGAGGCAGTTCATCAAGTATATTCCAACAGGCTATGATTGTATGGCCAGAGGTAAAGCTTTTCCGGGTGATGATATTTAAAACTCATTACAAAACTCAACTTTCATTATCACCGTGTAATTCTGTAAGTAAAAATGAAGAAATTCTTAGTTTCTATTGGAACCAACCCTCCAATATTCAGGTTAGCAGTTCTCAAAGGTCATACTTAACGTTTTGCCAGAGTTGTCTAGAAAGAAAACGTCTTGCAGTCCCACCCGAAGTGGGGCTGAGTTGACAACAGGGGTAAGAGATGAGCAGTGGACACAACCATGGTTAGAAGAGGGTTGAGAGTAGGGGACCAGCAACTCTGTCATAGACGTTTGAACCTAAAAGGACACGACTCAGAAAGGCACTTGTCACATCCTGATGGCACACTGGCTGAGTTCCTTGAGGACATGGATAGAGAAGGAGGCCTGCCAACACCAGACTCATCTATGCCATTGATGTCACTCTTTGGATGGTTTAAAACAGGAAACTTCCTTTGACCCTGCTGCCCCTTTCCAAGCAGTTACTTTCTCACATCCCCTTTACTGTCAATTTTCTCAAAAGAATAGTGCAAATTCAATATCTTAATCTCCTCAACACCTATTAGTCATCCCATTGGGTCTCATCCCACTATCTCTTTCTGCAAAATAACACTGTTCATTCATTCATCTGATTAATATTTATGAAGTGCTGAATTCGTGCCAGACTGTGACCTAGGCTCAAGGTGAGTATAAAAGACAGTCTTTAGAATGGATAAAGAAGATGTGGTATATATATACAATGGAATACTACTCAGCCATAAAAAAGAATGAAATACTGCCATTTGCAGCAACATGGATGGACCTAGAGGTTATCATACTAAGTGAAGAAAGTCAGAAAGAAAAAGACAAATACCATATGATATCACTTATATGTGGAATCTAAAATATGACACAAATGAACTTATCAACAAAACAGAAACAGACTCACATACATAGAGAACAGACTTGTGGTTGCCAAGGGGGAGGGGGGTGGAGAGGGATGGATTGGGAGTTTGGGGTTAGCAGATGCAAATCATTATATACAGAAGGGGTAAACCACAAGGTCCTACTGTATAGCACAGGGAACTATATTGAATATCCTGTGATAAACTATAATGGAAAAGAATATGAAAAAGAATGTATATGTATAACTGAACCACCTTGCTGTACAGGAGAAATTAACACAACATTGTAGTTCAGCTATACTTCAATAAAAAATAAATTTAAAAAAAAGACAGTCCTTATCTCATAGAGTTTACTTTCTGGTGGGGAACACAAATAATCACACAGCTACTTACTCGGTGCAATCAAGGAAAAGTAGAGAGCATCAGGAGAGAGCATAATAGGGACCTAATTTAGATTGGACTGGGAGGTGATGAGCAAGGAAGGCCTCTTTAAGCAAGTGGAAGTTAATCTGACACCTCAAGCAGTAGTAGGAAGTGGCTTGCAAAGCATGAGGAAAAGGTGTTCCAGGCAGAGGAAGTAGAGTCAAGGACCCAAGGTGGGAAAGAGCATGGGCAGCAATTCATAGAAGGAAAAGAAGGTGGGCCAGTGTGGCTAGAGCTGATGAGCTACTAGGTAAGCAGTGCCAAGTGGGTCTAGGGAGACAGGCAGGGGTGAGGTCATGGAGACCTTCATAGACCAGGCTGAGATCTTTGATCTCAATTCCAAATGCAAAGGGAAGTCATTGAAGGAGTTTAAGCAGAGAAGAGATATGATCAAATTTATATTTTAAGAGTATTGCTTTCTCTTGGCCGGAGACTGGATTAGAATGAAACAGGAAGACTGTTAGAAGTCCATTGCAGTGCTCTCGGTGAAAGATAATGGTAACTTGGAGTAAGATGAAGGCCTTGGGGATGGAGGGAAGTAGAAAGACTCAGGATGTATTTTGCAGGTTGACAGACCCTGATCCATTGGACATCTGGGAGATGTCAAGTATGACATCTAGGTTTCTGGCTTATGCAGTTGTGTGGATTGGTGGTACCATTTATTGAGGTTTAAAAACTTGGAAGAATAAAAGGTTTGGAGAAAAGGCAAGAGTTTTTGTTTTAGATGTCTGTGAAACATCACAGGGCAGATATCAAGAAGGAAGTTGGATCTGTGGGTGTCAAGCTCAGACGAGAAGTCTGGGCTGAACATACATTTGGCAGTCTTTGGCATATGGTTGATATTGAAAGCCATAGAATGTGGAAGATTGTCTAACAAGAGAGAAAATGACAAGACAGACCTCTAAGAGCCTTCACAATATAGAGATCAGACAAAGAAGGAATATCCAGAAATGAAGACAAACAGAGCAGAGGAGGCAGAGGAAAATGAGGGGGCGTGATGTCATGGTAGCTAACGAAAGAGACAACTTCAGAAGGAGCGTGTGGGCCACGCTGTGTAGTGCCACTGAGGGCTCAGGTAAGCTGAGGACTGCAAAGGGTCTGCTGGACAAGGAGGTCATTGCTGATCTTCACCAAGAACAGTTTTGATGAAGTTCTGAGGCAGAAGTCAGACTGAAGTGACAGGTAAGTCACAATGAGCATTAAAGAAAGAAAAGAAATAGAAAAGGATGGAAAAGACCAGAAAATCAGAAAATTAAGCATAAGAAATGTTTTCTGAAACTTGTTTCAGGTATGTGAGAATGTCCAGCTGTGGATCATAGTCAAAGGAATCTGAGAAACAATGGGAGATTGATTTGGAGACCGTTTTCATTGTCACAAATGTGGGTGGGGTTCCCACTGACATCTATTAGGTAGAGGCCACAGATGCTGGTAAACATCCTGCAATACAAAATACATCCCCATGTGGGATCTTCCCAGACCAGGGCTCAAATCTGTGTCCCCTGCATTGGCAGGTGGATTCTTAACCACTGCGCCACCAGGGAAGTCCCAGTGTGCTTTTTCAATCTGAGCATTCATCGTCCTCCAATTCTGGTAAATTCTCTGCCATTACCTCTTCAATGTGTTGCCTCTCTTTCATTCTCTCTGTTCTCTCCTCTGGATCTCCTATTAGATTCATATTGGATTTCGTCATTCTATTCTTCACATTATATTGATTTCACTTTCACAATCTCTGTTCTTCTCTCTGTGCTTCAGTGTGACTTCCTCAGACCCATCTTCCAAACCACTAGTTCTCTCTCTAGTCGTCCAGACTGGTTAACTTGTCTATTGAGTTCTTAACTTTTCTGACTATATATTTCATGTCTAAAATTTCTATTTGCGTCCTTATTTTCCCCAATGTTCTCTTCCTGCCTTGTGGGTTCCATTCGTCCCTTTTGAACATTTAAAATCTCTCAGACTGTTTTACGATCATTAGTTGTTGGAGTGTTTGCTGAGTCGCTTCCTTACGATCTCAGGTAGATGTGTGTAGTAACCTAACATGTCTGCAATAACGTAATGCCAGTATTGCGGGATAATATTCACTGTCTTCCTACACTTAACATTCACTACACTTCCTACACTCAGTTGAGAGTATTGTTTTACTGATGTCTAGAACTCCATTTTGTATGAGATAGTTCATGTTGTTTTAAAGCTCTGATTTGGGGTTTCCCTGGTGGCGCAGTGGTTGAGGGTCTGCCTGCCGATGCAGGGGACACGGGTTCGAGCCCTGGTCTGGGAGGATCCCACATGCCGCGGAGCAGCTGGGCCCGTGAGCCACGACTGCTGAGCCTGCGCGTCTGGAGCCTGTGCTCCGCAACAAGAGAGGCCGCGATGGTGAGAGGCCCGCGCACCGCGATGAAGAGTGGCCCCTGCTTGCCGCAACTGGAGAAAGCCCTTGCACAGAAACGAAGACCCAACACAGCCTAAATAAATAAATAAATAAATAAATAAATAAATAAATAAATAAATCAGCTATAAAGCTCTGATTTGGGGAGAATACCGTGGGCTGTTTTTTCTATAATTAAGGTTGGAATGGGGGACCAGAGGCAAAAGACCTTTCTACATCACTCAGTTAACAGTGATTTGATAAAAGTAATTTGATAAAGAGCCTCTTGCTAAGTTGTTATAGCCATGTCACTACCAAGGCTAGATTTCAAGGGTTAGAAAAAACTCTAACAATCTTTATCAAAGGACACCACATTAAGCCGTATGTTTTCTTAACTGAATATCTTCAACTCTTCCAGCTGTTCATCCTCTGATGCCATTTCTAGATTACTAAACATCCTTGCTTCCCTCCTTTGCATCCACTTGGAAATGTCACTAGAATCTATCAGTGTATAAGGATAAAACACAATATGTCACACCAGCTGAGAGGACACAAAATTCTTGCCCTTGTCCTAGACCCTATCCTCTATTCACGTAGTCTAACACCATCAAACCTTTTTAGATTACATATGACCCTACTGACTTATAATGTTTAGTTATCTAAACCTTGAGAGTCTCACACACAAACCTGCTGCCTGGACTCTGTAGGCAGCTGAGAGGGTGTAACCTCTGCTGTACAACCATTGAGACCCCAAAAGGCATGTAGAGAGATGGTCTGATGCCCTATTGCACTCCAAGTATCCTGCAATGGCCGTTTCCTGGGTCTTGCATCTAGGAGGTCATTACAGAAGGAAATAGAATGATCTGAGGTCCCCGCTCAGAAGGACCATAGTCTTTCTTGAGGTAAGAGCACTTGCATATATGAAATAATGGAAGTACGCAGTCAAATGTCAAATCACATGGACCAGACAAATACTGCAGAAGGGAAGGGAAAAATTAAGAGTTGGTAAAGCTTCATGGGCAGACTCAGATCTAATCTGGCCTTGAGGGGTAAGTGGGGCCTATGCATAAAGCATTCTAGGTGAATGTAGTGATAAATGCATGCTGGAACATGCTGACAACTCCTGCTACCCTTTTGGTATAAGTGGGAAGATAGGCTTTGGTAAGGGGCCGTAGTAACAGGCAGGGGCGTGGGTAGGTAAAGAAGCTGGAGGGGAGAATACTGATACTAGACTGATGCTTAGAGGGGAGGTTGTGCCAGGCAGGTGACAAGCAGGAAAAGTCAACGATATAAATAGCCACTGCTCACTGAATCCTTTCTATGTGTAGGGCTTTGTGCTAGCTATGTTACATGAATTTCTCATTTAATCCTCACATATCCTGTGCGGTAGAGTGTGCTAGTATCCCCGCTTTTCAGATGAGGAATCTCAGGCTACAGGAACGTAATTAAGTTGCCCTAGGTTACACAGGTAGCAAGTGATAAAGTATAGATTAAAGCCCTGGCAGTCTGGTCCCAGAGTTTGTGGTCCTCATCACCAGGAAGTACTGTGCCTCACAGGATTCTAGTGACTTGCCTGATTCTAGTGACTTTGCTACTAAAAATTGGAGCATGTATCATCTTGATCATTGCTTTCCATTGGTTGTCACCTTCTGAAGTAAGACACTGCTCATTCAACAAATACTCATGAGGCTGCCAATCTCTAGCCTTGTATTGTATGCTGGGGACATCAAGATGAGTCAGACTGATCGCTGGCCTCAAACAGGTGACAGTTCCCATAAGGAGGTCAGAAGAAAGAGAGTCGTGCAAACACATAATTATAATGCAATATGGCAATTGATGATTCAGTGGATGTTTGTACAGAATGCTAGGGAATCTCAGAAGATGGAGTGGCTAATTCTGTGAGAGGGAGTTTGGGAAGACTTCAGAAAGAAGGGGATATTTAAAATAAGTTTTAAAGGGACTTCCCTGGCGGTCCAGTGGTTAAGAATCCACGCTTCCAAGGCAGAGGGCGCAGGTTTGATCCCTGGTTGGAGAACTAATATCCCACAAGCCGTGCAGCATGGCCAAAAAAAAAAAAAAAGGAGAATCTTAAAATAAGTTTTAAAGGGTGAATAGTTAATCAGATGTATGTGGGTGTATGAAAAGTTTTGAAGCAGAGGAAATATTGTTCAAGGGCATGAAGGTCTGAGAGTGCATGGCAGGGCAGGGAATGAGCACAGGTAGAAGAGATAATCTTTAAATATGTTCTGCAGACCACTGTTCCTGGGTGATGTGAGTTCTGAAGTCAAGGACGTGTGGAAACCATTGTACCCTAGAATCTCTTTTGCATAGTCATAATGCATGGAAGCATATTAAAGACTTTAAGAAGTACTGCAGGAAGCCAACCTGTTACACTCTTTTGAAACAAGTTTCCCATTTTTAACTGTCCAGAATCCCTTTTCTTTTAAACCACAAAATAACATTTTTACTTTTCACTTCAATAATTTCCATGTTTTAGAATACTACTCAGCCATAAAAAAGAATGAAATAATGCCATTTGCAGCAACATGGATGGACCTAGAGATTATCATACTAAGTAAGTCAGAAAGAAAAAGACAAATACCATATGATATCACTTATATGTGGAATTTAAAATATGACACAAATGAACTTATCTACAAAACAGAAACAGACTCACAGACATAGAGAACAGACTTGTGGTTGTCAAGGGAGAGAAGGGGTGGGGGAAGGATGGATTGGGAGTTTGGGATTAGCAGATGCAAACTATTATATATAGAATGGATAAACAACAAGGCCCTAGTGTAGAGCACAGGGAACTAGATTCAGTATCCTGTGATTAAACCATAATGGAAAAGAATATGAAAAAAGAATGTACATATATGTGTAACTGAATCACTTTGCTGTACAGCAGAAATTAACACAACACTGTAAATCAACTATACTTTAATAAAATTTTTAAATAAGGATTTCCATTTTTCATAGTTTTCATTTTTCAAATCTCATTTTCATTGTTGAGATTCCTTATCTGTTCACTCTCCAAGATCATATTTTCCTCTAACCCTTTAAGAGAAGTTTAACAGCTACTTTAAAGTCTTTTTTGCAAATTCTAAAATCGAGGCCCATATTAGATTTGGTTTAAATTAACTGCCTTCTTTAAAAGAAAATTACTATGGATTATTATCCTGTTTGTTTGTATGTCTAACAAGTTTTGATTCTCAGCCATTGTGATAGTACATTTTAGAGACTCTAGTTTTTGTTTTCTTTCTCTGCAGAGTGTTGATTCTTGTTTTAGCAGGCTCATTAATTAATGAACGATCACTGTGAACTTATACAGGCTTACATTTATATTTGGTTAGTGCTGTTATGTGGAAAGTTCAAGATTTCTCCCAAGCCATTTTAACTTGGCAGTATGTATAAGTCCATGCCACTCTCTCACTTCATCCCAGCTTACCCTTCCCCCTCCCTGTGTCCTCAAGTCCATTCTCTACATCTGCATCTTTATTCCTGTCCTGCCCCTAGGTTCTTCAGAACCATTTTTTTTTTTTAGATTCCATATATATGTGTTAGCATATGGTATTTGTTTTTCTCTTTCAGACTTACTTCACTCTGTATGACAGACTCTAGGTCCATCTACCTCACTACAAATAACTCAATTTTGTTTCTTTTTATGGCTGAGTAATATTCCATTGTATATATGGCAGGACTCAGGCTCCAAACTCTCTTTATCCCATGTGAACTTTGTTGGGACTTGGCTTTAGACTCTGTTAGGGTGAATTTAGAGCAGATGTTACTCTAGGGCTTGGTCCTTACTCCTAAGGTACAGGCTTTCCAGTGTCTCAGCTGGATGCCAGGGATGCTAATGAGGTGTAAACACTATCTCTTCATTCCAGCAGGGCTGGACTCCAATGTCCTCAAGTGCTGTTCAGTCTCTACTCCCTGTTCTGCTCTCAAAATCATAGCAGTTACTGTCTAGTAAGTCTCAAGAAGTGTTTCTCTGCACATGGACAGCTCACCCCTCAGCAACGGATTCATGGGGGCTCCCCATATGGACTTCTAGGGTGCCCTCTTTTCTTAGGTCCTTCCTTTGCTGTATCCCGCCCCACAGATTCTGCCTTCCTCAGCTGCCCCAGAACATTATTTCTACGTCCTCAGCTAGGCTAGATCACAGTGTTCTGCTTAGGCTCCAGTGCTTTGCTAGCTGTTGGAAAACGTTCTCAAGGCAGAGGTTCGGGCAATCAAGAAGCTCACTTTGTAAGTTTCCTTTTCTCTAAGGGATTACAGTCTTGGGCTGCCTGTTGTCCACTGCCTCAAAACAGTTGCCTATCGATTTTGTCCAGTTTTATAGTTGTTTATGGAGGGAGAATTATTCTGGTATCACTTACGCTATCATGATCAGAAACGGAAGTCCAATATAATATTGTTAAACAGTACATGGAAAACTAGCAACATGTAAAATATACTTTGAGAAATACTGAATACGTTTATGTTTAATTTTAGCCCCATTTTTAGTAATAAGGACTCTTAGATTCCAGCAGCTTGCTTTACCACTCCCGTTGGATCTCCAATTGGCCTCTTAATCTCAATACATCTAAAACAAGTCTAAATTTCCAAAAACTTTTTTCCCAGATCTGCTCTTTCCCTAGCATTCCTCCCATTTCAGCAAATGGAAACTTCACTCATTTTGTTTCTCAGACCAAAACACTTGGTGCTGTTGTTATCCTTGACTATTTTCTTCCTCTCATACTCCACGTTCAATACATTAGCAAACCCTGTTGTACTATCTTCAAAATACACATAGAATCTGATCATCTTTCACTACCTCTACATATCACCTTAGATCGAATGACCATCATCTCTCACCTGCACTATTGCAATAGCTCATAGACTGGTCTCTCTATTTCTTTTTTGGCCTCTTTAGTCCATTTTTCATGTAGCAACCAAAGGGACCCTCTTAAAATGTAAGTCACTCATGTCATGCCCCTGCTCAAATCCCTCTACTGGCTTCTCATCACATTTAGAATAAAATTCAGAGTCTTTCCCATGGCCTAAAAAGCTTTAAGTGTTTTGAGCCCTGGATAGCTCTACTTGCTCACCTGCTCCTACTCTCTCCCTCACGGTCCTTCAGCCATACTACCTTCTTGATGACGTCTATTGATTCTGCCAGGCATGTTCCCATCAAAGGGCCTTTGTATCTATTGGTTCCTCTTTCCGGAATGTTCTTCCTCCTAACGTCCACGTGGCTCACTCCCTCGCTCCTTATGTTACATCCTCAGAGAAGCTTTCCCTGACCACCCTTTTTAAGATCCTACCCCTTGTCACTCTCTATTGCCTCTCACTGCTTCATTTTCTTCATAGCGTTTATCACTGTCTGACATGCATTGTATCTCTTCATTTATTTATCTTTCCTACTGAAAGTAAGCTCCATGAGAAGAGGGACCTTTTTCTGATTTCTTCACTGGCGTACCCCAGGCTCCTAGAACAGTGCCTGACATTTAGCAAGCTCTCAATAAAGGAAGTCAAATGAATAATATGAATTATAATAAATGTATTTAAATGTAATTTTTGTGAGACAGTTCAGAGTGATAAGGAAAGACTGAAAAAAGGCATCCCAAATGGCAAATATGTTGGGAAAATCTGCATATTTTATTGATTCTTATGAACAAAGGCCATCACTGCAAAAGTACTTGTAGGTTGTTGTACATCACACTGAGGAAATTATCCTGTTTATCTAGGTGAAGTGTCCTGGGCTCAATCATCTTCTCCAAGCAGGTCAATTTCAATAAAGTCCAAACAGAGGAACATATAGGGGGAAGCGGGGGAGGGATAAATTGCGAGATTGGGATTGACATATACACACTACTATATATAAAATAGATAACTAATAAGAACCTACTGTATAGCACAGGGAACTCTACTCAATGTTCTGTAAAGACCTATATGGGAAAAGAATCTAAAGAAGAGTAGATATATGTATATATATATAACTGATTCATTTTGCTGTAGAGCAGAAACAAATACAACATTGTAAATCAACTATACTCCAATAAAAATTAATAAAAAAGAAGAAGAACATATAAAAATAAGCAAAAGAAGTGAAGCACCCTGGGACAATGTTATTACACCATCAGTATCTTCCAGAAGAACCTATTTTTCCTCCTTCTTAAACAGAAACAATGGCATTCAGAGCCAAAAATAGCCTCATTACACTAAAGATCTGTTATGCATAGGTTTGCTCTGAAGTATGAAAGAATGTGTCTGGAGAAGAAAGCCTCTTGTGTTTGTGTTCACATAGAATGAGCAAACAACTGTAGACCCTCACCGGAAGAGATTCTCTGATGGAACTTTGCCAAGGAACTTGAGTCCCCCTATGTACTGGAGCTCTCATAAACCCAGAGGGCATCTCTTGAAGCAGAGGTAAAGCCAAAGAAGCAAATGCGAGTTAGTTATACCTTCTTTGATATGAATTCTCACCCAAGACTATTGCATTTGCTCACTATTCCAGGAGGACATATAGTGATAATGGTGGCCATAGTATTCCAAGACATGGTGATCAGCAACTCCAGGAATATTTGTTCCAATTCCCACAGCTTCTTAAAGATCAAGAAAGGCCCTCAGGTACTTCCAGTTTTTGAGGTTCCTGATATATTAAAAAAGGGTAAACCTCCAAAACAGGGTTATAAAAATTGTGATAAATTTTAAATGTTTCCATTTAATAAATTAATACTTTTAAAACAAGAACATACAACATGGTTTATTATGCCATTTGGGGTATCTGTGACTGTATAGAGAATTTTTTTTTTTTAAATAAATTTATTTATTTATTTATCTATCCTTAGCTGTGCTGGGTCTTCGCCTCTGTGCGAGGGCCCTCTCCAGCCGTGGCGAGCGGGGGCCACTCTCCATCGTGGCCTCTCTTGTTGTGGAGCACAGGCTCCAGACGCGCAGGCTCAGCAACCGTGGCTCACGGGCCCAGTTGCTCCGCGGCATGTGGGATCCTCCCAGACCAGGGCCTGAACCCACGTCCCCCGCACCGGCAGGCAGACTCCCAACCACTGCGCCACCAGGGAAGCCCCTGTATAGAGAATCTTATTTGGGGATAATATCAAAGGTCTAAGCTTGAGCTCCTTCAGGAAGGTAAGTCCATTCTAACTCTCCTGTGGTGGATCCTGACCACCCCCTGGACGCTGTTAAGGTCTTTCACTGGTCAGCCAATAGTTCTGAGCTTTAAGATCTGTCTCTTCATAACAAATGGCCAAGAGGCACATGAAAAGATGCTCAGCATCGCTAAGTGTTAGGGAAATAAATGCAAATCAAAACTACAATGAGATATCACCTCACACCAGTCAAAATGACCATCATCAAAAAGTCTACAAACAATAAATGCTGGAAAGGGTAACTCTCTTACACTACTGGTGGGAATGTAAATTGGTACAGCCACTATGGAGAACAGTATGGAGGTTCCTTAAGAAACTAAAAATAGGGCTTCCCTGGTGGCGCAGTGGTTGAGAATCTGCCTGCCAATGCAGGGGACACGGGTTCGAGCCCTGGTCCGGGAGGATCCCGCATGCCGCGGAGCAAATGGGCCCGTGAGCCACAATTACTGAGCCTGTGCATCTGGAGCCTGTGCTCCGCAACAAGAGAGGCCGCGACAGTGAGAGGCCCGCCCACCGCGATGAAGAGTGGCCCCCGCTTGCCACAACTAGAGAAAGCCCTCGCACAGAAACGAAGATCCAACACAGCCATAAATAAATAAATAAAATTTTAAAAAAAAGTCTACAAACAATAAATGCTGGAAAGGGTAACTCTCTTACACTATTGGTGGGAATGTAAATTGGTACAGCCACTATGGAGAACAGTATAGAGGTTCCTTAAGAAACTAAAAATAGGGCTTCCCTGGTGGTGCAGTGGTTAAGAATCTGCCTGCCAATGCAGGGGACCCGGGTTTGTGTCCTGGTCTGGGAAGATCCCACATGCCGCGGAGCAACTAAGCCCGTGAGCCACAACTACTGAGCCTGCGCGTCTGGAGCCTGTGCTCTGCAACGGGAGAGGCCGTGACAGTGAGATGCCCGTGCACCGCGATGAAGAGTGGCCCCCACTCGCCGCAACTGGAGAAAGCCCTCGCACAGCAACGAAGACTCAACACAGCCAAAAATAAAATAAATAAATAAATAAAATTTAAAAAAATAAAAGAAAGAAATTAAAAATAGAGCTACCATATGATCCAGCAATCCCACTCCGGGGCATATATCCAGAGAAAAACATAGTTCAAAATGATACATGCATTGCAGTGCTGTTTACAATAGCCAAGACATGGAAGCAACCTAAATGTCCATCGACTGATGAATGGTTAAAGAAGATGTGGTACATATATACAACGGAATATTATTTAGCCATTAAAAAGAATGAACTAATGCCATTTGCAGCAACACAGATGAACCTGGAGATTATCATACTAAGTGAAGTAAGTCAGACAGAGAAAGACAAATATCATATGATATCACTTATATGCGGAATATAAAAAAATGATACAAATGAAGTTACTTACAAAACAGAAACACTCACAGACTTAGAGAATGAACTTATGGTTACCAGTGGAAAGGGTGTGGGGGAGGGATAGACTGGGAGTTTGGGATTGACATGTGCACACTGCTATATTTAAAATATATAACCAATAAGGAACTACTGTAAAAATAAAAAAAAGGAAAAGAAAAGAAAAAATAATAAAAGCTGTCTCTTTAATTCTCATTCGCTTCATATCTACTTGATGGATAAATAGATGCCTCATTGTAATGAGGATTGCCTTTTTTCCTAGCCAGGAAAAATTATTTGACCAAATTAGTCAGTCTCAGGAAAATGACCAACCAATTTATTTAAAAATCTATTCCTAAAATTTCACTACCTACTATATGTATTATAAAAGTGGACAAAAGATTAAAATCAGGACTCACAAATCTAACATTTCCAAGGGTGTTCAGGATTTGTAAGGTAAACTTCAGTGAGACCATAGCTGTATACATACAGAGGCTTGTAGAAAATGTTAAGGCTTGGAGTAAGAAAGTGATCAAATTTGGGGGCTCAGGTGGTACAGGATTGACTGAGGATATTAATGAATTAATTCATCCATCTGCCCAACAAATGCTAATTCCATTCATCCACTCATGGTCAAGGTTATGTAATAGATGTAAATTATATCTTTCTTTTTTACTTAACAGGAAACATTTCCCACATCATTACAGATCTTCACAAAAAGTAATTTCAGAGTTCTGGTTCCACCCAAGATGGAATAGTTACATTCCTCCCAGGATTTCCCTCTTACAACTAAAAAATCCCTGCACACAACACAACAAACAAGCATAAAAAGACTCTGAAAGATAGAAGGCAGACTTCCTAAGAACAACAGGACTTGAGAAAACAATAGGTTTTTTTTCTGCCTCCCATATGTTCTGAATGGAGCACTGGTGAAGCCTGCAAAATGGAAGCACCAACAAGAGCAATGAAAGAAAAAAAAAAAGGCTCCAAGAAAAGCCTATTCCTCCTGAACAAAGGACCAAGAAAAGAGATGCATAAGAGAACAGAAAACCTTTTTGATAATACCTCCCCTACTCCAGCCAAACGACAGTGGATAAATATCCCCACCCAAGTTTTCTGCCAGGCCCAAAAGGGAGCTAGTCTTCCATTTCCCTGACAGCCTCAAGGAAACAGGAGTGAAGTTCTGATTTATCCAGCTGGTGGTGTTGGCAGGGCCAAACAGGGAGCTAACCTTCTATCTGCACCCAGCAGAAGCAGGCAGTGCTCTGATTTTCCTGCTGTGGAACCGTCAGTGGGGCCCAGTGGGGAGCTGCACATCTTCTTCCACCTGGCATCAGTGAAATGGAAGGAGGCAGTTTGTGGGTGGGCTAGACGGTCCTTCACATCCCCCACCCCGGTGTCAGCTCAGCAGGGAGCTGAGCTACACCCCACTTGGAGACAATGAGGTAGTGTGAGTCATTGCTAACAGGGTTGTTGAACTTCCACCCCACTCCTTTGTACTCACAGGCTGTATGAGTCACTGCTCAGCCTTTGTCAGGATGCTGTCAACAGGGTCCAGCAGGGAGCTGAAAACCCACCCACACCTTGACCTGTATGCTAAAATGGGTGACTGTCTGCCAAAAAAGTTAAATAGGATTCAGTGTCTCACAATATAATAATCAAAATGTCCAGAATACAACTGAAAATTACTCATCATACCAACAACCAAGAAAATCACAATTTGAGTTAGAGAGACAATCAACAGATGTCAACACTGAGATGACTCACATGTTGGAATTGTCTGACAAGAACGTTAAGGCAGCCATCATTTTAAAAATGCTTCAACAAGCAATTACATACATGTTTGAAACACAGGAAAAAATAGAAAATCTCAGAAAAGGAGTAGAAGGTTTTAAAAAAGAACCAAAGGGAAATTAAATTATAGAGCTAAAGATACAATAACCCAATTTAAAAAAAAAAGCTTCACTGAATGGACTCAATGCCAGAAAAAAATATTTCAGAGGAATGAATCATTGAGATTGAGGATATAACAATAGAAATTACTCAATCTGAACAGCACAGGGAAAATACACTGAAAAGAAAAAGAACAGAGTCTCAGGGACCTGTGGGACTATAATGAAAAAAATCTAATACTCATATTATTGGAGTCCTAGAAGGAGAAGAGAAAGAAAGTGGAGATGAAAAAATATTTGAAGCTATAATGACTGAAAATTTCCCAGTTTAGGCAAAGAACATAAAACAACACATTCCAAAATCTGAGTGAACCCCAAACAGGATAAACCCAAAGAAATTCACACCAAGACACATCATAGTCAAACCTAAGAACAAATAAAAAATAAAATAAAAAATCTGAAGCATCCAGAAAGAAACACTTTACCTACATAAGAAAAACAATTTGAATGACAGCATCAATTTTATACACAGCAGTGTATACGTGTCAATCCCAATCGCCCAATTCATCACACCACCACTACCACCCCGCTGCCACTTTCCCCCTTGGTGTCCATACTTTTGTTCTCTACATCTGTGTCTCAATTTCTGCCCTGCAAACCGGCTCATCTGTACCATTTTTCTAGGTTCCACATATATGCGTTAATATACGATATTTGTTTTTCTCTTTCTGACTTACTTTCTGTATGACAATCTCTAGGTCCATCCACGTCTCTACAAATGACCCAGTTTCGTTCCTTTCTATGGCTGAGTAATATTCCATTGTATATGTGTACCACTTCTTCTTTATCCATTCGTCTGTTGATGGGCATTTAGTTTGCTTCCATGACCTGGCTATTGTAAATAGTACTGCAATGAACATTGGAGTGCATGTGTCTTTTTGAATTGTGGTTTTCTGTGGGTATATGCCCAGTAGTGGGATTGCTGGGTCATATGGTAGTTCTATTTTTAGTTTTTTAAGGAACCTCCATACTGTCCTCTATAGTGGCTGTATCGGTTTACATCCCCACCAACAGTGTAAGAGGGTTCCCTTTTCTCCACACCCTCTCTAGCATTTGTTGTTTGTAGATTTTCTGATGATGCCCATCCTAACTGGTGTGAGGTGATACCTCATTGTAGCTTTGATTTGCATTTCTCTAATAATTAGTGACGTTGAGCAGCTTTTCATGTGCTTCTTGGCCATCTGTATGTCTTCTTTGGAGAAATGTCTATTCAGGTCTTCTGCCCAGTTTTTGATTGCGCTATTTGTTTTTTTAATATTGAGCTGCAGGAGTTGTTTATATATTTTGGAGATTAATCTTTTGTCCGTTGATTCATTTGCAAATATTTTCTCCCATTCTGAGGGTTGTCTTTTTGTCTTGTTTATAGTTTCATTTGCTGTGCAAAAGCTTTTAAGTTTCATTAGGTCCCATTTGTTTATTTTTGTTTTTATTTCCATTACTCTAGGAGGTGGGTCAAAAAAGATCTTGCTGTGATTTATGTCAAAGAGTGTCTTCCTATATTTTCCTCTAAGAGTTTTATAGTGTCCAGTCTTACATTTAGGTCTTTAATCCATTTTGAGTTTATTTTGTGTATGGTGTTAAGGAGTGTTCTGATTTCATTCTTTTCCATCTAGCTGTCCAGTTTTCCCAGCACTACTTATTGAAGAGACTGTCTTTCCTCCATTGTATATTCTTGCCTCCTTTATCAAAGATAAGGTGACCATAGGTGCATGGGTTTATCTCTGGGCTTTCTATCCTGTTCCATTGATCTATATTTCTGTTTTTGTGCCAGTACCATATTGTCTTGATTACTGTAACTTTGTAGTATAGTCTGAAGTCAGGTAGTCTCATTCTTTCAGCTCCATTTTTTCCCCTCAGGATTGCTTTGGTTATTCGGGGTCTTTTGTGTCTCCATACAAATTTTAACATTTTTTGTTCTAGTTCTGTAAAAAAATGCCACTGGTAATTTGATAGGGATTGCATTGAATCTGTAGATTGCTTTGGGTAGTATAGTCATTTGCACAGTATTGATTCTTCCGGGCTTCCCTGGTGGCGCAGTGGTTGAGAATCTGCCTGCCAATGCAGGGGACACGGGTTCGAGCCCTGGTGTGGGAAGATCCCACATGCCACAGAGCAACTAGGCCCGTGAGCCACAACTACTGAGCCTGCGTGTCTGGAGCCTGTGCTCTGCAACAAGAGAGGCCGCGATAGTGAGAGGCCCGCACATCGCGATGAAGAGTGGCCCCTGCTTGCCGCAACTAGAGAAAGCCCTCGCACAGAAACGAAGACCCAACACAGCCAAAAATAAATAGTAAATAAATTAAAATATATATATATTGATTCTTCCAATCCAAGAACATGGTATATCTCTCCATCTGTTTGTGTCATCTTTGATTTCTTTCATCAGTGTCTTATAGTTTCCTGAGTACAGGTCTTTTACCTCCTTAGGTAGGTTTATTCCTAGGTATTTTATTCATTTTGTTGCAATGGTGAATGGGAGTGTTTTGTTAATTTCTCTTTCTCATCTTCCGTTGTTTGTCTTTAGGAATGCAAAAGATTTCTGTGCATTAATTTTGTATCCTGCAACTTCACCAAATTCATTGATTAGCTCTAGTAGTTTTCTGGTGGCATCTTTAGGATTCTCTGTGTATAGTATCATGTAATCTGCAAACAGTGACAGTTTTACTTCTTCTCTTCCAATTTGTATTCCTTTTATTTCTTTTTCTTCTCTGATTGCCATGGCTAGGATTCCAAAACTATGTTGAATAATAGTGGTGATAGTGGACATCCTTGTCTTGTTCCTGATCTTAGGGGAAATGGTTTCAGTTTTTCACCATTGAGAATGATGTTTGCTGTGGGTTTGTCATATATGGCCTTTATTATGTTGAGGTAGGTAACCTCTACGCCCACTTTCTGGAGAGTTTTTATCATAAATGGGTATTGCATTTTTTCAAAAGTTTTTCTGCATCTATTGAGATGATCATATGGTTTTTATTCTTCAGTTTGTTAATATGGTGTATCACATTGATTGATTTGCATATAGTGAAGAATCCTTGCATCCCTGGGTTAAATCCCACTTGATCATGGTATATGATCCTTTTAATGTGTTGTTGGATTCTGTTTGCTAGGATTTTGTTGAGGATTTTTGCATCTATATTCATCAGTGATATTGGTCTTTAATTTTCCTTTTTTTGTAGTATCTTTGTCTGGTTTTGGTATCAGGGTGATGGTGGCCTCATAGAATGAGTTTGGGAGTGTTCCTTCCTCTGCAATTTTTTGGAAGAGTTTGAGAAGGGTGGGTGTTAGCTCTTCCCTAAATGTTTGATAGAATTCACCTGTGAAGCCATCTGGTCCTGGACTTTTGTTTGTTGGAAGATTTTTAATCACAGTTTCAATCTCAGTGCTTGTGATTGGTCTGTTCATATTTTCTATTTCTTCCTGGTTCAGTCCTGGATGTTATACCTTTCTAAGAATTTGTCCATTTCTTCCAGGTTGTCCATTTTATTGGCATAGAGTTGCTTGTAGTAGTCTTTTATGATGTTTTGTATTTCTGCGGTGTCCATTTTAACTTCTTTTTTATTTCTATTTTTATTGATCTGAGTCCTCTCCCTCTTTTTCTTGATGAGTCTGGGCAAAGGTGTATCAATTTTGTTTATCTTCTCAAAGAAGCAGCGTTTAGTTTTACTGATCTTTGCTATTGTTTTCTTTGTTTCTATTTCATTTATTTCTGCTCTGATCTTTATGATTTCTTTCCTTCTACTAATTTTGGGTTTTGTTTGTTCTTCTTTCTCTAGTTCCTTTAGGTGTAAGGTTAGATTGTTTATTTGAGATTTTTCTTGTCTCTTGAGGTAGGATTGTATTGCTATAAACTTCCCTCTTAGAACGGTTTTTGCTGCATCCCACAGGTTTTGGATCATTGTGTTTTCATTGTCATTTGTCTCTAGGTATTTTTTGATTTCCTCTTTGATTTCTTCAGTGATCTCTTGGTTATTTAGTAACATATTGTTTAGCCTCCATGTGTTTGTGTTTTTTACGTTTTTTCCCCGAAATTGATTTCTAATCTCATAGTGTTGTGGTTGCAAAAGATGCTTGATATGTTTTCAATTTTCTTAAATTTTCCAAGGCTTGATTTGTGACCCAAGATGTGATCTATCCTGGAGAATGTTCTGTGTGCACTTGAGAAGAAAGTATAATCTGCTGTTTTCGGGTGGAATGTCCTATAAATATCAGTTAAATCTGGTCTATTGTGTCATTTAAAGCTTGTGTTTCCTTATTAATTTTCTGTCTGGATGATCTGTCCGTCGGTGTAAGTGAGGTGTTAAAGTCCCCCACTATTATTGTGTTACTGTCAATTTCCTCTTTTATGGCTGTTAGCATTAGTGTTATGTATTGAGGTGCTCCTATGTTGGGTGCATATATATTTGTAACTGTTATATCTTCTTCTTGGATTGATCCCTTGATCATTATGTAGTATCCTTCCTTGTCTCTTGTAAAAGTCTTTATTTTAAAGTCTATTTTATCTGATATGTGTATTGCTACTCCAGCTTTCTTTTGATTTCCATTTGCATGGACTATCTTTTTCCATCCCCAAACCTCAACACATTTAAAAGATTTTAAATTATACAAAGTAAGTTCTTTGAAGATAATGGAATCAAGGTAGGAATCAATAACAGAAAGTCAATTGGAGAATCTATAAACACTTGGATATAAAACAACAGAGTTCTAAATTATCCATGGGTTAAAGAGGAAGTCTCAATGGAAAAAGGTCCATGTAACCAAATGAAAATAAAATACAAGTTATCAATATTTGCAGGATGCATCTAAAGCAGTGCTGAGGAAAAAAAATAATGAAAGACCAGAAATCAATGAAATTAAGTAATATCAGCAAAAATGGCAAAGTAAGGATAGGCAAAACTCTATAAGAGCAAAAAATGGCAAACTTTTCAGAATCAATGTTTTTCAGAACTTTGGAAATTAACCAAAGACTTTTAGCAATCCAGAAGTAGTGTTTATTTATTTATTTTTTTAAAAGGCTGAATTAGAGTAGGAACAATGGTTTTTCTGGGATTTTAACTTGCCCTATTTCCATTTCCCCTCCTCCCCGCCCAGCTCTGTGGCAGCCTTGAAAATCAAGTGCCCAGAATCATGGTGATAATGGTTTTAAATTAGCTATTTTAAACATGTTCATAGAACTAAAGGAAACCTGTTAAAGAACTAAAGGAAAGTATGACAATGATGTCTCACCAAATACAGAATATTAATAGATAGAAATTATGAAAAAATATAGAAATGTGTAGTAATTGAAATGAAAATTCACTAGAAGGGCTCAACAAATTTGAGCAGGTAGAAGGAAGAATCAGTGAACTTGGAAATGGGCCAAGGGCTTCCCTGGTGGCACAGTGGTTAAGAATCTGCCTGCCAATGCAGGGGACACGGGTTTGAGCCCTGGTCTGGGAAGATCCCACATGCCGCGGAGCGACTAAGCCCGTGAGCCACAACTACTGAGCCCAGCGCATCTGGAGCCTGTGCTCCACAACGGGAGAGGCCACGACGGTGAGAGGCCCACGCACCGTGATGAAGAGTGGCCCCCGCTCACCGCAACTGGAGAAAGCCCTCGCACAGAAACGAAGACCCAACACAGCCAAAAATAAAAATATAAATAAATAGATTAATTTAAAAAAAAAAAAAAGAAAATGGGCCAAATTAAATTATCTATTCTGAAGAAGAGAAAGAAAAAAAAGTGAACAAAAATGAACAGAGACTCCCTGAATCTTCTGGAGTCCCAGAAGAAGAGGAGAAAGAGAAAGGAGCAGAAAAAATATATTAAGAAACCATGGCTCAAAACTTTCCAAATTTGATGAAAAATAATCTACACATCCAAGAAACTCAATGCACTTCAAGCAGGATAAACTTAAAAACATCCACACCTAGAAATATCAAATATCAAACCAAACTATTGATAGCTAAAGACAAAAAGTGAATCTTGAAAACAGGAAGAAGCAATTCATCATAAACATGAAATCCTCAGTAAGATCAATTGATTTCTCGTCAGAAACCACAGGGCCAGAAGGCCGTAGGATGAAATAGTCAAAGGTTCTGAAAGAAAAAGACTGTTGACCAAGAGTTCTGTATCCAGCAAACTGTCTTTCTAAAGAGTTTTGAAAAAAGAAGGTGAAATTAAGACATAACTAGATAAACAAAAACAGAAAATTCATCACTAGCAAACCTGCCTACAGGAAGTCCTTCAGACAGAAATAAAAGACACTAAACAGTTACTTGGTCCATCTGAAGAAATAAAGAGCTTCAGTAAAGTTTAGTAAACTGTAGTCAGAATGAGCTAAGGAGAAGCCTGAAAGATGCTAATCTATCTTTAACACTCTTTTGCTATCACAGTCTCTGTCTTTTTAACCTTCTAGAAAAGACTTTCTCCCAGATGAAGGAAGGGCTGGGGGGAGCAGCTGGGGAGAGGAAAAAACCCAGTGTTGCCTCACTTGCTGGTATCCCAAAGTTGACTATAAACTCCTTGAGGGCAGGACCTGGGCCCGAAATACCTTTCAGACTTAACACCCTGGAGCGCTAAGTATGTGCCTGGTATGTTTCCAAGTTAACTGTGAAGCCTCAGCAACCTCAGAGATAGCGTTATTATCATCCCTACTTTACAGATAAGGAAAATAAGGCCCAGAAAAGCATTCAAAAAATCAAAGCCAACTTACATTGGAATGCTGTTATCAAAGCAAATTTAGAAATGAAAAAATTGCACAATGAATGTTGAAGCTTTGTTATACACTAAGACAAACTGACTAGTTGGCCTTATTCCCACTTTAAACATTTTTTTATTATTCCTTTGTATCATTTTCAGTGAATTTATTTAGTCACCTAAGGGCACGTCTAAACTTTCTGTCAGGTGTGACAAGTGATGCTGTAATCCTGACGTGGATTGAAAGGTGCACATTAGTTATAATTGGCGGTTTGTATTTTAAAATAAAATGTTACAGAGTATGTAGAAAAATGGTTAATCAAAGACATTAGGAACTAAAAAACAACGAAACAAAACCCAAAACAGAAATAAGTAGCGCACCAATCAGGAAATGGGAAGTCTTTCTAAGATTGCATATGGACTGAAGTGTGTGTGTGTGTGTGTGTGTGTGTGTGTGTGTGCGCGCGCGTGGTCTGCCCCTGTTCCATGTGGTGCAGTGATAATTAAATGAATGGTGAGCGTTCCTAGAGTTCCTTGTTGCTGAAGCACTCACCTCTCACCCAGGGCCTCTCGCATACACAGTCCCCCTGAGAACCCTACCCGGAACCTCACACATTCCCAAGCTAGTTCTGACTCTAACTGCCTTTCAAGCAGCATGTTCAGAGTCAAGGTCTGTGTTAGTTTCTCAAGGCTGCCGTAACAGCGCACCACAAAACCAGGTGGCTTAGAACAACAGAAATTTATTGTCTCATAGTTCTTGAGGCTAGAAGTCCAAAAGCAAGGTGTTGGCAGGGCCATGCTCCCTCTGTAACCTGTAGGGGAAGGACCCTTCCTAAACCTCTTGCCAGCTTCTGGTGGTTTGCTGACAATCTTTGGCACTCATTAAAATTATGAGTGCATGACTCCAATCCTCTGTCTTCACGTGACCCTCTTTCCTCTGTGTGTGTTTGCCCCTGAGTCCAAATTTCTCCTTTTCGTAAGGACATCAGTCATATTGGAATAGGGCCCACCCTCATGATCTCATTTTAACTTGATTACATCTGCAAAGACCCTATTTTCCAGTAAGGTCACTTTCTGAGCTGCTGGGGGTTAGGACTTGAATTGTGTTTTGGGGGAACACAATCCAATCCATAGCAGGGTGTTAGGTCACAGATCTGAGTTATATGTTCTTGCTTCTTGCACTTATGGAACTGGGAGGGCTCCGTGGTGCTGCCTTCTTCAAAATCACCTCCATCTTCGGACAAATGTTTGGTCAGGCACTTCCTGGGGAAGCCTGCCCAGGACCCAGCTACTGTGATATCAAGTGCCTTAGATGCCAGATGTCAGCGCGGGCAGGGACTCCTCCATGTGAGTAAAGCAGCTGACAGCTCATCAAGGATGGAAACAACCCAGAAGCCCTCTGGGTTCATCTTACTAGTTGCCCTTACTTTCCCTTCACTCTAAGGGCTTTCTATTTTTATCCTGCTGTGCTCTATGTTTGTTCTTACAATCCTCCTTAACTCTTTTGGGGATGAAATAAAGTATAAAAATAAATAAATGGCAATTCCCTGCCACGGTTTGATGGCTTAATTAAATAGCAGCCCAAGGGCACGCTGTGATTTCCAGGGCCTCAGTGTCGCCATGACAACCCCAGGGCACCACCGCTTCCACTTGGCCCTTCCCCAGCCTCTCATACTAACTCCAGCTCGTTCTCACCCTCAGCCCAGCCGCCACCCTTCTGAGACGCCATCTCTGAGCAACAGACAGGACCACGAGGCTCTCCATGTGTTCTCACAGAATCCTGGGCTCCCTGTCTTGCTGCACTCACCTCTTGGCTTTCTGGTCGCATGTTTAGTTCTGTCTCTCTCAAGGACAGGGACCATATCTCCTTCAGCATTTATTCCCACCAGCATCGAATTCAGAATCTTGCCTTCAGGCAGTCGTCATAGCCGTAGCTGGAAGACCATAGCGGTTCTGATCCCCGATGGCCTGCCTCTGGAGCTGCCATCACAGGTCACCAGATGTACCTATTTCGATCTAAAATTAAAATTGAATTTAAATTAACTGAAATTAAAAATTCAGTTCTTACATTCCATTAGCCACATTTCAAGTGTTTCATGGGCCACCTATGACTAACCTGGGACAGCACAGCTCTAGAACATTTCCATCATCACCGAAAGTTCTACTGGACAATGCTGGCCTAAGAGGATTGTGAAACCAGTGCCAGGATACTCTTGGTGTTTGTCCATTGCACTCCTAGCCCGTCAGAGCTATGCCAACTCGTTTTAGCCCTGGGAACAAAAGAGAAAATGTAAGCAGTGTAGCCCTCCGTTAGTATCAGGAGCTAATGCCCCTCAATAAAGAGAGGAACATAAGTGACATGACACATCCCCTCGTCAATGCCTAAACAAGCCTGGGCATTTCTGCCTCTGTGCTTTTGCACTTGTTATTTCTCTGCCTGGAATGCCCGCCCTAACAAGAACTCCTGACGTCTTCAGGTGTAAGCACACATGCCTTCACACGCATAAATCCTTCCTCTCCCACCCCTCCCCCTCAGTTGTGTGTATGCGTGTGTGTGTGTGTGTGTGTGTGTAAAATCTTTCTTCTCACAGTCTATCCCATGTATTATTATGCAGTGGCATCAGAATCTATGAGCAGATTATGTTCTGTAATTGGCACAGAAGGCAAAATCAAGTACAACAAAAACTGCCCTTGAAATTCTCTTAAATCTGCCATAGAGCACCCACGCTGGGTTTCATTTCTGTAACCCCATCCAGAAACCCTCAGGGACACCCAAGTGTAAGTGCTACTGGGTTAGACGAGGAAGGAAGAAGCAGAAGGAAGTGCATAAGCAGACATGTAGACATCTAAAGCACCCGCCCTTTGAGAGCACCCCCGGCGGGGAAGAAGGGCATTCAGGATGGTCGCTGAGAGACTGCAGCGTTTCCTCCAGTGGTTCTCAGAGTATGCTCCCTGGGGCCAGCAGTATCAGCATCACCTGGGAACTTGTTAGAAATGCAAATTCTCAGGCTCCATCCCCCGCCAGGACCAACTTGATCAGAAACTCTGACATCAACCTGAGTTCTAACAAACTCTCCAGGTGATTCCGTTGCGTGTTTAATTTGAGAACCCCTGGTTTACTCCCTCTGGCTTTAACATTTAGCCTCTATAGCTTAGTATAGATTTGTGTATTTGTTTGCTGTGAGATCACGATGCTATTGTGAGGTTGAAACAAGATAATAACTGTGAGACATGGAGAACAGACTTGTGGTTGCCAAGGGAGAGGAGGGGTGGGGGAAGGATGGATTGGGAGTTTGGGATTAGCAGATGCAAACTATTATATATAGAATGGATAAACAACAAGGACCTACTGTATAGCACAGGGAATTATATTCAATACCCTGTAATAAATCCTAATGGAAAAGAATATGAAAAAGAAAATATATATATATACGTATAATTCAATCACTGTGCTGTACAGCAGAAACTAACACGACATTGTAAATGAACTATACTTCAGTAAAATAAATTTTTTTTAAAAAGATAGTAACTGTGAAAGCATCCAGCTCAGGGCCTAGCTTGTAGTAGGCCCTCAACACATTTTTGTTGGATTGTAACCTGCCCAATCTGTTGCATTCTTTGAATAGAACCATTTGAGGAGCTGGAGAAGAGTTTGGCCACCTGCCTGTGTCTTTCCCAGATGGGTGTTTCCACTGAATGGTGTCATTCCCGCTCCTGTGGACGCTGGTCTCATCTCAGAGGAATTAGGGGAGAGAGTTAGGTTTGAAAGTCTTCTCAGAACTTAAGGGCATTAAAGTTGTACCACACATTCTCCAGGGCTTTCTCACTCCTCCTCACGATGGAAGGTTCTGTGTGAAGAAAGATGAGGTCATTACTGTGGAGGAGGAGGGGCAGGAGCACCGATAGGGTTAGGGTTAGGGTTACGGTTACGTTCAGGTTTAGATAGAACACCTGACTTGTTAGCACTGTTTGTTCTAAGGGCTTTCCCTGTACCCAGCAGTCCTCACAATAACCTATGAGGAGGGCACAGACATTGTTCCCACCTCATACAGGAAGAAACGGGAGCACAGAGGGGTTCTATAACTCAGGCACTCTTAGCCAGCTGGTATGAGGTAGAGTCGTGATTTGAACTCAGTCTGGCTCCAGATTCTGAGCTCTAACTACCACCCTCTGCTACCTCTCATACAGGGTCAGGTGAACCTTTTTTTTTTCTTCTCTTGGCCACACCATGCAGCATGCGGGATCTTAGTTCCCTGACCAGGCATGGAACCAGTGCCCCCTGCATTGGGAGTGCGGAGTCTTAACAACTGGACCACCAGGGAAGTCCTAAGGTCAGGTGAACTTTAAAGAGATGTTAGATGGGACAATAAGGAGCATATTAATGTCCAGCCATGAGGAAAAGGTTAACTAAATTCTGTGGGATTCATAAAATGGCATGCACATGGCCATTAAGTATGCAGCTATGGGGTTTACTTGATCACATAGAAAGATGCTTTATATCTAAAAAAGTGTATACACACCTTAATTTTACACACACATGCACATACATTCAAGAAAAGTATGTATGTATAGAAAAAAGACCAGAGGATCACTATAACGGTTTCCTAGATTTGCTAAAACAAGTTACCTCCAACTTGGTGGTTTATAACATCGGAAACGTATTCTTTCACAGTTTTGGAGGCTAGAAGCCTGAAAGCAAGGTATCAGCAGGGCAATGCTCTCTCTGAAGGCTCTAGGGAGGATCCTTCCTTGTCTCCCCCAGTTTCTGGTGGTCGTTAGCAATCCTTGGTGATCCTTGGTTTGTAGATGCATCAAACCAATCTCTATCTCCATCTTGATGTGGCCTTCTCTGCTGTGTGTATGTCTGTTTTTTCCTCATGTAAGGACACTAGTCACTGGCTTAGGGCCCACTCTGATCCAGTATGACTTCATCTTAATTTAATTACATCTGCAAAGACTATTTCCAAATAAGGTCACACTCTAAGGTTCCAGATGAATGTGAATTTTGGAGGGACACTGTTCAACCTAGTATAGTCTGCCCTCTGGCATCTAAAAAATTCAAGTCTGTTCCATATGCAAAATACACTCATCCCATCCTAAGATTCCCAAGGTCTTGAACTGTTCCCATATCAACTTTAAGTCTCAAATCTCATCAAAAAGTCCCAAATCTCATCTTCTAAAACCTCTAAATCTATGAGTAAGACCTGGGGCAAAATTCCTCTATCTGTAG
Source organism: Balaenoptera ricei (assembly GCF_028023285.1). Classification (NCBI taxonomy): domain Eukaryota; kingdom Metazoa; phylum Chordata; class Mammalia; order Artiodactyla; family Balaenopteridae; genus Balaenoptera; species Balaenoptera ricei. Next base: position 9,815,616 of record NC_082651.1, on the reverse strand, counting down.
ACCTGTGAAGACGAGAAAACAAGTTATCTTCTTCCTAAATACAGTGAGGGAACAAGCATAGGATAGGCAAAGAGCATGCCCACTGCACCACTGCCCCAAACTCCACAGCTGCTGCCATCTGACACTTGCTATGCAAAATGCCAGGGACAAGACAGGAACACCTCCACCAGCTGTCCCAGAAGAACCAAATGCTTCCACTGCTGCTTTCCAGTTGATGCCAATCCCTGTGCGTGGTTGATCATCTCCCACTGCTCACTTGTGTTCCAATTCTCCTGTCGATACGTCTGATGAAAGGAACTTAAGTCCCACGCTTTCTGGCTGTTTTTGTGCTAGAGGTTGACTGAGGTTGTGCTGAGTGAGTCAATTGGAAACACTGACTACATGATATTATTTGAGGCACAGAAGTTCATGACAGTTTGTGAATTGCACAATTTTGCTATAATGAAGTGCTTTCCCTTAGCTTGTAAATGCTTTTTGTCCTGAATTTTCAACGTATCTATAATAAAGATTACGACCCTGCCTTTTTTTTTTTTTCTTTCTTTCTTTCTTTCTTTACCTTTGCCTGCCTGGCCTTTGCACATTTAAAAAAATTTAACCTTCCTGAGCAATTTGTTCTGGGTATATTTCTTACATAGAGTTGTATGTATTTCCATATATTAGAACTGTGGGCTTTTTTGGTGATCTGATACTGTTTTCCTTTTTTATAGGTGAGCCTGTTTATATTTATTAATTTAACTAACACCCTTGGTCTCAATTCTGTCATATTTTATGTTACGCTTTTGTTTTGATTGCTTCTTTTGAAATCTTTCACCATATTGTCTGACTTCGTGTGTTTGTGTGTGTGTATGTGTTTTCTGGTAATTAGAAAATTTATATTTTGTTCTAGCGGTAAACTTTTTTATTGAAGTGTCAGGTTGTGATCAAGTTTATGCTGGCCTCAACTTTTTGTCTTTTCTCTGGACAAGTTAGTGTAATATTGATCCTATTGTTATTTGCAGAAATTTCCCATTGAAGTCATCAGAGCTTGGAATTTTCTTTGTGAAAGGAGTTTTAATTATATGTTCAATTTTATTTAACAAATAAAGGACTATTTATATTTTCCATTCTTTTTTTTAAACGTCTTTATTGGAGTATAATTGCTTTACAATGGTGTATTCGTTTCTGCTGTATAACAAAGTGAATCAGCTATACATATACATACATCCCCATATCTCCTCCCTCTTGCGTCTCCCTCCCACCCACCCTATCCCACCCCTCTAGGTGGACACAAAGCACCGAGCTGATGTCCTTGTGCGATGAGGTTTCTTCCCACTAGCTATCTATTTTACATTTGGTAGTGTATATGTGTCCATGCCACTCTCTCACTTCATCCCAGCTTACCCTTCCCCCTCCCCATATCCTCAAGTCCATTCTCTATGTCTCTGCATCTTTATTCCTGTCCTGCTCCTAGGTTCTTCAGAACCTTTTTTTTTTTTAGATTCCATATATATGTGTTAGCATACGGTATTTGTTTTTCTCTTTCTGACTTACTTCACTCTGTATGAGTCTCTAGGTCCATCCACCTCACCACAAATAACTCAGTTTCATTTCTTTTTTATGGCTGAGTAATATTCCATTATATATATGTGCCACATCTTCTTTATCCATTCATCTGTCAATGGACACTTAGGTTGCTTCCATGTCCTGGCTATTGTATATACAGCTGCAGTGAACATTGTGGTACATGACTCTTTTTGAATTATGGTTTTCTCAGGGTATAGGCCCAGTAGTGGGATTGCTGGGTCATATGGTAGTTCTATTTTTAGTTTTTTGAGGAACTTCCATAATGTTCTCCATAGTAGCTGTATCAATTTACATTCCCACCAACAGTGCAAGAGCATTCCCCTTTCTCCACACCCTCTCCAGCATTTATTGTTTGTAGATTTTTTGATGATGGCCATTCTGACTGGTGTGAGGTGATACCTCATTGTAGTTTTGATTTGCATTTCTCTAATGATTAGTGATGTTGAGCATCCTTTCATGTGTTTGTTGTGCTAAGCAATCTGTATATCTTCTTTGGAGAAATGTCTGTTTAGGTTTTCTGCCCATTTTTGAATTGGGTTGTTTGTATTTCTGATATTGAGCTGCATGAGCTGCTTATATATTTTGGAGATTAATCCTTTGTCAGTTGCTTCATTTGCAAATAGTTTTGCCCATTCTGAGGGTTGTCTTTTCATCTTATTTATGGTTTCTTTTGCTGTGCAAAAGCTTTTAAGTTTCATTAGGTCCCATTTATTTATTTTTGTTTTTATTTCCATTACTCTAGGAGGTGGGTCAAAAAAGATCTTGCTGTGATTTATGTCAAAGAGTGTTCTTCCTATACTTTCCTCTAAGAGTTTTATAGTGTCTGGTCTTACATTTAGGTCTTTAATCCATTTTGAGTTTATTTTTGTGTATGGTGTTAAGGAGTGTTCTGATTTCATTCTTTTCCATCTAGCTGTCCAGTTTTCCCAGCACTACTTATTGAAGAGACTGTCTTTCCTCCATTGTATATTCTTGCCTCCTTTATCAAAGACATGGTGACCATAGGTGCATGGGTTTATCTCTGGACTTTCTATCCTGTTCCATTGACCTATATTTCTGTTTTTGTGCCAGTACCATACTGTCTTGATTACTGTAGCTTTGTAGTATAGTCTGAAGTCAGAGAGCCTGATTCCTCCAGCTCCGTTTTTCTTTTTCAAGATTGCTTTGGCTACTCGGGGTCTTTTGTGTTTCCATTCAAATTGTGAAATTTTTTGTACCAGTTCTGTGAAAAATGCCATTGGTAGTTTGACAGGGATTGCATTGAATCTGTAGATTGCTTTGGGTAATATAGTCATTTTCACAATGTTGATGCTTCCAATCTGAGAACATGGTATATCTCTCCATCTGTTTCTATCACCTTTGATTTCTTTCATCAGTGTCTTATAGTTTTCTGCATACAGGTCTTTTGTCTCCTTAGGTAGGTTTATTCCTAGGTGTTTTTTTTTTTCTTGCAGTGGTAAATGGGAGTGTTTCCTTAATTTCTACTTCAGATTTTTCATCATTAGTGTATAGGAATACAAGAAGTTTCTGTGCATTAATTTTGTATCCTGTTATTTTACCTGTATCCTGTTATTTTTAGATTCATTGATCAGTTCTAGTAGTTTTCTGGTAGCATATTAGGATACTCTACGTATAGTATCATGTCATCTGCAAACAGTGACAGTTTTACTTCTTCTTTTCCGATTTGGATTCCTTTTATTTCTTTTTTGTCTCTGAATGCTGTGGCCAAAACTTCCAAAACTATGTTGAATAATACTGGTGAAAGTGGGCAACCTTGTCTTGTTCCTGATCTTAGTGGAAATGGTTTCAGTTTTTCACCATTGAGAACTATGTTGGCTGTGGGTTTGTCATATATGGCCTTTATTATGTTGAGGTAAGTTCCCTCTATGCCTACTTTCTGGAGGGTTTTTATCATAAATGGGGTTGAATTTTTTTGAAAGCTTTTTCTCAAGGTGATCATATGGTTTTTCTCCTTCAATTTGTTAATATGGTTTATCACGTTGATTGATTTGCATATATTGAAAAATCCTTGCATTCCTGGGATAAACCCCACTTGATCAGGGTGTATGAACCTTTTAATGTGTTTGCTAGTATTTTGTTGAGGATTTTTGTATCTATGTTCATCAATGATATTGGCCTGTAGTTTTCTTTTTTTGTGACATCTTTGTCTGGTTTTGGTGTCGGGGTGATGGTGGCCTCATAGGTTGAATTTCAGCGTGTTCCTCTCTCTGCTGTATTTTGGAAGAGTTTGAGAAGGATAGGTGTTAGCTCTTCTATAAATGTTTGATAGAATTCGCCTGTGAAGCCATCTGGTTCTTGGCTTTCGTTTGTTGGAAGATTTTTAATTACAGTCTCAATTTCAGTGCTTGTGATTGGTCTGTTTATATTTTCTATTTCTTCCTGGTTCAGTCTCGAAAGGTTGTGCGTGTCTACAAATTTGTCCATTTCTTCCAGGTTGTCCATTTTATTGGCATATAGTTGTTTGTAGTAATCTCTCATGATCCTTTGTATTTCTGCAGTGTCAGTTGTTACTTCTCTTTTTTCATTTCTAATTCTATTGATTTGAGTCTTCTCCCTTTTTTTCTTGATGAGTCTGGTGAATGGTTTACCAATTTTGTCTATCCTCTCAAAGAACCACCTTTTAGTTTTATTGATCTTTGCTATTGTTTCCTTCATTTCTTTTTCATTTATTTCTGATCTGATCTTAATGTTTTCTTTCCTTCTGCTAACTTTGAGGTTTCTTGGTTCTTCTTTCTCTAATTGCTCTAGGTGTAAGGTTAGGCTGTTTATTTGAGATGTCTCTTGTTTCTTGAGGTAGCATTGTATTGCTATAAACTTCCCTCTTAGAACTGCTTTTGTTGCATCCCATAGGTTTTTTGTCGTCGTGTTTTCATTGTTATTTGTTTCTAGGTATTTTTTGATTTACTCTTTGATTTCTTCAGTGATCTCTTGGTTACTTAGTAGTGTATTGTTTAGCCTCCATGTGTTTGTATTTTTTACAGATCTTTTCCTGTAATTGATATCTAGTCTCATAGTGTTGTTGTCAGAAAAGATACTTGATACGATTTCAATTTTCTTAAATTTACCAAGGTTCGATTTGTGACCCAAGATATGATCTAGCCTGGAGAATGTTCCATGAGCACTTGAGAAGAAAGTGTATTCTGTTGTTTTTGGATGGAATGTCCTATAAATAGCAATTAATTCCATCATGTTTAATGTGTCATTTAAAGCTTGTGTTCCCTTATTTATTTTCATTTTGGATGATCTGTCCATTGGTGAAAGTGGGGTGTTAAAGTCCCCTACTATGATTGTGTTACTGTCAATTTCCCCTTTTACGGCTGTTAGCATTTGCCTTATATATTGAGGTGCTCCTATGTTGGGTGCATAAATATTTACAATTGCTATATCTTCTTCTTGAATTGATCCCTTGATCATTATGTAGTGTCCTTCTTTGTCTCTTGTAATAGTCTTTATTTTAAAGTCTATTTTGTCTGATATGAGGATTGCTACTCCAGCTTTCTTTTGATTTCCATTTGCATGGAATATCTTTTTCCATCCCCTCACTTTCAGTCTCTATGTGTCCCTAGGTCTGAAGTGTGTCTCTTGTAGACAGCATATGTATGGGTCTTGCTTTTGTATCCATTCAGCCAGTCTATGTCTTTTGGTTGGAGCATTTAGTCCATTTACATTTAAGGTAGTTATCGATTGTATGTTCCTATTACCATTTCCTTAACTGTTTTGGGTTTGTTATTGTAAGTCTTTTCCTTCTCTTGTGTTTCCTGCCTAGAGAACTTCCTTTAGCATTTGTTGTAAAGCTGGTTTGGTGGTGCTGAATTCTCTTAGCTTTTGCTTGTCTGTAAAGGTTTTAATTTTTCCATTGAATCTGAATGAGATCCTTGCTGGGTAGAGTAATCTTGGTAGTAGGTTTTTCCCTTTCATCACTTTAAATATGTCCTGCCACTCCCTTCTGGCTTGCAGTTTCTGCTGAAAGATTAGGTGTTAACCTTATGGGGATTCCCTTGTATGTTATTTGCTGTTTCTCCCTTGTTGCTTTTAATATTTTTTCTTTGTATTTAATTTTTTATAGTTTAATTAATGTGTGTCTTGGCATGTTTCTCCTTGGACTTATCCTGTATGGGACTCTCTGTGCTTCCTGGATTTGACTATTTCCTTACCCATATTAGGTAAGTTTTGAACTATAATCTCTTCAAATATTTTCTCAGTCCCTTTTTTTTTTCCTCTTCTTCTGGGACCCCTATAATTCGAATGTTGGTGCGTTTAATGTTGCCCCTGAGGTCTCTGAGATTGTCCTCAATTCTTTTCATTCTTTTTTTTTTATTCTGCTCTGCAGTAGTTATCTCCACTATTTTATCTTCCAGGTCACTTATCCGTCTTTCTGCCTCAGTTATTCTGCTACTGATTCCTTCTAGAGAATTTTTAATTTCATTTATTGTGTCATTCATCATTGTTTGTTTGCTCTTTAGCTCTTCTAGGTCCTTGTTAAACGTTTGTTTTATTTTCTCCATTCTATTTCCAAGATTTTGGATCATCTTTACTATCATTACTCTGAATTCTTTTTCAGGTAGACTGCCTATTTCCTCTTCATTTGTTTGGTCTGGTGGGTTTTTACCTTGCTCCTTCATCTGCTGTGTATTTCTCTGTCTTCTCATTTTGCTTAACTTATTGTGTTTGGGATCTCTGTTTCGCAGGCTGTAGGTTCGTAGTTCCTGTTGTTTTTGGTGTCTGCTCCCAGTGGGTAAGGTTGATCCAGTGGGTTGTGTAGGGTTCTTGGTGGAGGGGACTGGTGCCTGTGTTCTGGTGGATGAGGCTGGATCTTGTCTTTCTGGTGAGCAGGACTGCATCCGGTGGTGTGTTTTGGGGTGTCTGTGAACTTATTATGATTTTAGGCAGCCTCTCTGCTAATGGGTGGGTTTGTGTTCCTGTCTTGCTAGTTGTTTGGCATAGGGTGTCCACCACTGTAGCTTGCTGGTCGTTGAGTGTAGCTGGGTCTTAGCGTTGAGATGGAGATCTCTGGGAGAGCTTTCGTCATTTGATATTATGTGGGGCTGGGAGGTGTCTGGTGGACCAATGTCCTGAACTCGGCTCTCCTACCTCAGAGGCTCAGGCCTCACACCCAGCCACAGCACCAAGACCCTGTCAGTCACAAAGCTCAGAAGACAAGGGAGTAAAAAGAGAAAGAAAGAAAGAAAATAAATAAGTAAATAAAATAAAGTTTTTAAAATAGAAAAAAATTATTGAAAATAAAAAAGTAATAAAGAAAAAAGAGAGAAAGAAAGAAGAGAGCAACCAAACCAAAAAACAAATCCACGAATGATAACAAGCGTTAAAAACTATACTAAAAAACAAAACAAAACAAAAAACAGACAGTCAGAACCCTAAGACAAATGGCAAAAGCAAAGCTATACATACAAAATCACACAAAGCATACACATACACACTCACAAAAGGAGAAAAAAGAGAAAAAAATATATATATATAAATTAAAAAAGGAAGAGAGCAACCAAATCAATAAACAAATCTACCAATGATAATAAGCCCTAAATACTAAACTAGGATAAACATAAAACCAGAAACAACTTTGATGCAGAAAGGAAACCCCAAGTCTACAGTTGCTCCCAAAGTCCACCGCCTCAATTTTGGGATGATTCATTGTCTATTCATGCGTTCCACAGATGCAGGGTGCATCAAGTTATTATGGAAACTTAATCCACTGCTCCTGAGGCTGTTGGGAGAAATTTTCCTTTCTCTTCTTTGTTCGCACAGTTCCTGGGGTTCAGCTTTGGATTTGGCCCTGCCTCTGCATGTAGGTCACCTGAGGGTGTCTGTTCCCCGCCCAGACAAGACGGGGTTAAAGGAGCAGCTTATTAGGGGGCTCTGGCTCACTCAGGCCGGGGGGAGGGAGGGTTACGGAATGTGGGGCGAGCCTGTGGCGGCAGAGGCCAGCGTGATGTTGCAACAGCCTGAGGCATGCCGTGTGTTCTCCTGGGGAAGTTGTCTCTGGATCACGGGACCCTGGCAGTGGTGGGCTGCCCAGGCTCCTGGGCGGGGAGGTGTGGAGAGTGACCTGTGCTTGCACACAGGCTTCTTGGTGGCTGCAGCAGCAGCCTTAGCGTCTCATGCCCATCTCTGGGGTCTGCGCAGATAGCCGTGGCTCGTGCCTGTCTCTGGAGCTTGTTTAGGAGGTGCTCTGAATCCCCTCTCAATGGTCTCTTGCCTCTCTGTCAGTTCCAGACTTTTTCCCGGTCTCCCTCCCAGCTAGCTGTGGTGCACTAGCCCCCTTCAGGCTATGTTCACACATCCAACCCCAGTCCTCTCCCTGGGGTCTGACCTACGAGGCCGAAGCCTCAGCTCCCAGCCCCCAGCCACCCCGGCAGATGAGCAGACAAGCCTCTCGGGCTGGTGAGTGCTGGTCGGCACCGATCCTCTGTGTGGGAATCTCTCCGCTTTGCCCTCTGCACCCCTGTTGCTGTGCTCTCCTCCGTGGCTCTGAAGCTTCCCCCCCCACCGTCATGCCCCGCCTCCACCAGTGAAGAGCCTTCCTAGTGTGTGGAAACTTTTCCTCCTTCACAGCTCCCTCCCAGAGGTACAGGTCCCATCCCTATTCTTTTGTCTCTGTTTCTCCTTTTTTCCTTTGCCCTACCCAGGTACATGGGGAGTTTCTTGCCTTTTGGAAAGTCTGAGGTCTTCTGCCAGCGTTCAGTAGGTGTTCTGTAGGAGTTGTTCCACATGTAGATGTAGTTTTGATGTATTTGTGGGGAAGAAGGTGATCTGCACATCTTATTCCTCCACCGACTTGAAGGCGCCCCCTATATTTTCCATTCTTTCTGAGGCAATCTTGGAAAGTCTGTTTTTCAAGGAATTGTCCCTTTTCATCTAAATGTCTAAGTTTATTGGCATAAAGTTATTTTTAATATCTTTTCATTATCTCCTTAATGTCTACAGGATCTATATTTTGGTGTTTTTATGCTTTCTTTCTATTTTTTTTTTTTATCTTTGGCCTTCAGCCTTTTTTTTTTTTTTTTTTCGGTTTTTGGTTTTTCTTTTTTAAGGTAAGAAGTGGATTTATTTAGAGATATACACATTCCATAGACAGAATGTGGGGCCTTTAGCCTTTTAATGATGTGCCTAGGTGTGGTTTTCTTTGTACTTATCCTACTTGCATTCTTGTATCTATGACTTGATACCTTTCATCACTTTTGGAAAATTAATAACCAGATTCTCTGCAGCCACATCCTCTCTCTTCTCTCTTTCTGGGACTTGAATTCCATGTATGTCAGACTTCTTTTTTTTTTTTTTTTACTATGTCCTGTATGTGTCTTACACTTATTTCTCCTATTCTTTGTTTTTCCTTTCAGAATTTCAACTGACTTATTTTTCAATTTCCTAATTCCCTCTTCTGTGTGTAATCTGCTGTTGTTCTTGTGGGGAAGGGTGATCTGATACAAACTACTCCATCATACTGGCAATATCTCTGAATCACTTAAAATTATTTGGTTATTTTAATTTCACTAGCTCGCTTTTCTCAATTCTCTCTTCCTTTTACCTTATTATATTTTCCAGCTAAGCCCTCTTCTCTTGTGTGCCGCATCTGTTTGAGTCTTCATTTCTGTAGTGGTTTTGCTTTTTATTCCTCTGCTTGCCTATGCTCTGCTGACTCATATTCCGTCTTCCTCTGTGCCTTACCTTGTCTTTCCTGGACTCTTCAATATTGCTTTGTGCTCTTCCTTTTTTCTTTTTTCTTTTGGTTGCGTTGGGTCTTCGTTGCTGCGCATGGGCTTTCTCTAGTTGCGTCAAGCGGGGGCTACTCTTTGTTGTGGTGTGTGGGCTTCTCATTGTGATGGCTTCTGTTGTGGAGCATGGGCTCTAGGCATGCGGGCTTCAGTAGTTGTGGCACGTGGGCTCAGTAGTTGTGGTTCATGGGCTCTAGAGCACAGGCTCAGTAGTTGCGGCACACGGGCTTAGTTGCTCCGCGGCATGTGGGGTCTTCCCGGACCAGGGCTCAAACCCATGTCCCCTGCATTGGCAGGTGGATTCTTAACCACTGCGCCACCAGGGAAGCCCATGTGCTCTTCTTTTTTCATAAGCAAATACTTCACTCATTTTTTTCTAAAATTCCTGGAACAATGTTTAGTCAACTTTTCATCTGTTCTGTGGCAACAGCCTTTTTGGTAATTGTTTTTCACTGGCCACTTCCCCACTGTTACTTTCATCTTTATCTTCATGTGCTATCTTTGTTTATATTCTGTGGCTTAAAAAAAATTAATACTCTTTTATAAAGAGATGGAGTCTGCCTGGAGGTTTAAATTGCAGAAGAGCTGGTGCCATTTCCCAGGGTAAACGCGGTAGAGTGTGAGAGTTCTTATTTCCTTTATCTCTCCTCAGTCAGATAAGACTGCTCACACCCTTCTGTGTCACTATCAGAATGCAAACGTGGCCCGTCTGTGTCCTTCCTCATCCAGTTGCACATTTCTTATTTGTCAAGACTTTAGATTTAACCACTCTACAGAATCTCCAGCCACAAACCTGTACTGTTCCCATTATTCCAAAAAGAGGCCATTGGTTTTGTCCCTTAGGGTGTGTCACTTACTTTGAGGAACCAGGCTTTCCTGCGTTTGAGTGACATTTCCAACAGTGGCTATCCTCTCTCATTATCTTCCCACGTGCCTACTTGACCTTCACTGCACTTCATCTATTTTGGTTCAGGGTTACAGATGTCTCTTTATTTCTTTCAAGCTAGAGTTTTGTTCCTGTTTCTTATTCTCCTTCTTGCTTTTGGGTGATTTCTCAGAGAAGAGGGAAACTGCCCTCTTTATGCCACATTTTAAAACCAGAAGTCTCACCCTCAGGGAGTCTTTTGCATGCTACACTATTTTTAGTTTCAGTTCTGCATCACATATGATCTTTCAGAGTTGTATTAAACGGTGCTTAGGGAACTGAATTCAAGTTTAAATTCAATCTTGCCTGGTGTTACCAATGCAAATAACTCAATCAAAGAGACAATCAAATCATCAGAAACAGTCACACGTGGCTAAACTTGCATAGGTGCAGGCAGTGACAATCCCATCAGAGTATAATCCTCTGCCTGGAAGCTAGTAAAAAATTTGGAAAAAATGGTGTATAACATTTAAACTGGGCCTGAAGAATGGTTAGAATCCAACTGGCTGGTAAGGAAGGTGAGTCCCTTCTGTGGAGCAGCATCAGTTTTTGCAAAGGCTGAAATTTTCGCGTGGGTTTAGGAATCAAACAGCACACAGTCCAACTGGGAAGGAAAATAGAGTTCTAGAGCACATGGCACTTTTTTCTATTGAACAGGAAACCAATTCTTTAACTCAGAATGAAGCCTACCCCCAGCTGTCGAACACACCTTGTCTTCTCACTGTCCACAGAACAATGGCTGCATTCCACAGACTGTCATTCACAGCCCTTTACCCCATGACGACAAAACGAAACTGAAGGAATTGGGTTAAATGACCAGTCAAATCTCTTTCATTCTGTGGACAAAGAATGTCCCCTGCCATATCAGTAAGCAAAGGATGCTGCATCCGTCAAGCCATCAGCCACTGCAGCCGCCCCCCACTGTGCACCCTGAGGATGGAGAAAAGCCAGGATACTAGCCCTAGATAGCTAAGATGCATATAAAAGGAACGATTTCAATGAGCCCAGACTCTTGCATCTACCCATACATAGAAAAGTGCTACATTCATTAACTTGAGATGTCTGGTTTTCTTTTTTTTTAATTAATTAATTTAATTTATTTATTTTTGGCTGCATTGGGTCTTCATTGCTGCGCATGGGCTTTCTCTAGTTGCGGCGAGCGGGGCTACTCTTCATTGCGGTGCACATGTTTCTCATTGTGGTGGCTCCTCTTGTTGCGGAGCACGGGCTCTAGGCACGTGGGCTTCAATAGTTGTTGCATGTGGGCTCAGTAGTTGTGGCTCGTGGGCTCTAGAGCACAGGCTCAGTAGTTGTGGTGCTCGGGCTTAGTTGCTCCGTAGTGTGTGGGATCTTCCCAGACCAGGGCTCGAACCCATGTTTCCTGCATTGGCAGGTGGATTCTTAACCACTGTGCCACCAGGGAAGTCCCTGGTTTTCTTTAATTAACAGTAATCTTTGGATGTTCTGACTACCTAGTTTTTGCTGCAAAACTCCTATATATCTTGGCTCCTCCCTTACCTCTTTGGAGCTGCCCCTCAGAGCTATCTGAGAGGCTGTCTTCCAGGCTTAAGTTCTCAGTTTTGTCCTCCTAATAAAACATAATTCTCAACTTTTAGATTGTGCATTTTCTTTTCCGTCGACATTGCTATGATTTGATAGCATTCTCCCCCCTCTTCCCCCTCCGTATATGACTGTGTGTTGCTCAGCAAGCATGCCTCACCCTTTCCCATATCTGTCCATTGCTCATGCTAATTTCTCCACTTGGAATTCTTTTCTTACTATCAACTCTGCTGATAAAAAAATCCTCTTATCCTTCAAAGCCCCACAGGCCTCTCCTGATTCCCCAACCAGATATGAACTTGCTTTCTACCTCTTGGACTGAATTTTTCACAATCTTTTCAGACCAGGTACCACTCCCCAGGGAGGAAAGGACTCCTGTGACACCTCAAGTCATCCCTCTGTCCTTGGGAAAGTGTCTCCAAAACCAGCCTTCAAACTCTTGCTCTCATGTTTCCCTCTTTTATGACCTAGCCTTGGAAGTGAAACACCATCATTTCTGCCATATTGTCTTGGTCCCACAGACTAATCCTGATTTAATACGGGAACCATGCAAGGGCATGAATACCAGGAAACTGGGCTCAGTGGAGGCCACCCTGGAGGCTACCACACCTACTTACCTGGGGTTTGTCTTTGTGCAAGTCACTCATCTGTCTAGACCTTGTTCTCTCATTTATAAATAATAACACCTCCCAGGAATTTGTGGCGATTAAATGCTTATAAAGTGGTTTGAGCTGCTTCCCCCTCCCCGACCCCAGACAAACATTACCCAGGACTCTTCTAGGGAAGCCAGTTGCAGCCTCTCTCCCTGAAACGCTCCAACCCTCTGCTCTCCTCTCCTCCCCACTTCATCCTCCTCCCTCCACACCAGGGGGAATATTTTCAAACCATTCCTCAAACCTCACTCCTCCCAAACATGATGTCTATGCTTCAGTCCTCCACATTCCCCTAAGGACCCAGGCTTTAGAATCTAAAAGTCAGGAAGAACCTTGCTAGTATTTTTTCCCCTATTCTATCATACATTTGACCATATCAGGGCTGATCATTTACTTGGAAGGAATTACCAGGAAAGTGAAAAAAGAAAAAAAAAAAATCTATATTTAAAAAAAATATATATATGTGTGTATATATATATATTATATATTTTATATATATATATATATTATATATAAAATATAATATATAATATATATATATAATTTAAGAAACCTTATTTTACCAGGGGGTTAAACAGAGGATAAAATACAATTTCAGAGGAGTGGCTCCTATCCCTGACTGGCTTCCTGGAGGAGGTGTGTTACCGAGTCCAAGCTCATACTGCTCACCTCACCACAGGCCAATAAATTGAGAAATGAGTTGTTGGGGCAAGGAATAGTGACTTTATTTGGAAAGCCAACAGACAGAGAAGATGGTGGACTCGTGTCCCAAAGAACCATCTTACCTGAGTTAGAGTTCAGGCTTCTTTTATACTAAAACGGGAGAGGGTGTGGTTGGTTATTGCAAACTTCTTGGCATCAGAATCCTTCCTTCTTGCAGCTGTCCACATAGGTCAGGTCACGATGTTCCTGTAAACCTCCAACAAGACAAATGTTACTCTCTGTTCTTCAACTTTTTATCTCTGTAAGGATGGAAAAGTGTTATACCTTTAAAGTTTATAGCCTTGAGGATGGGTTCTCCTGTATATTTCAGGCCATAGGCAACATTCTTAACTTGTAGCAAAAGCAATAGAATACAAAGATTAAAGTAAAAGAAACAGATCCAATTGGAGTCAGATTTGTTTTTTCCCTATTACAGTGAAGGTCAGGTGCAAATGAGAGTTACTCATTGTATTAGTTTCTTAGGGCTTCCCTAACAAAGTACCACAAACTGGGATGCTTAAAAAAACAGAAATTTATTGTCTCATGGTTCTAGAAGCTAGAAGTCCAAAATCAAGGCGTGGGCAGGGCCATGCACCCCTGAAGCATACAGGGGAGTCATTCTTCCTTGACTCTTCCTAGCTTCTCGTGGGTTGCTGGCAATCTTTGATGTCCCCTGGCTTGCAGCTGCATAGCTCCAATCTCTGCCTTCATCGTAACGTGGCATTCTCTCTGTGTGTCTGTGTCTTCACACGCTGTCTTCTTACAAGAATACCAGTCACATTGGTTTAGAAGCCGACTCCAGCATGACCTCATCTTAACTGCTAACATCTACAATGATCCTCATTCCTAATAAAGTCACATCCTGAAGTACTGGGGGTTAAGACTTCAGCAAATCTTCTTTAGGTAGGACACAATTCAATCCACAATATCCGGGGAAGAACAGGAGCAGGTCCTGGATTGGGTAAAGGCTCTTTGGGTAGAAAGTGCCTGTGTAAACTCATGTAGGTGGAAAACATTTCTGCCCTTGCTGCCAGCAGGGATTGGGCCTGGAGATGATATGGGATGAGCCAGGGAGGTGGGTGGGTCCAAGTGGTCATGGGAAAAGGGATAAGGAGGCTGTGGGATCTGGGTGACCCAAAGTGAATCAAAGACAATGGTTAGATTGTCCAAGGAAGATGATCCCTAATGGAAGCTGGGAACAGCAGGGAACAAAGAAAGCAAATAAATGAGCGAGTTTAGATTCCCAGGTGCTCTTCTAAGTTGAAACACTTGAAAAAAATGATAAAATTAGTTAGAATGGCAGGGAGAGGGAAGCCCAAGCAGAGGCTTCAGATGCCAGTATATGGGCTAGTTATAGAAACAGATTTCCAGGAGCACATTCTTGGAAACTTCTGGAGATGGGGTGTGTTGTTAGGGTACAGCGCAGAGAAACACCTAACCTCTTTGGAAAGTATCAATGGAACAATTTTTTTCTCTGGTGGGAGGCAGAGATGGGGGTCTGTGTGCTCTGCCTGAACCCCATTTCTGCTCCTTCTCATGGTCTCATCTCCTTCCCCAAGTGGCTTAAACCATTTGAGGTCAACCCTTTGGCTTCAATAACAGCTCGAGGCCTCACTTTCGACACAGCATACTCCTTCTACGTCAGCCAACACCCACATTTTGTTCCATTTGGTTTGGCTATTTTTAAAAGTCACTCTGCAACTTCAAAGTGACCGCTTGCTATCTTGTGAGCAAAACTTGCCCACGATGAAAGGCAGATTTCACACGGACTGCTTCGTTCAGCAATTTAGGCAAGTTTGGAGAGACATTGTCTGTTCCTGTGAGTACTATAAATTTTTTCAAATTCATTCAATCTTTCAACAATGACTTGAGTTTCTACTACATGCCATAACATGAAACATTCTGCCTTTCCTGAGGAATTACTCACCTAGCTTGAAAGCTTTAAATGTGTGACATCTTTAGGGAGGTGTTTTAGTTTAAAATACTTTTGTCTTAGTGTGTTTCTTTCCCTCCAACCTGACCCTTTTTCTCTTTCACTTTTTCAAAAATTGAACAGAGATAATATAAAAATTCATTCTAAATTAGAAGTGAAATTTCTTCTTCCAAACTAAGTACTAAGAAAAATATTATCAGCTAGGACCCTTAGGCTAATGAAGGAAAGTTGTTTCTTAGTTCAAAAAACTTGTTCTTATCAAAGAGACATCAAAGAGATGCTGTCTCACTTTAAAGAAACCACCAACACAAGTTTATTTTGTTTGGTTTTTAAAGAGGAGCAAAGGATGATTCTCAAAAACATTATGGTGAGCAAAAGAAGCCAGGCACGAAAGAGTATATGTATATGAAATTCTAGAAGAGTCGAAACTAATCTACAGTGACAAAAAACAGATCAGTGTTGGCCTGGGGCTGGGGCTGAATTGACTTCAGTGAGTCAGTTAGCGGGAACTTTTTGGGAGAACAGAAATGTGCTATATCATGATTGTGACAGCGATTACACAGATATATACACTTGTCAAAACTCATCAAGCTATACATTTATTTACATGCAAATTATACCTCCATAAAACTGATTTAAAAACAAAAACATAAATGCAATCTGGAGCTGGGATCTGAATGGACAGGAATTCTCAAGGGAATGAGAAAGTATGTTTCTCTTTTTTTCTTTAAAGAGCTTTATCGAGGTATAATTTATGTATCATAAAAGTCACCTATTTAAGTGTACAATTCAATGCCTTTTAGCAAAGGTACAGATTTGTGCAACCATTATCACAATTCAGTTTTAGAAGATTTCCATCACCCCAGTAAAATCCCTCATACCCACGTGCATCAGTCCCATTGGAGCATTTGTTTTATTGTGACTTTTGAGGAAGTGGGTTAAGCAAGTATCTTAAGTTGTCGGAGCTCATTTGCTAGGGACCTGGAGGACTGTAGCCATAGTGAGCTTGGCTGTGGGTGCAGCCTCCGGTCACTTCGGGGTCCCCACAGAGGCAGGCTCTTCATCTGTGCTTTAATTTTTTCTGCGAACACAGTCACAAGCATATTCTCTATGCCCCTCCACGGACTGCAAATGGACGGGCATAAGGAAGCCTATGGCTGTCCTTTGGGTGCATTCTGCTGCTCTCTGTGCCCCGAGGTCTGCCGGTCACGGGGCAGCAGAACCCCCTTACCCCAGCTGCCCCTGCCCGGCTCACCTGCTCCCCTTCTGTGCCCAGGCTCGAGTGCATCGCCTCTGTTCCTGCCAGCTGTCCGGGAACAGGCCCAGGAGGAGCTTGTCCTACCGGTCAGCTGTTGCTGGAAGCAGCACCAAGAGCAGCGCTGAATATCCCCAGAGCAACACAAGTCAGTGGAGAGACCACAGGAGAGATCATGGTAGACTTGGAGCAAAACAAAGCCCCACTTTGGACAGCAAGAGTGTTTAATCTGAAAAGGCTTGCACATCCTCAGGCATATGGGGGTGACGCTGCAGCCTTGATCTGTGGAAGTCAAGGGTCAAAAGTCAGCAGAAGGTAACAACTTGGGCATCTCCTCCACGTTTCCATAGAAGGCCAGGGTTAAGAGATGCGCTCAGGACTACTTGTTATGTTCCTCCCAGTGGGTCTACTGAAGGAGTTTAGCAGTGAACAAAATTAACATAATTTATTCGTATATAGAATATCACAAATCTAAGAGTATGCGTTACAGCTCCTTCACAGGAAAGGCTGAGCTGAGGCTCTATGTAAGAGAGTCCGTAGCTGGTTTGCATAGTTCTGAGCTGCAGAGCGGGTCAAAGACTGGAGGGTGCTGAGAGTGGTGTGGACAGACTGGGTGTCCCTGGGACGCTGCTTTTAGTATTACAGATACGTCTGAGTGTGCTGGAGCTTGTGTTAAGTGTGCCAGCAAGTTACCCAGGGGCTCCTTGCCTGAGCAAGTGGCCTATATACACAATTATGTTGGGACATTGATGTCAAGACTGGCTACATCATGTGCGGGGCCCAGTGCAAGATGAAAATGTGGACCCCTTTGTTTACTAGGAGGAAAGGGCTTTTTCTTTTCTTTTGTGGTCTCTATATTCTCTCGACCTGATAAGGTGTTTTTTAATTCTCTTTTTAACGTACTTCACGCGTGGGAATTTTCATGGGGCAAGTGCAGACCCTCCCAGATGCCCAGCACCCCAACCTACAATTCAGTGCACGGACAAGTGTGCTTGACCTCGACCTTCTGAGTCCAAGCCCAGCCCCCAGCAGGGGTGGAAGGCAGTAGTGGCTGCTGGGCGGGGATGGGGGATGGGCAACTGAGCTCCGGGTAGCTGGCAGGCAGCAGGAGGTGGGACTATGTGTGAGCAGAGCCTCCAAGCCCCTGGCATGTGTTCCATTGTTCCACTGGACTTCAGTCACAAAACACAAATTCAAAGATCAAATCATTAAGAGTTTCAAGATGGCAACCACAGAACACTAAGCCCCAAGCGCGGGGCCCCCTTCTGAGCATGTGGCACTGTGGGGTCACACACTGGTCACAGGTCCATGCAGCCGACCTAGATTGCCATTTACCCTTTATCACTTCTGTCCAATCTCCCACTGGCAGGATTTATCTCCATGTGCCAGGAGCCCCTGCATAAGGTTTTGGAAAGGAGCTGGGTTGATGTTGGCGTTCCTCCTTGCTCCTTGGAAAACTCAATCTTCATGAATTGAATTCTCCTCATCTACACCGTGTAAATAGCTTCCTTTCAGAGATGCTGTGAGGGTGAAATGACGTAAGAAGAAAACATGTATGTTTACATTTATGGTTGTATTATTTTTGAGGCTCTGGCGTCAAGCAAAATGCTTAAAATTGGGAGAAAAATTCTTTGTGGCCATGATCCCTGAGTCATTTCTGAGGGCAGTGCCAGCCACGTGCAATATTTTGATTCAAGGCTGTTTATCTTCCAGGTCTCCTTTTTATTTATCTGTGTAACCTTCCCTCCAACTCGTAGCACACTCCTTCCCCTGCTGCCTGCCATCTTGTTCAGTGTCACTCAGCCTGGACTGCACTCCCTGGCAGTGGCCTATGGTTCACGCTCTCCTGATTCTCATTAAAATGTTCCTGCTTAGCGTCCTACATGCTTAAGGCTCTGCAAGGTCTTCAGAGAGATTATGTGGTAATGTATTGATAATTCGAATTAATTTTCCATTGCTTTAGTAGACTGAGACATTAACGATATTTGCAATAAAGCAAATAACTTTAATATCTTAACCCAAGAAGTAAGTCAGCTAGGAATTTCAGAACCCTTAGAGCCATTGGGGGAGATATTTATGAATAGCTGAGAACACTGAACAACAGAGTTGTGAATAAAGCTGGCTTGCCTTTGGGATAGAAGAATCTTCACTCCAGAGAACAGCTGTAACACGAAGATCAGCGTGAGTCTGCTGAGTTCCTGGAGATTTTCTGGGCCAGAAGTGCAATTTCCAGGCACAGAAGCTGAATTTGGCCCTCTGACAGGTCTTGTTTGGTTGGGATTGCTTGGTTTTGTAAAATTTGAATGCAAATGCAATTAAGTGGGGTCAGCCTCTCTGGTTCACTGGAGGCCCCACCCCCCTATTGTCTGAATGGCTCCTCCTTGGCTGGGTCATTAGGCCACATGCTCATTGTAGAGACAAGAGGTTGGTTTGGTTAAATGAAAGGCCAAGGCCAGAGGGCCTGGCCCCAGCAAGGCTCTGCCCTGCCCCTCAGATCCTTTGTCAGTGTTTTGCAGGATGGTCCAGGTGTGCCTTCACTCCCAATGGCCAGGACCTGGAGTTTACCTTGCTTGGTGTACTAGTTTCTAAGGGCTGTCATAAATTGTATGGCTTAAGACAACAGAAATTTATTCTCTCCCAGTTAAGGAGTTTGAAAATCCAAAATCAAAGTGTTAGTAGGGTTCGTTCCTTTTGGAGGCTCTGCAGGAGAAACTGTTCCACGTGTGTCCTAGCTTCTGGTGGGCTGCTGGTAACCCTTGGTGTTCACTCCTACTTCTGCTTCTGTCTTCACATGACATTCTCCCCTGTGTGTGTGCGTGTGTGCGTGTGTGTGTGCATCTGTTTTCACATCTTATAAGGATACCAGTCATTGGATTAAGGCCCACCCTTATCCAGTATGATCTCATTTTAACTGATTATATCTGCAAAGATCCTATCTTCAAATAAAACGGTGAGGTTCTGGTAGACGTGCATTTTGGGGAGATACTGTGCAACCCAGCACCGCTGAGCTAAAGAAGAACCCAGAATGTCTAGGAATTTACGTCCCTGCAATGGAAGTAGGTATAAATATTCCACCACCTGACTGTATAATTTGTAGGACCCAGTGCAAAATGAAAATGTAGGGCCCCTTGTTAAAAAATTATTAAGAATTTCAAAATGATGGGAGCAGAGCATTAAACTAAGTATGGGGCCCTTCCGAGTGTGGAGCCCTGTATGACCATGGACTCCCGTGAAGCTGCCCCTGCCCTTGCCTCTGATGAGGAAAACTCAGAGGGGACTCCTGCACCGTCTCCACTGCTCCCTGAGAGCTCAAGCCAACGTTACTCTGTGGATAATGCACCCTTGTTGGCTTCCTTCATTTCCCAGTCCCACTTCCTCACTCCCCTACTGGTTATTTACTTCCTAATACATCCCTTTCACCTAAATCCCCACCTCAGGTTTACTTTTGGGAACTGACTGTCAGACAGGCAGGGACAGCTCTGCTCTAATTGGATGACCATTGAAAAGACCTTTGCAAGGCAACAAGGGCTTAAAGAAAGCGAGAGTCTCTATTCCTTTTATCCATATAAGAAAAACTTCCAAAATAAATCTTAAAGATACACCAGTGGACTTCCGGGAAGATAGAGTAGGTGCAATTTACCTATTCCTCCCACTAAGTATAACTGAAAGCCATTGACATTATACACAAAATAAACATAAGGAGACTCTGACGCGTGGAGAGGAGAAGGCAGACTAGCTTGGGCTTCAGGATCCAAGAAATGACATGGTGGTGAGTTCCCCAGGTTTTCTTTTTTCTTTCGACCTTTTACATTCCAGACTTAGAGTACAAGATCATGGAAGCCTGGAAATGCCAATGGTGCAAACAAAAAAAAAAAGCCTCAACAGAGCCTGCTCTTTTAGCCAAAGGATCAGGAAAGGGACCACTTACAAGACAGGAAACTGTTAGACAATAACTGCTCTCCTCCAGCTAAATACTACAGAAAAGCCTGTGGCCCCACTCCCACCTATTCCAGCAAAGGCCGAGTGGGAAGCCTAGACCTCCACCCTTACCAGGTGTAAAGAAATGCCCCAATCACCCAAGTAGTGTTTCAGAAGCCTAGTGGAGAATCAGGATATTTGCTATTGCCCAGCAATAACTAGGCCACTCCCAGATGGTGTCAGTGGGGAGCAGTAAATGACAAACTCCTACTTCTCCCAGCCAGGGAGGTACAGCCTAGTGAGGAGCCAGAATTTTCACCCCCACGCAGTAGTAATGAAGAGCCCCATCACCCTTGAGTGTCAAAGGAGGCCAAATGGTGAACCTGGGCTCTACCCCCCCCCTGCAGTAAGAAGGTGGCAACCTCACTTCTGCTGGAGTGTCAAAAGAAGCCAAATAAAACAGAAGGTTTGAATAAGATCCAGAGTCTCATAACAATACTAAAAATGTCCAGGAGTCAATAAAAAAATCACTCATCATTGTATCAAGAACCAGAAAGATCTCAAACTGAGTAAAAAAAAGACAATAGATGCTAACACCAAGATGGCAGAGATGTTAGAGTTATCTGATAAAGATTTTAAAGCAGCTGTGATAAAATACCTCAGGGAGCAGTTATGAAAATGCCTGAAGCAAATGAAAAAGTAGAAATTCTCAGCAAAGAAACAGAAGATATAAAGAAAAGCAAAATGGAAGTTTTACAAGTGAAAAGTACAAAAACCAAACACGTAATAGATAGGCTCAACATCAAAATGGATGAAATGGAGGAAAGAATATGTGAACGTGAAGATAGAACAACAGAAATTACTCAGTCTGAGCAACAAAGATGAAATAGGCTGAAAATGATCAACACAGCCTCTGGAGTCTGTGGGATTATAACCTAAAATTTAATGCTATTTCACTGGATTCCCAGAATGAGAGGAGAAAGAGAGCAAGGCTAAAATATTCCTGGAAGAAATAACGGCTGAAAACTCTCAAATTTGTTGAGAGATGTAAAACTACAGATTAAGGAAGCTGAGCAAACCCTAAATAGAATTAACATAAAGAAATCCATCCAGGACACAGTACTGTCAAAGTCTGAAAATCAAAGAGAAAGAATAAAAATCTTGAAAGCATCCAGAAAGAAATATCTTATCTATAGGGGGAAACCAATCTGAATGACAATATGGTGGCCAGAAGGAAGTGGCACAATATTTTTCAAGTACTGAAAGAAAAGAATTGTTAACCCAAAATCCTATATCCAGTGAGAATTTTCTTTAAAAATGAAGAGGAAATCAAGACACTTTCAGATGAAGAAAAACTGAAGAAATTTGTTGCCAGTAGAGCTAACCTAAAATAATGAATAAAGTAAGTTCTCTAAACAGAAAGGAATAATGAAAAAAAGAACCTTGGAAAAGCAGGAAGAAAGAGCACAGAAAAAATATAATATATTCTCCTTCTCTTCTCGATTTTCCTAAATTATGTTTGATGGCAGAAACAAAAATTGGAGCACTATCTGATGTGGTTCTAAAAGTACGTAGAGGAAATATTGGAGAACATTGTATTGTTAGTGGGAGAGAGCAAAGGGCCATAAAGGGAAATAAATTTCTATGCTTCACTCAACTGGTAAAATGAGAATAGGACACTGTGACAATTTATGTATGTATAATATAACACCTAAATCAGCTACTAAAAAAAGCTATAAAAAGAGATACACTCAAAAGCATTATAGATAAGTCAAAACAGAATTTTGAAAAATGTACAACTAAATCAAAGGAAGTCAAGGAAGAAAAAGAAAACAGAGGAATGAAAAACAGAAAAAACAGAAAACAA
The DNA here is from genome assembly GCF_028023285.1 of Balaenoptera ricei. NCBI lineage: Eukaryota > Metazoa > Chordata > Mammalia > Artiodactyla > Balaenopteridae > Balaenoptera > Balaenoptera ricei. The sequence continues at coordinate 9,793,489 of NC_082651.1, read as the reverse complement.
AAAATAAATGGCAGACTTAAGTCCTAAGACTTGTCCTAATACCATGCTAATCAAAGGAAACCTGGATGAATTAGTTTGCTAGAGCTGCTGTAACAAAATACCATAGGTAGGTGGCCTGAACAACAGGAATTTATTGTCTTCCAGTTCTGGAAGCCTGAAGTCTAAGATTAAAGTGTCAGCAGGACCATGCTTCCTCTGAAGGTTCTAGGAAAGGATCTGTTCCAGGACTCTCTCTTAGCTTCTGATAGGTCCTTGGCTTGTGGCAGCATAATTCTAATCTTCACTTGATGTTCCCCCTGTGTACATATCTGTCTCCAAATTTCCTCTTTCTATGAAGACATCAGTTCTATTGGGTTAGACTCTCACCCTTCTCTGGTATGACCTCATCTTAAATAATTACATCTGCAGTGACACTATCTCCACATAAGGTCACATTCTGAGGTACTGGGGGTTAGGACTTCAACATTATTTTCGAGGACACAATTCAATTTATAACACTGGAGAAGCCATATTAATTTCAGATAAAGATTTCAAAGCAAATTAAATTATCACAGATAATGATAAAAGGATCAATTCTTCAAAAAGACATAAAAGTCTTTAACATGAATATATGAGACCAAAACTGATAGAACTGCAAAGTGGAATAGACAAATCCACTATTATAGTTTGGGATTCAATACCTCTCTGTCAGTAATTGACAGATCCAACAGTCAGAAAATAATCAAGGATAGAGTTAAACTGAACACCCATCAATCAACTGGATCGAACTGACATTTATAAAATACCTCATCCAACAACAACAGAATACACATTCTTCTTAAGCTTATTTGGAACTTTCACTAGAATGAAGATAGACCATTCTAGGCCATAAAACATGCCTTGAAAAATATAAAAGAATAGAAATCATACAAAGTATTGTTTCAGACAACAATGGAATTACATGAGAAATCAATAACAGAGAGATGCCTGGAAAAACCCCCAAATATTTGACGATTAAACAATACACTCCTAAATAACACACATGGGTTAAAGAAGTCTCAAGAGAAATTAAAAAATATCTTGAACTAAATGAAAATGAAATACAACTCATCAAAATTTGTGAGATGTAGCAAAAGCAGTGTTTAGAGGGAAATTTATAGCATTGAGTGCCATATTAGAAAGGAAGAAAGATCTAAAATCAATAATCCAAGGGACTTGGGAGGAAAAAATTATTACTAGAAACAGAAAGGGTCATTATATAATAAAAGGTCACTCCACTAAGAAGACATAGTAATCCTAAATATGTATGTACCAAATAACAGAGCTGCAAAAGATGTGAAGGAAAACTGATACAACTGAAAGGAGAAATAGACAAGTACATAATTACAGTTGGAAAATTCAATACCTTTTTGTCAACAATTGATAGAATAGACAGAAAATCAGCAAAAGTTTGGAAGTACTCAACACCATCAACCAAGAAGATCTAATTGATATTTATAGAAAACTGCACACAACAACAGCTGAATACACATTCTTTTCAAGTGCCCTCAATACATATACCAAGATAGATCACATTGTTGGCTATAAAACACACCTCCACAGCTTAAAGGAATTGAAGTGATAGAGTGTGTTCTTCAACAACAGTGGAATCAAGCTAGAAATTGACAATAGAAAGATAACAGGAAAATTTCCAAACTCTTGAACACTAAACAACACACTTCTAAATAATCTACAGATAAAAGAGGAACTCCCAAGGGAAATTAAAAAATACATTAGATTGAAAGAAAATACAACTCAAAATTGTGGGACCCAACTAAAACAGTACTGAGAGGGAAATTTATAGCACTAAATGGAAACATTAGAAAAGATGAAATGCCTCCAATCAACAATCTAAGTTCCCACCTCAAGAACTTAGAAAAATAAGAGAAGATAAACCTGAAGCAAAGAGAAGGAAGGAAGTAATAAAGATCAGAGCAGAAATCAATGAAAATAAATTAGAAAGAAATAGAGAAAATCAAGGAAATAGAGCTGTTTCTTTGAAAAGATCGATAAAATGTAAAACCTCTGGCAAGACTGACAAGAGGAAAAAAAGAGCTAAGACATAAACTACCATTATCAGAAAGGAAACAGTGGATATCATTACAGACCCTCTACCTATTAAAATAATAATAAGAGAATACTACAAACAACTCTACCCACAAAAATTTGATAAAATGTGACAAGCCCTCAAAATACACGAACTACCACAACTCACATTTATGAAATAGCTCAACTGAATAGCCCTATAAATATTATGAAATCGAATTAATAATTTAAAATTTTCCCTCCAAAGAAAAAACTAGTCCCCCCAAATTCTACCAAAAGGTTAGAGATTTTACACCAGTTCTACACAATTTATGCTGGGAAGTGGAAGAAGAGGGAACATATCCCAATTTGTTTTATGAAGCTTTTATTACCCTGACACTAAACCAGACAAAGACATTTGAAAAGAGAAGTTTATACCAATATCCTTCATGAATACATATGCAAAAATCCTTAACACAAGATTAACAAATAGAATTCGGCAATATATAAAAAGAAGTATACAATACAACCAAGTGAGGTTTATTCTAGGGATGCAAGACTGTTTAATTATCCAAAAATCAATTAAAGCAGTCCACTAAAATACCAGGAGAAAGAATAAAAATCACATGATCATACCAATGAAAGAAGAAAAAAAATGTTTAAAATCCACTTCATGATTAAAACTCTCAGAAAACTGAATATAGGGAAACTTCCTCAACTGGGTAAAGAACACCTAGAAAACCTTATAGCTTAGATTGTACTTAACGGTGAAAGACTGAATGCTTTCCCCTTGAGATCAGTAATAAGGCAAGGATGTCCACTCTCACCACTGTTATTCAGCATAGTGCTGGAAGGCTAGCCAGTATAATTAGGCAAGAAAAGGAAATAAAAGGCATACAGATCAGAAAGAAAGAGCTAAAACTGTCCCTATTTGCAGAGGACACTTTTGTCTACAAAGGAAACCCCAAGGAACCTACCAAAACCAAAAAACCAAAAAATTGTAATTAATAAGTGAGTTTAGCAAAATTGCAGGATGCAGATCAACATGCAAGGACATATATACACTACCAAATGTAAAATAGATAGCTAGTGGGAAGCAGCCGCATAGCACAGGGAGATCAGCTCGGTGCTTTGTGACTACCTAGAAGGGTGGGATAGGGAGGGTGGGAGGGAGACGCAAGAGGGAGGCGATATGGGGATATATGTATATGTATAGCTGATTCACTTTGTTATAAAGCAGTAACTAACACACCATTGTAAAGCAATTATACTCCAATAAAGATGTTAAAAAAAATGTAAAACTTTTGCTATTCAAAAAAACCCCATTAAATGTATATCAAATCAAAAGAAAATCAATTGTATATTTGGATACTAGCAATAAACACATGGAAACTAAAAATTTAAATGCATTATCATTTACAATCATTAAAAAAAGAGAAATAGGTGTAAATCTAATACAACCTGTTCAGGACTTGTATACTGAAAATCACAAAACGCTCCTGGTTTATTCTTCTTTTTCAAATAGTTTTTAAATACCCAGTTCCTTTTCCTTTCCTTATATATTTTAGAATAAACACTTATACCTTGCTGGTAGGGATGTAAAATGGTACAGCAGAAAGACAGTGTGGCAGTTTCTTAAAAGACTAAACCTACAACCGCCAAGCAACCCAGAAATTGTCCTCACAGGTATTTTCCCTAGGGGAATGAAAATTTACAATCACACAAAAATATACAGGCATGTTTACAGCACCGTTATTTATAATAGAATACTTCATTTGGAACTTCATTCCAAAAATTGGAAACAACCCACATATCTTTCAACAGAGGAATAGTTAAGTAAACTGTGGTACATCCATACCATGGAATTCTACTCAGCAATAAAAAGGAACAAACTATGGGTACACGCAACAACTTGGATAAATCCCCAGGGAGTTATGCTGTGTGAAGGAAGCCAATCCCAAAAGATTACATACTGCATGGTTCTATTTATGTAATATTCTTGAAATGACAAAATTATAGAAATAGAGAACAGAGTAGTGGTTGGCCAGGGTTTAAAGAGTGAGTGGGTGTGGGAGGGAAGTAGATGTGGCTACAAAAGTGCAATGTGAAGGATAATGGAGATGCTCTGTATGTCGATAGTATCCATGTCAATATCCTGGTTTTTATGCTGTAATATAGTTTTGCAAGATGTTACCTTTGCGGGAAAGGGTGTAATGGGTACCTGGGATCTCATTGTTTTATTTCTTACAACTGCATGTGAATCTACGATTATCTCAAAATTTAAAAAGTTTAATTAAAAAAAGAAAGGATGTACAAGGGGTTTTCAATAATGTTCCATTTCAGGCTTTAACTACCTTTGATTTTTCTTTTTTCTTTTTTTCCCCCACCTTTGCAGCAATTACTACAATTGTTCTGTGCCTTCCTAGACTAGGATTTCCACAGGAAAGAGGTAAGAAGTAGACCTTAAAGAAAGAACTCTATCTTTGATAAACAAACAAACAAACAAAAATCTCACCCCAATATTTGTAAAAATGCAGGCTTCCCGGGTATGCAACTCCTCCATAAAATCTGAGAGTGTCAGGACCTTGTCAGTGTCCCTGTTTCTGCTGGTGTTGGCAGCTGCTTTGCCGCTGAATGGCCTGGCCCTCTTGAGTTTTCCTCTACCAGTTCAGGGAGAGGAATATTCTGTGCTTCTTTGTGACAGTGGGCAAACTCCCACAGAGGCTGACAGTTTCATTCCGGATCCACTATACTCCGCCAGGCCACCAGTGGACTCTTAACTTCCTGGGTGGTGGTTGGCTTCTGTGTCATAACCAATTTTGATGCCAAGTTCACCTTCCTGTGCCTCATCATGAGAGAGCTACCTTCACCTTGTTCTTGCGCTGAGGTGTGAGTCTCGGGGCTATACTGTGAAGGTCAGCCATGCCTCGAGGGTGCTGATGGCTTTCTTGTGTATGGTAGGCTGTTTCTGGAGATTGCAGACCTTGAACTCTGTTACGAAGGCTGTCCACTCTCCAACAAGCACACTTCAGAATGGTCACCATGAGCTTCTCTTTGTGTCTGAGTCTCATGAGTTTTTTCTATGGCAGCAGCCTGCTTAAAATCAAATAGACTGCATATCTGGAGGCCAAGAGGTGAATTTCAGGCCATGCTTTTTTTTTTTCACTGTAGTAATACTCCTTTTGTTCTTTGGAACTTACTGATCTATTTTCTTTCTTAAAGATCTTTTGGAAAGCAGGGAATGGGAATTAGATTTCTGTAAGAGAGAGCATGGGTTTTTCTTTCCTGGGCATCACCTTGTGTGTGATGACGTTTGGAAACATATTGGATCATGTGTTCTACGTCCTGATTTCCAGAAACACGTTAGACGAACTGAGGGCCTAATGTATGTGTTATGTCCTAAGAGGTATCATGCAGGCACTAGAGGAAGATTCTGCCAGGGCCACTGTAAAGTCATAATGCAACATTTCTCAAACTGAGATCCCAGGGAATGGTGAATTTATAAGAAATTTAAAATGCTCGTGTTTTTATTTCAATGATAACCTCATAATACCCAATAAAAATACTGATGTAAACACGTTTGGGATCATCTGCATGACTCCTTATGAAGATATCACCATTGGTTGCAGCGTCATTTGGAGCCATATTGTTTTACTTTAATAACTGCAGGCTCAGGAGAAAAGAGCAAAGGAGAACATAATACATAAACAGTGCATTCTTCCAAAGTAAAGGCCAAATGATGCCACGGCTTTAAAGAAAGTTTCACAAGAGTTCAAAGGGAGAGAATGGGAGAACAGAGTCATCAAACAGAACACAGTGGTAGAGGCAGTGCTCTGGAAAATTATATTCCAATTGTTAGCAGCAGTTTATGTCCAGCAAAGCAGTATTAGCCATTGCATTGACTTAATACTGTCCATTATTAATGAATAAAAGTAATTGAAATTTAATAATAATATTTATTGGTTAAAATTTTATTGGATTTGTTGTTTTGCTTATTTCAAAATCTCTAAAATGACGTGCATCAGGAGTTTATATCTAGTTCTAAGTTTACATATTTAAGTACTATTTTGATTAATATAAAAACAATAGTGGAAGTTCACAAGAATGCTTTTCCTTTAAGCATTATGCTGTCATATAGAATAATTTTTGAACTGGAAAGTTCTTCAGAGATTTAGTAGAGAGGAAACTTAAACCCCAAGAGATTAAAGGATTTTTCCAAGGTCAGATAGCTAATCCCCAGCAAGGCTGTTATAGCACCAGCTCTCCTGGTGTCCAGCCTGGGCCCCCTTCCAAGGCACGGCTATTCAGAAAAGTGATCCAGGACAGTGGATTATTCAGCCCCAGATGGTTGGATGGAGATGTCTTCTCTAAAACAGAGGCTGGTTGCTTTACTTGTTCTTTCGCAGGCCCCTGACTCACAGAATACACCAACAGTGGTCCAAACACAATTGAAAAACAAGAAGTTTAGAGACTAGATTGGACATCAGGCCCCACCCACCAAGGCCAGCATTCCCATCGACTCCACCTCTATTACATTTGAATAAGTGCAGAAGATGACAAATGAAGTGCTGAAGTGCTATTTTTAACATTTCTAAATGGGTGCCACAGATTGTATGCAATAGAAAATGGCTTACTCTATGGTTCTTTGCTGGTAGGTTCTCTTCTGCTTAAAAAAAAAAAAAAAAGACCTATTTCTCTGAGGGCATCATTACTGAAGCAGGCTGATAAATTCTGAAATTTAAGTTTTTTAACCTTGAGTAGATGGTCAAATGACAGACTTTCAAGCTTTGAACTTGTGCTGTTTGTAGATGAAACCCATCTGAAATATTCTAACATAATGTACAGTTCATTGGTTTTAGCTACCCGCCAAATGATATAGGAATGTCCCCAGGTAATTTCTAGGGGTGCCCAGGGGTACTTTCCAAGTACTTATATATACATCTAGTTAATTACCAAATGGTGTTGGCCATTTCTACAGTTTAATTTCCCCTGTGCCGGCCCTGTCTATTGGTTAGCCCCATCACCTCCATTTCCCAACTGTTTCTTAGGCCCACTCCTGCCCTGTTTCCTGCTGACTGTTTCTCTGAGAGCCCCACTCCTCCCATCTTGGTCAGGACCCCTGCATCTCTTCCATTGTATCTGCCTGGCCCGGGCTCCCAGAATTCGGCAGTTAAAGGATTTATAGCCTACTTTAAGATGATTCAGTGCAGACGGTGTAGTGACATTCACTTTTTCTTCCCCCAGGGCTGTTAGTTACTGTTGGAAGCTCCCTAATCAGGAATATACTCTCTGTATCCACTGGGGTCAGGGCTTCTTCACCTGGAGTCTGTTGACCTCCCAGAAGGCCAAGGATAGCATTCAGCAAGTCTGTCCGTTTGGATGGGGAAAAAAATTACATCTTCACTTTCACTATCCTCAAGCTGAAAAAATGCATTTCCCTTCATTGTGAAAGTAGGTAGCAAACCGCGGTAGAAGGAAAGTACCAAATCTTCTGCCACAGCAGATGCCTCAGGTATTTGCCTGGATGTTACAATTGTTATAGACATCACCAAATATTGTTTATACTCATCATTACTTTAAAATTACAATAATTATTAGACCTTCCACTAGATCTTGTTAAAGTGTTACTGACACAAAAATTTTGAGAACTGCATTTTAATAGATTTGATTGCATTTACAATCTATGTATTTTATTTTATTCATTTGAAAGCTTTTTTTTTCCCTGAGAAGGGGTCCATGGTTTTCCCAGACTGCCAAAGGGGTCCGTGGTACAAAATACTTAAGAAACCCTGCCCTAGAGGGTTAATTAACACAACAGATATTAGAAATTATTTTTTCCCCAGATAATCAGAGCTGTTCAAATTATGAGTCTGGTCTTTTCATAACTGGGGCACAAGAATCAGAAGACCTCGCTGTCTAACCACTTGCCAGTTAGACCAAGATCTTGGACCGCACTTGGTCTACCTTTTACAAAGGACATTCTCTCCTGGCTTACCCAGAAGCCTGGCTGGTCCTGTAGTGAGGACACTGCTGTGTTGGCTTTGGAGTGACCCTTTCTGGAAAGGTGTTTGTCATGATTGAATTGTGTCCTCCAAACTATGTTGAAGTCCTCACCCCTGGTACTTGTGAACATGACCTCCTTGGAAGTAGGGTCTTTGCAGATGAAATCAAGTTAACATGAAGTCATACTGAAGTCTAATCCAATATGACTGGTGTCTTTTTTTTTAAATTAATTAATTAATTTATTTTTGGGTCTTCGTTGCTGCGCACAGGCTTTCTCCAGTTGTGGCGAGCGGGGGCTACTCTTCATTGCGGTGCGCGGGCTTCTCATTGCGGTGGCTCCTCTTTGTTGCGGAGCACGGGCTCTAGGCATGTGGGTTTCAGTAGTTGTGGCACGCAGGCTCAGTAGTTGTGACACGGGCTCTAGAGCGCAGGCTCAGTAGTTGTGGCACACAGGCTTAGTCGCTCCGCGGCACGTGGGGTCCTCCCGGACCAGGGCTCGAACCCGTGTCCCCTGCATTGGCAGGTGGATTCTTAACCACTGTGTCACCAGGGAAGTCCCATGACTGGTGTCTTTATAAGAAGAGGAGAAGAGACACATAGGAAGAAGACCATGTGATGACGGAGGCAGAGATGGGAGTGATGCAATTGCAAGCCAGGGAGCATCAAAATTGCCAGCCACCACTGGAAGCCAGAGAGAGGCAAGGAAGGATCCCACCCAGCGTCTCAGAGGGAACAGACCCTGCCAACACCCTGGTTTCAGTCTTCTAGCCTCCAGAACTATGAGAGAATACATTTCTGTTGTTTTAAACCACCAAGACTGTGGTACTTTGTTAGTGCAGCCCTAAGAAGCAAACTCGGTGTTTGTCAGAGTATCTAAGAAAGAGAGTGGAAACTTCACTGAAGTCACAAAACCAGTTGTGTGACTTTTGGAGCCTAGTTGCTAATAAGGTTTGTACATGTGGCAGAATCTAATCTGAGCCTAACGCTGATTGTTAGGTACCATCTGATTGTGAGGTTGTGGGGAAGGAAATATATAGCAGCCACCCATTTTCAACTGGCAGAGCCTAGAGCTACCCAAAATAGCAGTAAAATTGTTGGTCCTCTGGGTGAGCTTAGCTCCGTTGAAAACAGAATACCTCTCCCTTTTTGCGTTACACTCAGCTAAAGCTGCCCCCATCTCACAAACATTTCAAGTGAAACCATCTCCTTACATTTTTACTCATTGCCCCTTCTTTCCCTGGGGCTCAAACTCAACTCCAGGGAAGGTAGGGTGGGGACCAAACTCATGGGCAAAATCTATGCTGGTTCCATGTCACTGTGTCTCCCTTTTCCTTAGGGTGAGTTCTCTCCCCAGGAGAGCTCAGTCCCTTCCACAGGGACGTATACAGGTCTACCCAGTGGGTTGCTAGCCCTCCACCTGGTACACTTCCCGGGAGTGGGCAGGGTCCTGTCAGGACCCTCTTCTTTATCAACATAATAGCCTATTTACCGGAGAAGTCAAACTAGATTAGGGTACCAGTTCAGACACGCATTTTAGAAGATGCTTTGAGCTCTTAAGCAGAAGTGTTCTGGGGCCTTGACCTTCTTAATTCCCTAATTTGGGCACTCAAGGAAGGGGTGGTGGAGGATGGAGAATCTGTAGGGGCAGGGACATCTCGTTGCTTGGAGCTCCATGCCTCTGAAGTCCCCATTTCCTTCATGTTTGGCTCTGAATCTACGTCCTAGACAATTCTTCCTTCCACTAAGACGTCTGCGTTCTGCTCTTGCCTAGAAATGTGTACTGAAGTCTACTTCTGCGCCCAATATATTCATATCCTTTAAAACATATATCCATATATATATATAAAACCTTTAAAATACACTAGAGCATTCCTAAGAGCCACTCAATCTTTCAATAAATAGTTTCTCCCAGACCAAATACAAAGTCAAATATTAACCTGCATAAATCTATATACATGTAATCCAATCTTCAAACATTAGAAAAATCGCCCTCAACCTTGAAGGAAGAAGAAGAAACTTCTTCCATTCCAGAAGAAGAAACTCTGCAAGTTCTTTGGTCCCACACAAAAGCTTCTTTAAAATACCTAGACTTGCCCCCAAATCAAGTTTTCAGTGGAAGAAAAAGCTGTGGCTCAAAACGTCTGTGAACCAGCCCTTCATGTTACTAAACTACCCGCCTCCTCCCTCTGCTATTTTTGGCCAGTGAACCAGCTCCCATTTATTGATTGATTGAGATATAATTCACATACCATAAAATCCATCTGTGTTTAATATATTCACAGAATTGTGTAACCATCAGCACTATCAAATTCCACAACATATTCATCTCCGCAAAAAGAAACCCTCAGCCCGTTAGCAGTCACTTCCCATTCTCCCCTCCCCCCAGGCCTTGCAGCCACTAATTTAATTTCTGTCCCTTTGGATTTGCCTGTTCCTTTATCTTTTTTCAACCCTTTTCCAATCCCAGTTCTACTGAATTAACACTTCTTTAGTGAAGGCCTAGTGAGCGGGGAAGCTCTGTGCTCTGACTTTGAAAGGCCAATCGTATTCAGTTCTCTTTGCTCATCGTGTAAAGAAAGAGGAGCGGGTGCCTGTACAGATGGCCAGGAGGGCTGGGAGTCAGGTGTTAGGGAGGCGTGGTGGAGCTGCACAGGCCCAGTGGCAGAACACCCAGCACCCTGACTTTGTCAGCTGAAGTCACACATGCTTCATTAGCAAGAAGGCTTTGATAACCATGGAGAATGTTTGCCAAGCTCAGGAACCTTTGTTTCTAATTCCTGGAGAGTTGCTGTGGGTGGTTGCTAACTTTCAGTGCAAACAGAAACAAACTTAAATGTCCATAGAATGCCTGGAAACTTGATTCTCTTGGGCACAGTCCACTTGGGCCCCATTCGTCCTCATGGCAACCATTTGTTGGATCTGGCATTGCCCGGTTGACATCACTGACGTTCTCCTTCGTGGCAGGGCTATTATTACATCACCAGCTAACTAAAGCCCTACAAGATGAAAATAGTTTTAAAGATACCTTTGGAGAATACCATTTAGCCTTAAAATATATAAAAAGAGGTAAATTCATTTTGCTAGGTTTTTTTCTAAATGAATATATAGTTATTCTAGGTATACTTTCAATTTTGAAAGTATGATATATATTTTCAAATAATAATAGAAAAAGGCATTTGTTTGTTGCTTTTAAATAAAGTTCTGAGCAATTTTCAGCAGTGTTTCTTTCTTTTAATGGTACCTACTACTAGTATGTAAAATGGTAAATATTTTTACCTTGGAATATCTTTTCAATTAATTTCACTTTCTTTATACACTTCCATATCATGGCCTCATTTATAATCTCATATACTTATAACAATTTATGCATTTTACACTTACTGATAGTATATTACAAGTTAAAACTAAAAACTTTTAGAAATATTCAATTCATTTAAAAATAACAGTAAACATTATGTTACATAAACAATATATTTTTAATAAAAATAAGGATATTTTCTAAAACAAAAATTTTAGTGAGAAGAGTGGCACTGTTTTACATTTTTGCCAGTCTCTTGAATGACTGTCTCAATAGAAAGTATCTAGATTTTCATATGTACTTTTAAAAATAGCAGCTTTAGAGATTTCCCTGGTGATCCAGTGGTTAAGACTCTGCGCTCCCAAGGCAGGGGGCCAGGGTTCGATCCCTGGTCAGGGAGCTAGATCTCGCATGCTGCAACTAAGTTCCTGCATGCCGCAACTAAGATCCTGCATGCTGCAATGAAGATCTAAGACCCAGCTCAGCCAAATAAATAAATAAATAAATTTTTTTTAAAAAAACAGCTTTATTGAGATATAATTTACATAGCATACCATTCATCCATTTAAAGTGTATAATTCAATAGTTTTCAGTATATTCAAAGAGTTGGGCAACCATCACTGCAATTAATCTTAGAATATTTTCATTACCCTGAGAAGAAACCTTGTACCCATTAGCATTCACTCCTAATTTCTCTTACCCTCCACTCCCATGGCCCTGCATTAGGCAATCACCAATCTACATTCTGTCTCTGTGAATTTGCCTATTCCAACATTTCATATAAATGGAACACATTACGTGGTCCTTTGTGACTGGCTTCTTTCACCTAGCATAATACTTTCAAGGTTTATATATTTTGTAGCATGTTTCAGTGACTCCTTCCTTTTTATTGTGAAATAATATCCCATTTTATGCATATACCACATTTTCTTTATCCTTTCATTTATGGGCATTTGGCCATATTTCCACTTTTGGACTATTTTGAGTAATGCTGCTATGAACATTTTTGTACAAGTTTTTGTATAGATATATATTTTCACTTCTCTTAGGTATCTGCCTAGGGGTGAAATTGCTGGGTCATATAGTAACTGTATGTTTACCATTTTGAAGAACTGCCAGATTGCTTTCCACAGTCTATTTCCTATTCCATCAGCAATGTATATGGGATCCAATTTCTCCACAACCTCTCCGACACTTGTAATTATCTGCCTTTTTTATTTTTGCCATCCTAGTGAGTGTAGAGGATTATCTCATTATGGTTTTGATTTCCCCAATGCCTAATGACAAGCATCTTTACACGTGCTTGTTGGCCATTTGTATATCTGCTTTGGAGAAATGTCTACTCAGATCCTTTGTCCATTTTTAATTTGGGTTACTTGTTTGCTGTTGCTGAATAACAAGTCTGAATTACGAGGTCTTAAATACAAGACCTTCCTCAGATATATGATTTGCAACTATTTTCCCTCATTCTGTGGATTGTCATTTCACTTTCTCTGACCAGGAATCGAACCCGTGCCCCCTGCATTAGGAGCGCAGAGTCTTAACCACTGGACCGCTAGGAAAGTCCCTCATTTCACTTTCTTGATTCTATTCTTTTAGGCACAAAAGTCTTTAATTTTGATGATGAATTATTTATGTATTTTTTCTTTTATTGCTTGTGCATTTGGTGTCATATCTAAGAAACCATTGCCTAATACAGGGTCATGGAGTTTAAACCTATGTTTTCTTCTGAGAGTTTTATATTTTTAGCACTTACATTTAGGTCTTTGATCCATTTTGAGCTAATTTTTGTATATAGGAACTTCATTCTTTTGCCTGATGAGATTCGGTTGTCACAACACCATTTCTTTTCCCATTGAGTGGTCTTGGCATCCTTTTTGAAAATCAATAGACAATAAATGTGAAGATTTATTCCTGGACACTCAATTCTATTTTATCAGTCTATGTGTCTATCCTTATGCCAGTATCATACTGTGTTGATTATTGTAGCTTTATAGTAAATTTTGAAATCAAGAAGTATTGAGTCTTCCAACTTTGTTCTTCTTTTTCAAGATTGTTTTGGCTTTTCTGGGTTCCCTGCATTTACATATGAATTTTAAGTTCAGCTTGTTAATTTCTGCAAAGGTCAGCCGGGATTTTGATAGAGATCGCATTGAATCTGTAGGTCAGTCTGAGGAGTACTGCCATCTTAACAATATTTAGTCTCCCAATACTTGTACATGGGATGTCTTTCCACTTAATTAGGTGTTCTTTAATTTCTTTCAACAATGTTATGCAGTTTTCAGAGTATAAGTTTTGCACCATTTTTCTTAATTCTACTCCTAAATATTTTATTCTTTTTGATGCTATTGTAAACAGAAGTTTTTTCTTAATTTCACTTCTAGTCAGTTTGTTCATTGTTAGTCTATAGAAGTACCATTGATTTTTGTATGTTGGTCTTGTATCCCCTAACTTTGCTGAGCTTGTTTATTAGTGCTAATAGTTTTTTTGTTTTTTTTTTTAGTGACTTCCTTAGGATTTTCTATATATGATCATGTCATCTGAAAATTGGGTTTTACTTCTTCCTTTCCAATCTGAATGCCTTTTATTTCATTTTCTTGCTAATTGACTTGGCTGGAACCGCCAGTATAATGTTGATTATACGTGCCAAAGCAGATATCCATGTCTTATTCCTGAAATTAGGCGGAAAGCAGCCAGTTTTCACTATTAAGTCTGACGTTAGCTGTGGGTTTTTCATCGATGCTTTTTATCAGGTTGAGAAAATCCCCTTCCATTCCTAGTTTGCTGTGTTTTTATCACAAAAGGATGTTGGATTTTGTCAAATGTGTCTCTGCGTACCTTTCAGATAATCATGTGGGTTTTGTCTTTTATTCTATTAATAAGGTATATTACATTGACCCAATCTTGCATTCCTAGGATAAATCCCCCTTGATTTTATAATATGAAACAAAATAGCAATGTTGATCTCTGTTATATTGAACTCATTGGTCTGTCTTTGAATGGTCTCTTTTGATCACACATAATTTTGTAATACCATGTGTTGGTCATTTGGAAAATATTGGTTCACTGAGTATACAGATCTTTCAAATAGTGACACAATTTAGCATATAATATTTAAAACAGTTGTTAATGTTATAATCGATCTCATCAGAAAAATATTTAGGTGTTGAGAAGCTGTTAAGTTTGTGGTGGTGGACACTAATCTTCCAAAATTCTGATTTTCATTTGAGATCATAAATTTCATCAGGAGTAACAAATACTTTCAGTAGTTTTCTTAAAGTGATAGGCTCATTTTACTCATTTTTAGGAAAACATCTGCCAAGTACCCAATCCTGAATAATCATAGTTTGTCGATCAGTTGTTCTTTCAAGTAAAAATGATGTTCTGTGAAAAAAGTGGCTACGTTCTATGAAAACAGTTCAGCTCACAACACAAATAATCTCTCAATTAGTTTTTCTTTAGGGGGACAGGCACTGTATTTTGTATACAGCAATGTACTATTTTGTCACAATACATGTTTTCAAAGGTTTGATATTTAATAAAATAAATAATTTTAATTTGAAAAAAACTCAAAGGTTGAAATTTAATAAAGTGAATAGATTTACTGCTTCATGAAGGACATTCTTAGGTGAAATAGTCTTTTCTTTCCCCCTTGTATGCAGTGGAGAAGAATATAATGACTTCCAGTACAGTGTGGAGCCGCTGCGTGGCTCCCTGCTAACATGCTAGCAGTTTTACCCACCATAGCTTTTGTGACATCAATAACAATGTCAATACAGTGATGAAGAAAAATAATATCTTAATATTACTATAAAAAGTTTTAAATTGTAGATCCCCTAAAAAGTTCTCAGGGACCCCTAGGGGTCCACCGATCACACTTTGAGAACTGCTGTTTTACAGAAATTATGCATAAATGTCACAAGTGACCTCTATAGGATTAAACAGTTTCTTTCTCCTAAACTTGTTCAGCTGTCACTGCTCCACCTTAATAATCCATACTACCCGGAAGCACAAGTTTAATTGGGAGAAGTGATCATTTCTAAAGGTTGTCCTGGTCCCGTAAATCTAATTTTAGTGCATTTTCACACAATTGTGATGACCATACATGGCTTCAAGCTAGCTTTAATTTTCACTGCTTTGCTTAAATGATGACAGTTGTATCTTTCTTGAGTATAACAGCTTTGGGGATGGAGAGACATAAGCACAGAGAAGTGGGCCAGATAGCCTAAATAGGGAAAGTTTGGGAGCTTACTTATCTTTACTAAGATTTTAGTGATGAGAGAAAATGTAAGTAAGTTTTTTTGGCCACGAAGAGTATTCATTTCAGTTCCCCTTTCCTTGGGTTTACACCAAATGGTACTGGATCTAAGTTTCAGGAGTCTGAAACTGCCAACTCCTTCTTGTCTTGAGAAAAAGAGTAAAGGGTTATGTTTCTCTGTTCTGACTTGGGCTTAGAACATGTGAGCACGTGGTTCACACCCATGTAAAGGTGATGATAATATCATCAAGAATGAAGATGACAAGATTAATAAGGAGCCGAAAATTGCTAAGTACAAAAGAATGCCATCTTGACCATACCTACTTTAAGCAGTAGAACATCTAAGAAGACGTATTCCGAACTATCATACATGAGCAAATTCATCAAATTCTTATCAAAAATCGAGAACATTCTTTCTTTAGCTGCTAAAGTGAGGCATATAATTAACCTATTAAAGGAACTTGAACTAGTAGTTAGACCTGTTTTTGGAGTTTCTTGAGCTATTCCTCCTCCTTCACTAAACCATTATTTGATTTTCTTTGGTTTTGTCTGTTGGGTCCACCAGGCTTGGTACCACATGCTGGTAGGCAGCAGGCAGTGGATGTCTTGAAGCCCTTAGTGAAATAATCTATGTGCTGAGAATAGCGGATGAGGGGACCCATCTGCCTACACATATACTGGTAAAAAGTATGCACCATAAAAGTTTTTCTTAGAGAGTATTTATTGGAATAATTATCACCAAGAGCCAAGACACCAGTTAAGATTTTCCCAACCAATACAAGAAATTTTACAAAGGATAATGATGCTCTGGAATAGTTTTGACGAGGTTGGACTTGAAGATAGGTTCACTGAAAAACATCAACGTGAAACTTGCCATTGTGTCCAAATGCTGGAAAAGGGCAATACTAACATAGCACTTATTGCCTGTCATCATAATCATTATAGACATTTGCTAAGTACTATAGTAGGTGGTATAGGAAGCAAGCAAATCAAATAAAGTCACTAACTTTTAGAGCCTTAGTGCATACAGTAGATAAGTCCAAAGACAGACACTTTTTTTAAAAAAAAAATTGAAGTATAGTTGATTTACAATGTTGTGTTAGTTTCAGGTACAGCAAAGTGATTCAGTTATATATATATATATATATATACACATATGTATATGTAAAAATATATTTATAAACATTTATATTATATATAATATATTATATTTATATCTATTCTTTTTCAGATTCTTTTCCATTATAGGTTATTAAAAGATATTGAATATAGTTCCCTGTGCTATACAGTAGGTCCTTGTTGTTTATCTATTTTATATGTATTAGTATGCATCTGTTAATCTCAAACTCCTAATTTATCTTTCATCCCCCTCCCCCCACCACCGCTTTCCCCTTTGGTAAACATAAGTGTGTTTTCTGTCAAAGACAGACTCTTAAAAGCCAGAGTTTTTTGAGGAATATGTGGACTCACTTGAAGGAAAAGAAAACAGCCACTATTGCCTTACAGTATGATATTTCTTAAATATGCAACAACGTAAGCTAGTAGTAAACTCCTTGGGCTTATAGCACACATACAATTGTAAAACCCAAAGAAATTTATAAAATAAACACGAAAAAGTGACCAAACCGAGTATAATTCAAGTTGACATCTCCTGGGATATGGTGCTGTTGTGCGTGAGAATACCGCTGCCTGTCCCCGGCGCAGTCTCCACTGCTGGATGTGACATGATGACTTTTTCCCCACCACTGGTCTCTATCAAACTACAGTGAAAGCTTCTCACATAGAGGTAGCTTTGACAGTCATTTGGCCTTTACTGGGCAGAATGCATCATCTCATATTCATGGTATCCTTCCAGTTCTTGTCTAATTATTTGAGGCATTTAATTTCTGACACCAACACATCAATAAACACATGTAAATATGGTCACTCAAATCCCACCAGCTAGCAGGACGTCATTCAAATATTCATGAATTCATCAATAATATAGCTATATACAACCAAGCCCGTGCGCCACGGCTGCTGAGCCTGCGCTCTAGAGCCCGCGAGCCACAACTACTGAAGCCCGCGCGCCTGGAGCCCGTGCTCCGCAACAGGAGAGGCCACCGCAGTGAGAAGCCCGCGTGCAGCAACGAAGACCCAACGCAGCCAAAAATAAATAAATAAAATTTAAAAATTTTTAAAAAATGCGTAAGTTTAAAAAAATATATATAGCTATATATATATATATTTTTTTTTTTAAGAAGGTGAATAATGGAAATGAAAACAAAATTAATAAATTTCCATAGAACATTCATAGATATTCCAAAACAAATTTAAGGAATATAGGGCTGGGAGTCCAGTTTGAGAAACATTGTTATTGGCTATTCTTTGATGCATTTAAAAATATATTGGTTTCTTTTATGTTTAGACATGGCTAAGTGCTACATTCAAAGGGAAAGGTGAGTGGGCCTGGGGGAGAGGACCCCAGCAGTCAGTTCAATGTGAGAATGCAGTGCTAGAGTCACGGTGCCACAGGAGTGCCAAGTAGCCTGAATGGCCCAAGAGCAGAGCAGTGAGAATAAGCTTCACGGGAGGAGCAGCTGAATGGAGCCTTAGGCAGACAGTACAGAACAGTGACACGCATCCCAAAGGGTGGTCCATGAAAGGGGGGCTCAGGGCATCCCAGGACTCATAGAGAAACACCACACACAGAAAGATCTGGTATGGCCATCAGAGTAATGATGCTAAGGCTATGCTCAATTTTGATCATTGAGGTCAACATATTTTACCCAGTCAATTCAATCAATGACTTTCCTTCACCCCTTCTTCTCTCTACCCAGTGAATCAACAACTGTGTAGCAAGCAGAATTAACTGACAGGTTGCTTTGCCAACTGTAGCCCTTATACCACATTAGACCATATTAGATTCAATATTCTACCCCCAGCAATCAGGTTCCTGGGAAGGGTAGCCATAACCGTGCTTTAGGAATGTGTGGTCCTCTTATGTGTTACTTTGTAGTGAGTGAGTTGGGAAAAGCCCTTACCGGGTGTATTGGTTGTGGTCCCAGGCATTGAAGGTTTGCCAATGACATCAACACAGGGACTTGATTAAGGTTTCTAAAGCTTAGTTTCAGCTAATACTGATTAAATTCTTAATTTTCAAGCTTTAATTTTTTGAATAGGCTACACATTTATATGGTATAACATTCAGAAGATATAAAACAATATTTAGTGAAAAATCTTCTTTCCACTGGTGTCCCTAACCACTCATTTCCCCTCCCTGGAGGCAACCAATATTGCAGTCTTGGTCTCCTTCCGGAGATAATTTATGCACAGACAAGCAATCACATATATATTCTTAAAGAAAATAATTGACTAGCATCAGATTTTCTTATTGTAAATGACATTAGGAATGTATTTTCTTTCATTTAAGGGGGAAATGGTTATTAGTTTTTCAAATTCTAAAATAGCACATATTTATTATAGAAAATCTAGAAACTACAAAAAGGAAAAGGAAGAAAATGAAAATTCCCCATTATCATACCCTTTGGAGATAACTTCTGCTGACCTACAATGATTTATACTTCCTTCTAGTACTTTTACTTGGTACACACAATGTATTACGCTGAGGTCTTTTTGTTTTCACTTATGATAGTGTTTCAACCTTTCCGAGTCATTAAATGTGACTTCTACACACCGTTTTTAATGGCTTGTTTGTGTAGACCATAATTTATTTACCAAGGCCTCTTGTTTGCAACTCAAGTTGATTACAATTTTACACCATTATAAACCTTCACTTGTTATATGTTTAGTCTTTATTGATGACGTGGTAATTTAGGTGCAAGTTTCCTAAGGGAGAAGCTGTGCTTATCTTGATTAGTTATCTGCCTACAGCACAGTGCCTGGCTGTGTGAATTTAACTATTAAAAGACCAAATTTGCAATAAAAATGCAATTTTAAGGGAAATTAAACCTCAAAAAGTATTTATCTAAGTGAAATTAAACATCAGAAAAGATTAGTTTTCTGATTTCTCATGTAAATTGCTTTTTGGACGACTGGACAGCATTCTTTCACCTATGGCTACAAATCCTGTTGAAGACACACCAAGGGTTTGCTTATTCTCTTGCATAAAAAGAATTGTGACCAGGGCTCTTAAATACAATAACAAGGTCACAAAAAGGGTCTTCATTTTTGGTAAGCAGCACTCTCTGTGATTCTAACTGTAGTAGGACAGAAGGGTACACTTTACACCACTGGAATAAACAGGCTCTAGGGCACCCATATCAGCTGAAAACATCACAGAAAACACTCTCTACATATGACTGTAAGACAATGCCATTCAACGCATTACAAAAAGCTACTTTCTCAAAACAATCCCCTGTTCCTCAGGGAAGGTCTGTTTTAAAAGATGATGGTCACTAGACAATGGTGGTCTTGCTTACTTTTCTTCTAAGCCAGGCAACTGACCCCTTTTAGCTTGTTCAGTCTGCAAAGAAATCTTTTCCATCCTTAACTGTGAGTCTCCGCGGTGGGAACAAAGAAGGATGCTTCCAGGGCAAAAGGCAGACAAGGGAAAGAGGAGGGCAGATAGAGCAGGACGTCATGGAAGTTCCACTTGTGACTCAGCCAAAGGTTAACACCCGAAGTTAAAAAGAATGTCCAGAGACTGCCCGACCCTGTGTTGACAAAGCCTTTGCCCGGCCATAAAGACATCCACAAAGACCAGGGACACTGAGTGCTTGGTGGTAACAACAGTGTCAGGGACCATGGCATTGGGGCTCCTCCTCTCAAGGGAAACATGCACAGTCAGGCCCAGGTCTAGGTTTACCCTTGAGCATGTGAAAAGAAGTCCCCTGCAAATCTTTGACTTTGAAAACATTCACAGAGAGAGAAGGGAAACAATCGCAGGCTATTTTCTTCTCTGGCAACTAGACGTTTGACTATGCGTAGAAGGAAGCTCTTTCCTGCGTCTGTCTTTCCCTGAAGGTTACGAAAAGCACCTCCACTTCTCGTTAATTTTTTTATGATGATCCTTAAGATGCTGATAGAGAAATTTCCAGTAATCCCGGAATGATACTTTTAACCTTAACTTGGCCCATGTGTACCCCAAATGCATCTGACTTCACAATGGATCCAACACACCAGAGAAATTACAGTTCTGCCTCTGTCAGCAAAAGTTCATAAAGTCAGCTCTGTAAACTTTGAAACATATGCCACCATTCTTTTTTTTTTAACTTTTATTTTAAAATAATTATAGACTCACAGAAAGTTTTAAAAATAGTAGAGAGAGTTCCCTGTAGTTTTCCCCCAGCTTCCAATATTAACATCTTATATAGCTATATCAAAGCCAGGAAATTGACATTGACATTGGTGCTATTGCCAATATTCATTTTGACTTCTGACAGCATAAGAACTGAAAGTCCTAAAACCTAAGAAAACGAATAAATTCCATCTCCTGATAAGATCTACTGCTACCAGGTTCAAGCTCTCCACACTTCACCCTGCTCAGACTACTTTGGTTTTGTAATACCCAAGCCTTCTTTAGGCAGAGAAATGCGGTTCTTATAATCCCTCATCTTGAATACACAGAGCAGACCTCCCTTGTTCCTCACTCCCTGTGCCCAAGAGAGCTTTCCATCGTTCTACCAGGAAGGGAAGGTGCAATCTTTAGGGAGGTCTCTCCTGGTGCTGTACTTTAATGGTCTTTTGCTTTTTAACATTTTTGGGGAAATAATTATAGATTCACAGAGAGTGGCAAAAATAGTACAGAGGAGTCCTTGGTATCCTTCACCCAGTTTCTCCCGGCGCTTACTTTAATGTTCATTTGTTAGGTTACAACGTTTGGAAAAGATAATCAATTTGTTTGTTTGTTTTTAACTAGGAAATATAGAAACTTTTCTTTAAGTCCTTTCATCCAGTGAAAGAAAATCTATCATACACAAGACTCTCTTATTCAAGAGACTGGGCCTAATTATTAACCAATTAATTGAAAATGTTGGAACCATAAAACGATACACAGATCTTAGATACCTCATTTTAATTTGGCTCATGTCAAGATGTAAAATCAATCTTTTGGTATAGGGCTGTAGAAAAACTATTTGTACCTCAATGGAAAATGATGTGTTGCCTATAGTGTACTTTTCTGCCTTATCAGATTGATTCTGTAAATCTATAGTGTGGGTAACTGCTAGACATGCAAATTCTGTCCCATCTGGTAGAGATGGGCTTCCCCCTCTCCTGTGGAAGAGCCAGTCTGTGTCTGTTTGTATATTCAATTCAAAATTACTCCATGTAATTTTCAAAAATTTTTTCTTTGAAGCACTTATAACATCCACCTGGTTCTTTCATTCGATGAGTTTAATAGACTCTTAACGTGTGTTCATTTTTATATCTGAATGAGAGTCATGATTTTATCTTTTTTTTAGGGTCAAGGCTATTTCCTTTGAATATTTGTCCACTGTTGAGAGTTACTTCTCTTTTTTTCAAAAACCACACTCATAACATGTCACAGACAACAACGATTTCCAGTTTCACTCTCTGTAAAGTGGAAATAGAGCTTAAAGATTGGCAAGCTGAGTACTTCTAGATTTGTAGAACTGCTTGTCCCTTCCCCCAGTCATTTTCCCCCAGGGTGGGTTTTACCCATTCCTAACTCCATAGCAATGTTACTTAGTGACTCACCTCCATCTAGGACTTCCAAAGCATTCATCCTAAGTTTCACAGAAATAAGAACTTTTTTCTTTTGAGACAGGCTGTGATCTGGGACCTGGGACCCTTTGCTGCAGTGCTTGCACCTGGACAAATGTCTCCTCCAGCAACAGAATACAAAGAAACTATCAGGGACTAAAAATAACTGCACGCATGCGCAGTTGGGGGCGAATTATGAACAACAAGATACAAAAGGTCACCAATCAACTGCCGCTTCTGAGGAGCTTGGAGCAACAGCAGGGTCCTGCGCATGATCCCTGCGCACGGCACCACCAAGGGGGTGGGCAGACCACCTAAGCCACCCCTCTGGCCCCCGCAGATCCACTCCTACCCTCGCCCCATTTAATGAACCAGCTCACCCCTCCCCCCGCCCCCAGGGAGCAAGCAAGGGCACCTGTTACTTGTTTTCGCTCCCTCGTGCTGCCGGGAGTCCTAATAAAGGCTTGACTGAATTCCTCATCTAGCCTCTTATAATTTCTATTGATTAAAGAGTCCAGTATAGATACGGCGTGAGGGGGGGGGAAGGGGGTGGGATGAATTGGGAGATTGAGATTGACATATACACACTACTATGTATAAAATAGACAACTAATGAGAACCGACTGTATAGCACAGGGAACTCTCTTCAGTGCTCTGTGGTGACCTAAATGGGAAGGAAATCCAAAAAAGAGGGACATATGTGTACGTATAAGAGATTCACTTTGCTGTACAGCAGAAACTAATACAATGTTGTAAAGCAACTATACTCCAATAAAAATTAATAAAAAAAAATAAAGAGTCCAAGGACCCGTTCGGTAACACTTTTAACACTTATATTTCATTAATTTATAACTTATATTTCACTATCTGGGGAAAGAATATTTCAGGAGGACGAACAGTAAATATAAAGGCCTGTTCACTCAGGGTAAAATTCTACTTCCATTACCCAGTTTAAAAAAATCAGATCTGGGTTGGGATGGGAGGAGGATTTTGTCAGTCACTGGGCCCCGAGCATGGCTACTGGTGCTGTTTGCTTCCTCTGTTGCCCTCTGGACCAGCATCTTGGGTAGGTTCAAGGGCACAAGGAGACCTGGCCACGGCGAGAGTGGATTCTGAGCTGCTGCGAGTGTGCCGTCCAGGGCAGCCCTGGCAGAGTTGGCTTCCCTGGGCCCCCACTGCTGGTGTCCATCGATTGGACTGTCTTCACCCTTCTTGCCAGGCTGTGGGACCTCCTTTAGTCTGTTTGCATTCCATCCTCTGGTTCACAGCCAGGCTCCTTCCAAGTCTGTTCCATGTCTGTCCTAGCAGCTTGGCGGACACCTATAGGAAACCCAGACTGACCAGCCCCTTCCCTGAACTTCTTTATTATCTCTATTATCTCTCTGCACCTTTTCCTCCAGGTGCTGATTTCCTTCCAGGTGTATTTCCCTGTGCTTTTCCCTTTGGGGCCGTACATTCAGGGTTCTCTGAATCTACAAGCTTATACATTATTCACAATTTGCTTTCTCCTCTGCAGCCATGCTCATCGCTCTGGGCCCAGAAAGAAGTCTCCTGACTCCGTCTCCAACTGAGCCCTCCTTTCTTGAAAGGCAATGAGCTGCAGTTAAAGGCCCACCTCATATGCACACATGAAAGTTCATCCAATTCCTGTCCTAGAGAGGTGAGTTCAGATACATGATGTTATTTTGATATATAGAATTTAAGAAGGGTAGTTTGTTTTCTTTCACATTTGTACCTTACATCACCCTGGGAGGTATGAAGGCATGTATGTTTTATGATCCCTGTCAAATGAGACATGACACATGAGAAAAATGATCAGAGACTGTAATTAACCTGACCAAGGTCACACAGCTAGTAGGTGTCTTTATTCAGTGCATGGGCCCCTTGGCCCATCATCTCTGATTCCTATACCCTACAACCTTCCTTTTGGTACACTTTGGATAGGATAGGTGTGGCCCAGGGGCATAAATTATTTTATTTTATTTTTTTTTAGAAATTATTTTATATTTATCAGTTTTCTGATGTTTGGTTTATAAGCCCCCTAATTGGAAGTTCTATTTAAAATGAAGGGCCGTTGATTACAATAATCAATTATGTAGTCACTGAGATACCCATGTGTATCAAAATAGATGAGGGAATAAAGAGCAGTATGTCCCAAATACTGGGCACCTAATTTTATACAATTAACAGATACCTTTCAGTAAAGGGAGACACAATCACCTTTTTGCTTCTCTTATGTAAATAAATTTATTCTTTCACAGAATGGTTCTGTGGAATTTCTTTTTCACATTAGTCATCATTTACTCCTTGTCCTGTTCTTTCAGGAAATGTAGTTGGGATCTTAAAGACTTAGGCTTGCAGTTTTGCATTAGCACTTGGCCTTCATCAAGAAGTTGGAAAAGTTTTCAACAGAAGGAAGAAGGCTACTAATTATGTATTCTTTTGAAGCCATCCTTTCAGTTAAAGAGTTCTTCAAAAGACAAAAAATATGGCATTCAGGTAATGACTTTCTGGAGTTTTGCTTAAAATTTCACTGCAGTTAAAAATCAATACTTCTCTGTCCATTATCTGCGAATGATTCAAGAACCAGGTTAATTTATTGGTCAGGAGGAAGGACATGTGTGAAACTGAGTGGGGTGAGGGGGAGAGCAGGCTCTGGGGCCTGGAAGGTGGGGGAAAATTCCTGCCAACTTGAGCAAAGAGGTGGGATCACCTGTAATTAACCTGACCAAGGTCACACAGCTAGTAGGTGTAATTCGTTTAATGTTATCCTCTTCCTCTCTTTCCTCTCTTCCCTTCACTCCTCAAGAAGTGTGAGTATTGATCTAATTGGATCAGATTTCAGGATGCTGCTGGTGCCAAGGTTAGAGTGTGAAGCTGTCCACCAGGTATGTGGCTCCCTCTTGTGGGGGGCTCTGGGTGAGTGAGGCCTGGGGGGCTCAGCTTGCCCCATGGAAGCCTCCGTCACAGAGGGATTCTCCACCTCCAGCAGGGTGGGGAGCTGGGGGAAGGAGCCTCAAGTAAAGAAAAAGGCAGATGCCTTTCTCCCCGGGACTTCTGAGCTCTGAAATCTGAGTGCCCATTGGCCCATTCCCAGAGGCGGAGCAGTCATCGTGCCCCACCTCATCTTGCAATTCCTGCTCAGCCCCTCCCAGCAACCATGCAGGCTTTGGAGGGCATTGTACAAAGATGCCTCCATTTTTCTGTCTAAGATTTTATTTATGCTCTTCTCACTTCTTGAAAGGCACCGAGCTACAGTTAAAGGTCCTTCCCATACACACTTTCAAAAATGTTGAGACCAGAGTAGAATTATAACAGTTGAGAGATGAAAGATGGGAGGGAGGCCAATAACCTCAGAAAGATACTTTAGGTGAGCCTGAGGCCTAGCCAGAAAAACCTCACAGACAAACAAAAAACAACCCGACAAGAGGCACACTTTTCCATAGCACTAAATTCCTAGAGAAGTTTGTAGGGCATTTGAATTGGGGCTTATGGCAACATAATGGTGTCTTTAATAGATACTTTTAGAACATATAATCTTCAAATGATCATTATTATATTAGCATTTTACAAAAGCCCTTGGCATATAATATTATAAACCCTATCTCTGTGACAGCATTTCTATTTGAGTAAGAAACTCTTAGTATATAATTTTAGATGAAGCTGGACCGTGTGTGTGTGTGTGTGTGTGTGTGTGTGTGTGTGTGTTTTCTGAGTTTCCGTATACTCCATGTGCCCTTGCTGCCACATTCCACCAGGCAGCCTCTTCTCTACTTTATTTCCACGTAGCACAGTGGAAAGTAGAGTGTGTTCGCCTGCAACTCTTTCTGACTGCTGTTCTCCAAAAGCCCAAGCCTTGGTTTATATGGCAGAGAGAAATTCCCACTGCCCAGTGATTATCCTGTGCTTCCCAAAGTTCCCCATCTCCTAGTAATGAGGTGGGATCATGTGACTTGCTCTGGCCAATGAGCTGTTAGTGGAAGCAAACATATGACTGCATCAATATAATTGTGTGCGTGTGTGTGTGTGTGTGTGTGTGTGTGTGTATACGTACGTATTAACATAAAATGTTTGCATTTGTTCTGTAACTTGATTAAAAAATAACTCAATAACATACCTTGGAGATCTTTCTACATTATTACAAATAAACTTATTTTTTTAAACTACTATATTACAATGAGAATAGACCATAATTTCAACTACTTCCTTATTGATAGACATTTAGATGATTTCCATTATTTTGCTATTATAAAAACACTTTTACATATTCTCAAGGAAACCAAGTGAAATCGCTTGTTATAAAAGTATGTACTTTTACAATTTTTAAAAAACTGATTTAAAAAATATTCTATTATATTCAAATTACTGGTATTTTACCTGGGATTTTCACAATTAGATTCATCAGTGAGAATGTTGTAATTTGTTTAATGTTATCCTCTTCCTCTCTTTCCTCTCTTCCCTTCATTCCTCAATAAGTGTGAGTATTGATCTAATTGAATCAGATTTCAGGATGCTGCTGGTGCCAAGGTTAGAGTGTGAAGCTGTCCACCAGGTATGTTTCTCCCTCTGGCACTTAGCTCTTTCGCAAAGGGGAGAAGAGGGCAGCAAAACCAGAGCTTACCTCTTCTGGTGGGCAGACCCTCTTCTCTCCTCCTCCCACCACACATTTGCCCCTCCAGGCTTGGCAAGACGCTGGTAGAGAGATCTGAGCTTAGAAGGAGAGAGAGGCCCTAGCCTTGTGCCCAAGTCTTGTGCACACAAAGTGTTGCCAGGTCACCCTGCCATAGGGTTAGAGGACCCTAAAATGAGGAAATGTCTTATCTCCCATTGCCATTTCCTGTTTGTCTACGCCTCTGCTTAGGAACCACAAGACGAGGATGACTCAGCCAAGGCAAGATTCATGCCCATTCCTGAATATCTCTTCCATATGATCAAAATCTCATACCAGGAGTGTTGGTTTTGCCAGCTTTTGGTGTAAATATCTATTTTGAGCAGTGATTTAAAATTTTCAAGTGTTTGGGACTTCCTGCTTAGATAAAATATTGTTGTTCAAGTCTTAATTCAGCTATTGGGATATGACTATAGACTCAAAGGCATCCAGTTCATTGAAAAGCCACACTGAGTTGCAAAGGGGTTGATTAACAGGAAGTGCGGAAGGCAGAGGCAATTAGAAAATGGACCTGCTTTATGCCATTTAAAATTGAAATGTGTTCTGTTAAAAGCCCATTCAAGTCCAGTGAGGTTTTCATTGTGGCATTAATATCCAGTTCTAAATGAATACTGTACAGCTGAGACAGCAGAACATTTCTTTTGGAGAAAACTAAAGCCAACAATTGATCATCACAGCACGTAATTACGAGGGTGGGGTGTTGAGGCAGGCTGCCTGGGTTCAAATTCTCCAGCCCCCCTTTACTTGCTGAGTAGCCTTGGAGAAGTTGCTTGATCTTATGTCTCAGTTTCCTTGTCTGTCAAATGGGGATAATCATGGTATTTCCCTCCTGGAGTTTTTGTGAGGATTGAATGAAGTGATATATTTAAAGTGCTTAGAGCATTGTCTGGCATTCAAGAAATTTTAGCTATTATTTTTAAATGTCGAGTAACAGTGAACATAGTCATTGTCAAGGGCAGAAGAGTTATCCTTAAAAGCTCTGTTCCTCATGAAAGGTGTTAGGTTGAGAGCCGCAAGCCTAAATTCACTCCTCAAACAAAGAACAATGAACTGAAGAACGTCACAATATATACAAATGTCTGTTTGGACTTCGCCCACCCCAACTATCTCAGGCAGCCCCTGGGCAGCCAAACTCCCTGGACCAACAGTGCCAACCAGGGTTCAAGAGCAACTGCTGCCTGATCCAGGTGCTTCACTCCCCACTTCCTCCTTTCTATTTGGGAATGCTACTGTGTTAATTCTCTCTCAGACTCTTTCTCATACATACATACAATTCTCTTGAATTAACATTCTAATTTTTCTCTGGTTCCAGTTTTTGTGGTGGGCTCAGGGAAATTGCTTTTCCTCCTTTTTTTCATTTATCATCATCCCTGCCCCTCGCCCACCGAGATTCTAATCATGATCATAAGCCCAGCAGTGCCAGTGATAGGCTTGTTTAAGGAAAAGGAAAAACCATTCAACCTGAAAAGTAACCAGCACAAAGGTCAAATAACAATGTAAGGGCTGTCACAAGGCAGGACGCAGTGCCAGGAGTGTGGCACTGACAATTGATGCTCTGAGTCTGGACAGGTGGAAAGAAATGATTGGGGCTGGTGTGTCCCCAAGGGCCAAGTGAAGACAGAGGAGCTTGTGCTTGCCGTGTAGGCCCTGGGCAGGTCTGTGGCTCCCAAGTTGTGGTAATTCAGGTGAAGGGGATGTTGGAGTAAAGGCACGTGTGGTCAAAGGCAGGGACCAGGTTAGTCTCCCTGCTGGATGGAGGGTTTGAGCTGTGGACAAAGAGGCTGAAAGTACAATATGGGCCCTGAATGATAAACTCAGGTTAGACATTACTTTAAGGATGGGAGTGAAATAATAAATGTCAATTACTGAGTTTGATGGTAGGATACAAAATATCTGTAAAATGTAAATTCAAAACAAACGTGTGACAGTTCAGTCCAATGGCATATCACAACCGTGCTAAAGGTATTCTTATGCCAGACCAGCAAACAAAAATGAGGTGAACCATCCTGTGGCTGGCTGAACTGAAGTCCATATCAGCTTTGCAATACTTCAAAATGGCCTAAACTTCTGCTCACTTATCTGTCTACAATTTAAATAATTAATATTTAACATTTCCTAAGAATTTATGCTTATAGGCACATAAACATAAGTGACAGAAGCATAGAGTCATCTGCAGTGACTTGCATATAACTGGCAAGTGTCCCAGGGAAGGGAGAAGGCATGGGGTGAAGGTGGAGACAGGAGCGCCTGGCATGACAGCATGAGGCAGTGGGTTTGGCTCAGCGCATGCTGTGTGCTCCATCTCACCCACCTGACCCAGGAATATGAGTCTGGCAGGGTGTGGACAGCAGGGATTAAGGTGGCATTGGCAAACGTGGGTGTGGGCGTGGCCGCTGTGCTACTTGCCTTCTGAACAGAATCTTCAGTACTGCTGAGTTTTTGTTTGTTTTTTGGGGGTGTGGTTGGCAGATGTCATTTGCAGGGCCAGTGGTACACAATCTACTACCTTTGCGTAATGATTTATGATCTGAGATCAAACCTTTCCGTACTTTTAAAGTTATAAAGGCATTAAAAGAATGTAGGAAAAGTAAACCCCTGTAGATGAAGTAGACTTTTCTGTCGAGGACAGAATTATTCAGTTCTAATATTAACTATGTTTTATTAGATCTTTGAGCCTACAAATAATCTGGTTACTTTTTGAGTTTTAAAATCTAAGACACAGTTTAATATCCCAATACATATAGTAAAACAATTCTTGCCTGTGGGATCTCCTCTTAAGGATTTAAAGACGCTTTTCACAAGCACAATTTTATTTCCGAGTGACTGAAAAATCACAGGCGCATATTTCGAGCTCTTTGCTTACTCGTTAAGGTACAAATAAAGTAAGAGAAAATAATGCCTATAGGAATACTTATATCCAAAGATATGAGGAATTTTGGTAACTGAAGCGCCCTCCCCCACAATTGCAAGTTTGCAAAACTGCAGCTCACTGTCCTTCCAATCCGGCTGTCTCAGCTGGACCCGGTACCCAGCCCCGCGCCGCTCCCCGTGGGAACCGCCTGGGAGCCCCGCCCCCTCTGCTCTGGCTCCGCCTCCACGAGGGTCGGCTTGGGAAGCCGCGCCTTGATTGGCGGTGTCCGAGCAACCGCGGCGACGCAGTGGTGAACAGGTCGCGCTCGGGTCACGGAGATATGGAAAGGCTGGAATCCTAACGCGCCAAGCGCGGACTCTGGGCCAGCTTTATCAACCAACGGGATGCGTGGCTCGCCAGTCCTCTCGGGCCAGACGGCGTCCCGAGCATGGGAGGGTGGCTGCTGAACAGGAATCGCCTTGTCTTTCATCTGACAGGTTGCCTAGTAAGTGTGGGACGCTATCCCCTCACGTCAGAACCTCTGAGGTGCCGAGGTTTCCAGCAAGCTGCATAGGGAAACCTTGGGATCATACAGTTTCCGAGCTGGACTAGCCCCCGCTTACAGATGCGGAAAGAGGCCCAGAAAAGCGCAGCGACTTGCTCTGACTCACTTAACTAATTCCTACGAGGGTCAGACCCAAAAACAAGGAACCGACCCCTCCTATTTCAGAGCTCTTTGCATCATACCTCACTCCCAGGGAAAGCTCGGTCGCTGTGGTAGAGAACCAGCTTAGAAAAGTTTTGTCTGTACTATAGGCCAGCAGTAATAAGGTGAAGCAGGTAGAGTTTTCCAAATATTTAAGCTGAATTAATGCATAATTAAGTCATGCACGGTCCCTCAACCTCTGACCATATAGGACCTGCTCTCTTAAGGCGTCAGGACTTCCACAGGGGCTCACCGCAGGACAGCCCTGGGGCAGCTCTTGGCCGCCTAGAACCGGCAGACCCTAGCAGCCCCAGGCTGGCTGTACCTGGAGCCCCTAGTTACCTTGGTTGGGACCTTTTGGACTGTGCCAGCTTAATCAACTTTATATTTTTTCCCCAAATTCTGCCTGCCCGACCCTGCCTTCAGCTCAGACTTTCACTTTTTTTTTTTTCCTTTTTCCATTTATACTTCCTCTTTCTATTTAGGAAACCCCTTTCTATTTCCCCAAACTTTGGCTCTTGGGATAGCTTTTAAAACTTAGGGAAGTGCTCAACTGGAATTTGTTGTTTCTAACTTCTGGGTTCCTCTATATTGTAATAACCTCAGAAGAAGAAACTGAATTATAATAGTAATAATAATAGCATAGTAATATCTGGGAAATGTCTGTTTAAAGAGACAGCTGTTTCCTGCCCTGAGAATCTTTGCCTTGTTTGAAGATCAGAATTCTCAGTAATTCTGAGTGATCAATTTAATTCAGCTCAACACCTGTACAAAGTACCTGCTGTATATAAGGCACCTTGCTGAGGACATTCATGTAGTTTGTCCCTGTAGTCATTGAACCTTCTTTCAATCTAGGGAGGACAAACCTGAAGTGGCCAAGGCCATATGGGTGAAGTATCAAAGCAAAAACTAGGGCTTTCCCAGGGGGAGGATGCAGAAGGTTGGTGAGAGGATCTGTAGAGTCTTAATGAAGGAGCAGGGTTGGAAATGAGCCTTCAAGGCTAAGATTCCATGCAGGAGAACGACCTGAGAGCAGCTTAGGTGTAGGAAAGCAGGAAGGCTGTGTGGAAGGGTTGCTTTGTCAGTTTACTTGACAACTTTGCTCTTGAAGGCTTCCTTGCTCTGACAGAGTAGCTCTTATCCCATCTGAGTAAATGATCCCTTCTGTTGGAGGTGCCCTTTCTCTCCTTCCTTCTTTGTTTTCTCTGGATAAGTTCGACTTTCCAAGCTTTCATTTCCAACAAAATGGGTATGCTCAAGCTAAAAAGCCTGAAGAATCAAGATCAGAATTAGAATGACTCATGTAGGTTCTCTGATCCAGTAGAGCCAACCAGACTTAAAAAAAACCTTCTTTTTAAAAAAAATCATTCTAATGCAAAAGGGACTGGGGCATACACCTTAGCTGGAGGATTCAGTTGCCTTTTGTTTGGAATTGAGAAAACGTCCCTTTGGCTTATAAACAA
The DNA here is from genome assembly GCF_028023285.1 of Balaenoptera ricei. Classification (NCBI taxonomy): domain Eukaryota; kingdom Metazoa; phylum Chordata; class Mammalia; order Artiodactyla; family Balaenopteridae; genus Balaenoptera; species Balaenoptera ricei. Next base: position 9,761,532 of record NC_082651.1, on the reverse strand, counting down.
AAGCTATGACCCTTCTGAAATCTTCTTTAAGGTTCCAAATCCAGTTTAGTAGTCTTAGTAGGACAGTTTATGTAGCGGTGCTCCCTTTTTAACCTAGGGCGTGTAGCTTCCTCTAGTAAGAAGACTACAGGAGTTGGATGAATGTGTTTGAGAAGGAGAAAGATTAACTGGAAATGGTGAAATAGTGAAAAATATTCTGGAACTTCCTTTTTCTTGTTTCTATAGGAACCACTGGCCAAATTTAAAAGTTCTTCAGCTGGCAGTCTTTGTTGGACAGATCACAAAAAGAGAGTAGAAGCATATTAGTCTGCCTTCCTTGCTCTTTTCATGTTCTGTGATTCTAAAGGAGGAGGAGGAGGAGCCCAAACTTCATAGCTCTGGGGACATGGTGGGTAAAAAGAGGCTTGGAGAAAAAGTGGGTATATGAAACAAAGTACTAAAGGGTAATGACTTTTTTTTTTTTTTTAGCTTAAAAACATCCATGTATTAGCTCACAAACATGCAAGAGTATAAAGGGTAATGACTTTTAAGGAATTTATTTGTACATAGTTCTTGCCAATACATCAGGTGCTCACCCACACATAACTAATGTATTGCCACATTTGTTCCTTGCAGTGGACCTGGGAGTTAGGGTGTATTACCAATGTAGAGAGGAGGGATTGCTTGCCTAAAATGGCAGAATGGACCTACACAGAGTTTTCATTCTAAATCTTCCCACTCCCACACGATGCTTTCCAGATACTCTTGTAACATTCCCATCAAATTGAGCCCTTGTAGAAAGATCTTCACCAATAGCATGAGTTTGTGTACCTTTGGAATTCAACATATATGGACAATACATATTCACATAAACCTTCAAATAGAAATCATTATCTTTAAAAACTTGAAAATGATAAGCCAAGAAGCTTATTGAGCCTGAGCTCTGATAATAAAGGTTAGTGCTCTGTCTTCAGTGAGGACCTAGGAGCCCTGATGGACAGCAGTCTTACTGGAAGCAATCCGTAAGCTTGTACTGTAGGACCAGGCTGGAGGTCACTTATCACCATGGCAGAGTGGTTAAGAAATGGCTTTGACTTCTGCTTCTGCTTTACTGGCTATGGGTCCTGAACAAGTTCTTTAAATTCTTGAAGCTTCCAATTCCTCAAAGGTAAGTGGGGTGATAGCAGTGGGTAACAGATACCATGATGAAGAATTTGTGGATAGTGTCTTTAAAAAGCTCAGTTCCTGGCCAACAAATGGAAGTTGCTGCAGTTGGTTTTATTACTGTAAAGTTCACAGAACATAGACTCTGGAGTGGGTTAGAATCTCAGCTACACCCCCCACCAGCTGTGAGAACTGGGCAAGTTAGTTAAGCACTCTGTCTTGGTTTCCTCATCTGTAAGATGGGAATAATAGTACTACCTACTTCATAAGGTTATTGTAAGGAAAAGTATATACTACACAGAACATATATAAAGTTAAATAAATGTTTGCTAATAATAATACTTCTAACTTCTTTTCACAAAACCTCCCCAGCGTGGGTCCGATTGATTTCTGTTTGACTGAATTTGCATGTCATAACACTGATACTTTCAGAAAATAGGGTTAGAGTTTTAGAAATGGGAAAAGCGAGTTTTTCCATTGTTGAAAAAATGTTACATTCCAGGGAAACACATTTATATGCATTGCACATTCTAGATACAGAGGGAAGCAGAGGTTTCTACTCTTTCTCCAAGTCATCAGGCACTGCCTGAAGTTGCAGTGAGTGGGTTAAGATTACATTACAGTCAAGCTCCTCCTTCCCTGTGTGTACACCAGCTATGTTTAGGCAGGTCTAGATCAGTTCAGTGTATTGTATATTGCATTGAGTCTGGTTGGTCTCAGAACAGCTGGCTACATGAGCCAGAACGTTTAAGTACAACTTTCGAGTGAAGTCCCAGAGAATGAAACATGGGAAGGTGAGTCCCTGTATTCTATCAGGGCTGAGCCTCTGTCTGGTTCCCCCCATGTCCCTAGCTCCCAGTTAGCCACTCCACCTGAGAAAAGGTTTGTTTCCTTTCAGCGTTTTATCCTCTTTATCCTCTTTGGAAGAGAAAGGTCAGGTGTGATTATAACTGGAATACTGATGTATCATGAAGGTTCAGGAACGAATGTTTATTTTCCAAAATGGAAGAGTTTTGTATTTTTCTGATTATAAAAGTAAATCTTGTTTTAGAAATGTTTAAGTAGTGTAAAAGTTTAAACAGTATAGAAAAGGCGAAGACTACACATGCTTCCACCACACAGAGAAAACTACTGTAAAAATTGGCATATATCTTTCTAGATGTTTTTCTGAGTGTCTGTGGGTATACGCATGTAGATGTTGAGTTTTTTTTTTTTTTTAAGTTTTATTTTCACTTCTTTTTGTCATTAGGCTATATCCCACTGGGGATATACAGCTAAATTACTGCATTTTATTTATTTATTTATGGCTGTGTTGGGTCTTCGTTTCTGTGCGAGGGCTTTCTCTAGTTGTAGCAAGTGGGAGCCACTCTTCATCGCGGTGCGCGGGCCTCTCACTATCACGGCCTCTCCCTTTGCGGAGCACAGGCTCCAGACGCGCAGGCTCAGTAATTGTGGCTCACGGGCCCAGTTGCTCCGCGGCATGTGGGATCCTCCCAGACCAGGGCTCGAACCCGTGTCCCCTGCATTGGCAGGCAGATTCTCAACCACTGCGCCACCAGGGAAGCCCATAGATGTTGAGTTTTATGGATACCTTTTAGCCATACATGTAGATTATCTTCTTTGCCAACAAATATATAGTTTGTATTATAATTTTTACCTGATAGAATTCCACTGAATGGTTGCACTGTAATTTACACTAAACCAATCCTTGGTTGATGTTAGATTGTTTCCAAGTTTTCGGGAAGTCTGATGTTGACAATTGCCCTTACAGGAGGTCCCTATGACTTAGATCCTAGCTCAGAGATGGAGGTCCCAGGCTCACCTTCCGCCATCTCTGAGCAGCAGCTGCGGCGGCAAGAGGGACTGAGCAACACCAGAACAGACTCGGCCAAGCAGAGTCTCATCTCTTCTGAGGAATGGCTTCAACTGCATGGGCTTAAGAGCAACAAATTGACCTTGAAACAGATTTTGTCACAGATTGGATTTCCACATTGTGAAGGTATAATACTCAGAAAGCAACACTGGCTGGAAAACCCAACCAGCACGTCTCCCTTTAGCCTTTGAGGAGGTCGCATCAGTTCTGAAGGTCCCTCAAAAGCACAGGTCTCTGAGTTTATTTTGATCTCACATCCTTACAGGTAAAAAAGGTTTGCGCACAGACCCCCAATATATGTATCAGTATGTTATTTAGATGTACAATCATCAGTCCACATATTAAATATTTATAATGCTTAATTTCATTCTTTCTTCTTTGAAAGATGAAATAAAAAATAAATAGGAGTTATACCCCTTGTACCCCGCAGATGTCTTGCTCACCCCCTGGCATATGCAAACCCTTTTGGAGGCTATTGATTAGAACAATAGCTGTGTGTGGTTTCAGGGAGAACGTGCTATTTTCCTGTTGTGACCTGCCTGTTAATGGTCCAGTATTTTCTTAAATGTCTTGGTTAGAATGTTAGTTTTCAACTCCCAGGAGTACCGCCCTCCAACAGGGAGTATGGAAATGTGTGAGGGTTTTTTTTTTTTTAAATGACATGTTGACTTGAGTCGCTACTGAAATGTAGGGCCTGGGGACCAGGGGTACTGAGTGTCTTACAGTGTGTGATTGCCCACCCATTGGGACTGTGCTGGCCCACATTTCAGTAACACCCCACCTGAGGGAAACACTCCTTCAATCAGGGCAATTTTCATTACTAGGATTTTATTCTGAATTTGTCAATTAATTAATCAATTAAACATATTTTTTGAGCAGCCATTAACACTGTGTTTTTCACATTTTTCACCAGTTCCCTTGACAGCTTTGTTCCATGCTGGTAATAAGGAAGATCTAGGGGATGTGGGTGTTACAGACTGATCTGGGGGCCCATCCTAACGGCAAGGCCTTGCTCTTCAGGGCTCAAGCTGTGCTTTCTTATTTATCTTTCCACAAAGGCTAGTACAGCAGACTCTGTGCCATCTAAATACCTTTTAGATGTGGGGGAGTCTGCCAGAGTCAGGGTCTGTGGGATTCCTGTATAAAGAAACAAACTGAAAGCAGTTCTATCTCATGTTTCAAATAATTATAATTCAGTCATTAATATTAGCAAAATAGCAATTCTTTATATTTTGTCAAGGATTTTTCCATTTAAGATCTTGAAGGATATTGCTCCGTAATTTTCTTTTCATGTCCTTGTTAGGTTTTGGCATCAGGATTATGTGACCTCATAAAATGATTTGGAAGTATTCCCTTCTCCTCTATGTTCTGGTGGTGTTTGTATATGATTAGTACTATTTCAACTTTAAATGTTTGATAGAACTCACCAGCGAAACTTATCTGAGCCTGGAGTTTGTAAGAAAAGTTTCATAAGAAATTCAATTTCTGTAATTGACGTAGAACTATTCAGGTTTTCTGTTTCATCATGTCAGTTTTGGAAAGTTGTGTTTTTCAAGAAATTTGTCCCTTTCATGAATGTTTTCTAATATATTGGCAAAACATTGTTCAAAATATTCCCTTAACATTTTTTAAATACCTGTAGAATCAGTAGTGATGTTCCCTCTTTCGTTCTTGATATTGATAATTTGTGTTTTCTCTCACTTTTCTTGATAAGTCTTGTTAGGGGTATATCATACCTGTTTTAAAAGAATCAAATTTTGGGTTTGTTGACTTTTTTTTCTATCCCTTGTTTTCTATTTCATTGATATCTGCTTTGATCTTTATTATTTATTTCCTTCTACTTACTTTGAGTTTAACTTGCATTTCTTTTTCTATTTTAAGGTGGAAACGTAGATAATTGATTTTAAATCTTTCTTCTCTTCTCAAAATATGTTAGGACTTTTAAAGATATCTTTTTTGTAGTTGGATTTCTAATTCACTTCTATTGAGGTCAGAGAACATCTATTAGTCTTTGAAATTGACTGACATTTAACTTATGGCCCAGCGTGTATCTTGCTGCACATTTCATACATGCTTGAAAAGAATGTGTATTCTGCAGTTGTTAGGTGGTATCTATAAAGGTTAATTAGGTCAAGATGCTTGATAGTATTGTAGAGATGTTCTATGTCTTCAGTGTTTTTTTTTTTCTAGTGCATTTGTCCATTTCTCTCTTTAGTTCTGTCAGTTTTGTGCGTGTAGTTTGAAGCTCTAAATGCATACACATTTAAGATTTTCATATCTCTCTGATGAATTGGAAAATTTTAATAATTTTGAAATGTCCATCTTTATATCACATGGTAGTCCTTGTTTTGACATTTACTTTGTCTAATATTAATATAGCCACTACAGCTTCCTTGTGCTTCATTTTTACATGGCATATATGTTTAGACTCTTCACTTTCAAATTATCTGTACTCTCTGTCTTTAAAGAGTGCCCCTTTAACCCAGTCTCATAATCTGTCTTTTAATTGTAGTTTGGGTGTCTACATTTAATGTAGTAATTGACTTAGTTAGATTTAGGTTTACCATTTCTCTGTTTGTTTTCCATTTGTCCCATCACTTTCTTTCCCCTCTGTTTCTCCTTTCCTGCCCTCTTTTGGGTACATTGAATATTTTTGTATTTCATTTAATTCCATTTTTATTTTCCATTTGAATTCCAATAGGATTTTAAGGTACACCATTTTTTTAAAAATAAAGTTTTTTTTTTTTAAATTTTTTTATTTTTGGCTGTGTTGGGTCTTCGTTGTGGTGTGCGGGCTTCTCATTGCGGTGGCTTCTCTTGTGGAGCATTGGCTCTAGGCACACAGGCTTCAGTAGTTGTGGCACACAGGCTCAGTAGTTGTGGCTCGTGGGCTCTAGAACGCAGCGCAGGCTCAGTAGTTGTGGCGCGCAGGCTTAGTTGCTCCGCGGCCTATGGGATCTTCCCAGACTGGGCTTGAACCCGTGTCCCCTGCATTGGCAGGAGGATTCTTAACCACTGCACCACCAGGGAAGCCCAAGGTATACCTTTTTGCACTGCATTTTCAGTGGTTGCTCTAGTGATTATATCCTTAACTTGTCATGGTCTGGTAAAAGTTAGCTTTGCACTACTTCATGTAAAATGTAAGAATCTTATAATAGTATAGCTCCACTTATCCCCCACACCTGTCCTTGGTGTTATTGTTTTAATATATTTTATTTTTACATATATCATAAACCTCACAATCCAGTGTTATAATTATTGCTTTAAAAAGTCATTTGTCTTTTAAAGAAATTGAGTGGGAAAAAATAGCATCTTAAAATCCACATATTTACTGTTTATAATATTCATCCTTCCTGTAAGATTTGAAATTCCATCTGGTGTTTTTTCCTAAAGAATTTCTTTTTAAGTATTTCTTGTAGTGCTGGTCTGCTGGTGACAGATTTTTCTCAGTTTTTGTTCATCTGATATTGTCTTTATTTTTTTTCTCTTTTTTTGGATGATTGAGTGATTGATTGACATTTTTTAAATTCTGAAGTGATATATTCACAGGAAGTTGCAAAGATAATATAGACAGATCCCACATACCCTTCATCCAATTCTCCCACTGGTTATGTCTTATAAAATCATAGTATAATACCAAATCCAGGAATTTGACATTGATACACTGTGTGTGACTAATTCTATGTAATTTTATTTCCTGTTTAGATTTGTGTAACCACCACCACAATCAAGATACAGAACTGTTTATCACCACAAAGATCTCCCTTGTGGTACCCCTTTATAGGCATACAGATACTCTATCTCCCAAAATCCTTAACTCCTGGCAACCACCAGTCTGTTTTCTACATCTATAATTGTCTCATTTAGAGACTGTTTGTATATATGGAATCATACAGTGCATGACCTTTTGGGATTGGCAGTTTTTTCACTTGGTATTATTTCTTTGAGGTTCACGCAAGTTGTTGCATGTATCAATAGTTTGTTTCTTTTTATTACAGAGTAGTATTCCATGGTATGGATGTACCACTGTTTGTTTAACCATTCACCCATTAAAAGACATCTAGGTTGTTTCCAGTTTGGGGATATTACAAGTAAAGCTGCTATGAGTAATTGTTTACAGGTTTTATGTGAACATAAATGTTCACTTCTCTGGGATAAATGCCCAGGAATGCAATTGCTAGGTGGTATGTTAAGTGTATGTTTTGTTTTTATTTTGTTTTGTTAAGAAACTTGCCAAACTGTTTTCCAGAGTTGTTGTACTATTCACATCAGTAATATATGAGGGATCCAGTTTTTCCACATCATATCAGCATTTGGTATTGTCACCATTTAAAAATTTTAGCTGTTTTAACAGTTGTGTAGTGATATTTCATCATGGTTTCAATCTGTATTTCCCTAATGTCTAGTTTTGTTGAATACCTTTTCATGTGCTTATTTGCTATATATCATCTTTGGCAAAATAAATGTTTCTTCATGTCTTTTGATTATTTTCTAATTAGATTGGTGTCTTAAATGTTCATTATGTATTCTAGACAGAAGTCCTTTGTCACATACGTGTTTCACAGATATATTCTCCTAGTCTGTAACTTCTTTTTTCATGCTTTTAACAGAGTTTCTCAGTGCACAGGTGATGAGATCCAATTTATTTTTTTTCTTGTATAGACCTTGCTAAGTCTCAGAGTTTTTCTCCCCCCTTTTCTTCCTGAAACTTTTATGATTTTACACCCTACATTTAGCCTGTGATTAATTTATTTTTTGTATAAGGTTGATTTTTTTCGACTATGCCTATCCAATTTCTCCAGCACCTTTTATTGAAGAGACTATCCTTTCTCTTTTGAATTGCTTTTCTATCTTTGTTAAAAATTACCTGGTTGTACTTATATGGGGCTATTTCTGGGTCCTCTCTTTTGTTCTATTTATCTGTGTGTCTGTCTCTCCACCAAACCCCATACTCTTGATTACTATAATTATATAATGTCTTGACATTGGGTAGACTGATTCCTCCCTCTTTATTCTTTTTTCACAATTGTCTTAACTACTACTCTATTTTCTTTGCCTTTCCGTATAAATTTTAGAATAACCATGTCTGTCTACAAAAATATTACTGGGATTTTGATAGGAATTGCGTTAAACCAGTATATCAATTTAAGGAGAATTGGCATCTTTACTATGTTGAGTCTTTCAGTCCATGAATATGGAGTATCTCTTCATTTATTTACATCTTTGATTTCCTTCATCACCTGTCTTGTAATTTTCAGTGTACACGTATTGGACATGTTTTGTTAGATTTACTGTGTATTTCATTTTTCTGAGCAATTATAAATGAAACTGTATTTTTAATTTTGGTTTCCGCATGTTCATTGCTAGTATGTAGAAATATGGTTGATTTTTTAATGTTGATCTTCTATCCAGTGACCTTATTGAACTCGCATATTAGTTCTACGAGGTTTTCTTTGGTTGTTGTTGATTCCTTGGGATTTCTAGGTAGACCATCATGTCACCTCCAAATAGGGAAGGTTTTTATTCTTCCTTTCTGATCTATATGCCTTTTATTTCCTTGTCTTGTCATGATGGCTAGAACTTGCAGTATTATGTTGAATAGAAGTGGTAAGAGTAGACATCCTTACCTCATTTCAGATCTTAGGAGAAAGCTTTCAGTCTTTAACCATTAAGTATGATGTTAGGTTTATCAGTAGATTAAAAAAAAAATCAAGTTAAGGAAGGTCCCTTATATTTCTAATTTTCTGAGAGTTTTTATCATGAATGGGTGTTAGATTTTGTCAAATGCTTTTTCTGTGTCAGTTGAAAGGTTCATGTGATTTTTCTTCCCTAGCCTGTTAATTTGGTTGATTATATTGATTTTTGAATATTGAACCAGCCTTGTATCCTGGAATAAACATGACTCCATCATGTTGTATAATTCTTTTTATACTATATATTGCTGAATTCTACTTGCTAATTTTGTGTTAAGGAGTTTTGCATCTGTATTCATGAAGGATATTGGTCTGTAGTTTCTCTTCCTTTATACTGCCTTTGTCAGGTTTTGGTATCAGGGTAATGCTGGCTTCATAAAATAAGTTGGGAAATGTTCCCTTATCTTCTATTTTCTGGAAAATATTGTATAGAATTTAATTCTTTCTGTGTTCAGTAGAATTATCCAGAGAACCTATCCAAGCCTGGGGATTTCTTTTTCTAGAAGTTTTTAAATTACAAATTTCTTTCCTTAATAAGGTATAGGACTATTCAAATGATCTATTTTGTATTGAGTGAGTTGTGGTAGTTTTCATTTTTTGAGGAATTGATTCATTTCATCTAAGTTGTTTAATTTATGTATGCAGAGTTGTTTGTAGTATTCCATTATTCTTTTGATGTCTGTAGGGTTTTAAGTGATAGTCCCTGTTTCATTCCTGGTATCAGTAATTCATGTCTTCTATCTTTTTATCTTTGTCAGTCTTGCTAGGGGTTTGTCAATTTTATTGATCTTATTAAAATACCAGTTTTTAATTTAATTGATTTTCTCTATTTTTCTTTGTTTAATTGCGTTGATTTCTGCCTTGATCTTTATTATTTCCTTCTGCATGCTTTGGATTTTATTTTGCTCTTCTTTTTCTAGTTTCTTCAGGTGGGAGCTTTAGATTATTGATCTGGGGCTTTTCAGCTCTTCTTATGTCAGGATTTAGTGCTATAAATTTCTCTCTTTGAGACTGCTCACATTTTCATATGTTGTATTATCATTTCATTTCATTATCAATTCATTTCATTGTATATCATTTCAGTTAAGAAAGTATTTTTTATTTCTGTTGAGACTTCTTTGATTCAAGGATTTTTTTTTTTTTTTTTAGAAGCATGTTATTTAGTTTCCAAGAGCTTGGAGATTTTTTCTCTTATCTTTTTGTTATTGATTTCTAGTTTGTTTCCACTGTGGACAGAGAACATACTCAGTTTCAATTCTTTTAAATTTTTCGAGGTTTGTTTTCTAGCCCTGGATATGGTTTACCTTGGTATATATTCTGTGGTACTTGAATGTGTATTCTTCTGTTGTATGGAGTATTTTTTAAAATAAATGCCAATTAGATCCTGTTTATGATGGTGTTGTTGAGTATTCTTGCTGATTTTCTGTTTAGTTATTCCATCAATTGTTGACAGGAGTGATATTGAAATCTTCAACTATAATTGTGGATTTGTCTGTTTCTACTTTCAGTTCTATCAGTTTTTACTTTACATATTTGCAGCTCTATTGTTTGGTGCATGTACATTTAGAATTGCAAAGTCTTCCTGGTGGATTGACACTTTTATAATTATATAATGTTCTCCTCTATCCTTAGTAATATTCTTTGCTCTGTAGTTTACTTTTTTTACATTAATATGGTCAATCCTGCTTTCTTTTTTTTAATATTTACATGACTTATCTTTTTTGTCCTTTTACTTTTAACTTATATATCATTATATCTGAAGCAAGTTTTTATAGACACTTTATTATTGGGTCAGTTTTTAAATCCTCTTTGCCAATCTCTTTTAATTGTTGTATCTAGACCAATTATATTTAATGTAATTATTTATATGTTAGAGTTTGTCTGACATTTTATTTTTTGTTTTCTGTTTTTTTCCTCTGTTTTCCATTTATTTCTTTTTCTTGCCTATCTTTGGGTTACTTAAACATTTTTCAGAATCTTAAAAAATTTATCTATAGTATTTTTTGAGTGTATCTCTTCACACAGCTCTTTTAGTGGTTGTGCTAGGTATTACATTATAAATATGTAACTTATCAAAGTCTACTGGTGTCAGCATTTTATCAGTTTGAATGAAGAATGGTAACTATTTCCCTTTATGTGCCTTTAATCTCCTCATTTATAATATGCTTTATTATTTTTCTTCATACATTGAGAATCACATTAGGCTGTACTATACTTTTTGATTCAACCATCAAGCAATTTAGAAAATTCAAGAAGAGAAAGTCTGTTTTATTTACCCATATTTATGCTTACTGTGTTCTTCCTTCCTGATGTTTCAGGGTTCTTTCTTTTATCATCTCCTTCCTGTTTATAGAACTTCCTTTATTTATTCTGTAAGAATAGCTCTGCTGGCAACATTTTTTTTTCTTTGTCTGACAATATCTTTATTTCTCCTTCATTCCTGAAGAATAATTCCACCAGATACAAGATTTGGGGTTGACAGTTCTTTTCTTTTAGCACTTAAAAGACATTGTGCCACTTCCTTCTGGCCTCTGTGATTTCTGATGAGAAATCCACTGTCATTAGAATTGATTACCTATATTAGTATGTAAATGTTTTTACCCTAATGTTTCTTTATTCAGTTCATTACATCTCCTTTATACACTTTCATATCATGTCCTCATTTTTAATCTCTTACAAGAATTTATGCATTTTACATCTGTTGATATTTATCATATTGGAAGTTAAAACTAAAACCCTTAAAAATATTTATTAATTCATTTAAAAGTAACAAACCCATTATATGTTAACATAACATTTTTAAGAAAAATATGTTTTTTAAAATAAAAATGGTAGTGAGAAGAGTGGCACTGTTTCATATTTTTGCAAATCCCTTTAATATTTGTCCCAATAGAAAACAGCTAGATTCTCATATCTGCTTTTTAAAAAATAACAGCTTTATTGAGATGTAATTCACATACTATACGATTCACCCATTCAAAGTGTGCAATTCAATATTTACAGATATGTGCAACCATCATCACAGTCAACTTTAGAACATTTTCATCACCGCAGAAAGAAACCGTGTACTTCTTAGCTATGCACCCTGCCCATCAGGCCCCAGCCCAAAGCAGTCTACTTTCTGTTGCTATAGATTTTCTTGTTCTGGACATTTTATATAAATGGAGTCATATAATATGTGGTGTTTTGTGACTGACATCTTTCACTTTTTAAAAAATAATTAATTAATTAATTAATTTTTGGCTGAGTTGGGTCTTCGTTGCTGCGCGTGGGCTTTCTCTAGTTGTGGCGAGTGGGGGCTACTCTTCGTTGCGGTGTGTGGTCTCATTACGGTGGCTTCTCTTGTTGCGGAGCATGAGCTCTAGGTGCGTGGGCTTCAGTAGTTGTGGCACATGGGCTCAGTAATTGTGGCTTGCAGGCTCAGTCGTTGTGGTGCACGGGCTTAGTTGCTCCGTGGCATGGGGGATCTTCCCGGACCAGGGCTCGAACCCGTGTCCCCTGCATTGGCAGGCGGATTCTTAACCACTGTGCCACCAGGGAAGTCCCTGACATCTTTTACTTAATGTGATGTTTTTAAGATTCATCCATGTTGTAGCATGTACCAGAACTTTATTCATTTTATGGCCAAATAAAATCAGGAGATGAATTGTATGGATATTCCACAGTTTGTTTATCCACTTACCAGTTGATGAGTGGAGAGCTGATTCGTATTCTAGCAAGCAGTTAACTTGGTTGGACTCAGACTCCAAACTCTGCCTCCCTTATTAAATAAATGCAAATCTCACCAGTTTCCTTTTTTCAAGGATTAATGCTACTTTCTGCCTGTTCTTGATTGCTCTCTGGTGCCTTCAAGTAGCTATTTTAATATTTTGCCCAGGGCTTATAATTTTTTTCTGTGTGAGAGTTAGCCAATAAAATCTACTTCACCATTATTGGATGGGGAATTCACAATGCTTTAATTTTAATTGGCAATACAGCTATGGAGCCTTATGTAGATTCATCTTCTTCAGTTCTCAGAAAATAGCCCTCTCTCCTGACTCCAGAAAAATGTCTTAGGTAAAGAGAGAATGCTACTGGTGATTTGAAGCTGCTCTGTAAATGTCAGTCAAGATGTTGAAATCTTAGAAATGAAGATTTTAAAGATTGAGAGATTTATTGAGTGAGGTTATTGCTGATGGGATTCAAGTATCCATTCTTTGCTCTTTACTATTATGGACATTGAACTTAAAGACTTGTGAATTTTATCATTCCTGGTGATTTGGGACCAAACCTGGTCTCTAAAATTCAGCCTTGCCCCTTCTGCCTTTCCCAAGTAGGCTGTGATCCTGCCTCCCTAGAAAGGCAAAGGAAAGGAAGTGTTGGATCAAAGAGTACCACCACTTTCTCTACCACCTTTGGGACTTAATAATACTAACAATAACAACAACAATAAAATAATTATCACAATAAAACAGCTCCATGAAGCCTTACCTCATCTCTGTCCTGCCAAGTCATAATTAGTCCTTGAAACCTTCTGTTAGTTCTGCGAAGGAGTAAACATATGTTTCAGGAAGCACTGTACTCCCATTCTGTAAGCACTGTGTCTAGCACATAGCGGGTGCTCAATGAGTGTTTATGGGATGGATGTTGAACAGCTGAGCATATGCTCTGAGAAGAAAGTGGTCTTGACATCCTGTATGAGTGTTCTGACTCTATTCCCTACTTGCTTCAACTCACTCATTTATTCACGAATCCCCACTCGAGAGAACAGTAGATAATATCTAAGTTTAATTTTTAAAATTCTGAAAACTAAGCCCAAGTCCTGAATAAAAGATTTCCAGAATTAAACACAGTTTCTATGTCATCTTTTTGACCTCTGCCTTAATCATTCTGGACAAAAGAACCAGGAGACCAAGAAACAAACCCTGTTCTTCCTCCCCTTTCATTCATGCATTACAGGATTTCACATGTCATAAACAGTCACATTTATCATAGCACCTAGAAATACTTCATTATCTAGAACAGAATACTAAGCATCACGGATTTTTGGTGTCCCTGGGGATATAATCTGATGTCAGAGAAAAACATTTTGAAATAAAATAAGTGTTGATTATGTACCATTTTGACTGCTTTTCTTTATAAACATGCAGATTATGTGACGTCTCTGGGGAGACTTGTGGCTTCCCGGTATGCAGACGGCCTGTTTCCACGGATCTACACAACGGAAGATGGCAGAGTGTACAATGTAAGTCGGAGTTCCCTCGATGGCCGGGTCCTGGGACACGCTGCTGAGGTCTACATGGAGAGGCAGGCAGGCCAAGGCCTTATCAGGGCTGGAGGATTTCTTCTGACTGTGTGTAGACAGTGGTGAATGTCACGGCCCAGGAACTGGGGAGAGAAGCACTTGACCCATTAGAGATGAGAGCAGAAAGGTCTTGACCAGAGGTGAAAACCTTTGCATATCAACACTTTGTTTTGCCTGGAAAATAAAGAAACAAAGCAGTATGACAGAAGTTAGCTGAAAGGCAAGCGCAAGCTGCTGTTATCTGGTAGATGCTCTAGGAATAGAGGACCCCTGATGCAGGTAGTAGTGGACAGAGATTGAGCGGCACCTCTTACTGGAGTCCTTCATTCCCAGCAATTCAACACGTGATTCCTGCGTGCCCTCAACACGTCAGGCGCTGTGCACACCCCGGCCACCACAGGGAGCTCCAGAGACACACGTCCCATCATGTTGCTTCATGGATACTTTTTCATGTCACTGTACATTCATGTACCACCTGGATGGTTATTTCTTAACATTTAAAAACTGTACATTACTTTTATTTTATTTTATTTTGGTGGCACTGCGCAGCTTTTTTATCTGAACCACCTTAAAATCAATGTGGCAATATTGAAAACGTCTGTCTTTGCCATCTAATTCCACCCGCACGGCCCCTATGACATGGTCCCACCCTGGTTTCTGTGTTATGGTAGAGGTGTGTAGTAAGTTCCGTGAATTCTGGTGAGGGAGTTAGGAATTCTGCATTAGGGAGCTGTGGAAAGCAGCAGAAGACAATGCTGGTGCTTCAGGAATAAGCTTGAGAGACACGGGGGCGCGGGGAGGGGGCTGGGATGAGAACGAAAGGAGTTGAAGGCAGAGGGGCCAGCATGAAAAATGTAGAATTACATGGTGTGTTCCGAAGACACATTTTCCTTAACCATTTAGGTGTTTGGGGGTGTTGTGAAGATTATTAAAGTTGTTTTTTTGTTTTCTTTGTAAGTACCAGATCTTTTAACGTCTGATTCTTCACAGCATAGGGCACCCTTTTTTCTTATTCCTTTTGTCTGTCTCCTGCCTCCCTACACCCTGAAAGGCCTTGCACGATTTTGCCTGACCTGTGTGAACGATGCTTTATTTGTAAGTCACCTTTCAGGGGCAGCCCCTAGAGTGTGGGTGGCAGCTCTGGGTGATCAAGTAATCCAGGTACAGGGGAGCTTGGCCTGAGAGACAAGAGGACATAGGACAAAGGCTGTGAGCGGGAGGATGGGTAGTGGGGTGGCATCCCTTAGAGGAAGCCAGGCAGATGTGCTGGCATGTTTAGAAGCATTTTCAGAAATATTTTTGGCATATTATGCTTAGGCAGATGTTTCAGTGAGACTTTCTTTTTCATCTGCCTTTGCTGATCTCTCTTTTCTTCTACCTAATTTCTCCCCCAGCCCAACCCAGTTTTCTCTGGAGTCTCTGAATTTTATCTAGATTTGTTGAATACAAATTTTTTAAATTTAATTTTTATTTTTTATTAGAGTACATTGTTGATTGACAATGTTGTGTTAGTTTCAGGTGTACAGCAAAGTGATTTAGTTATACATATACACATATCCATTCTTTTTCAGATTCTTTTCCCATATGTTTTTACAGATTATTGAGTAGAGTTCCCTGTGTTATACAGTAGGTCCTTGTTGATTTTATATATAGTAGTGTGTATATGTTAATCCCAAACTCCTGATTTATCCTTCCCCCGCCACCTTTCCCCTTTGGTAACCATAAGTTTGTTCTCAAAGTCTGTTGAGTCTGTTTCCATTCTGTAAATAAGTCCATTTGTATCATTTTTTTAAAATTCCACATATAAGTGATATCATATGATATTTTTCTTGTCTGACTTCACTTAGTATGATAATCTCTAGGTTGAATACAAATTTGATGTCATTTATGAAATGATACAATTCAACGCCAGATGCCAAGTATGATACAGATGCATTTTTTGTTATATTCATTCGTTTTATTTTTCAGATTCCACATGTGATTACATACAATATTTGTCTTTCTCTGTCTGACTTATTTCACTGAGCATAATACCCTCCAGATCCATCCATGTTGTTGCAAATGGCAAGCTTTCATTATTTTTTATTGCTGAGTAATATTCTATTTATGGCTGAGTAAAATTCTACCTGTGTAATATTCTATTCTATTGTGTGATATATGTATATATTATATATCACATCTCCTTTATCCATTCATATGTTGATGGATACTTAGGTTGCTTCCATACCTTCCATTATCTGGCTGCTGTAAATAATGCTGCTATGAACATTGGGCTGCATGTATACCTACAAATTAGTGTTTTCATTTTCTTTGGATATATACCCAGGAGAATTGCTGGATTATATGCCAGTTCTATTTTTAGTTTTTTGAAGAACTTCCATACTGTTTTTCATAGTGGCTGCACCAATTACATTCCCACCAACAGTGCAGGAGGGTTCCGTTATCTCCATTTCCTGAGCATTTGTTATTTGTGGTCTTTTTGATGATAGCCATTCTGACAGGTGTGAGCTGATATCTCATTGTGGTTTTGATTTGCATTTCTCTGATGATTAGTGACGTTGAGCATCTTTTCATGTGCCCGTTGACCATCTGTATGTCTTCTTTGGGAAAATGTCTATTTAGATCTTCTGCCCATTTTTTCAATTGAGCTTTTTTTTTTTTTATGGAGTTTTTTTCTTTATTGAGAAACTTAAGACTTGGATACATCAAATAAAACCAATTTCTGGGGGGAAAAAAAATCAAAACTCAAAATAGAAAAAAAAAAGTTAACACTGTCTGCGCCATATCAGAACCCAGAGAATATAATCTTTCAATTGAAAAATTCTAGGCACTTCAGAATTGACCTTTTGATACAAAATGACCTATTAAATTTGCAATTTGTGGTTCTTGGTGTTGCGGTCCATAGGACAAGCTAGGGCGTCTTCAAACCTTGAGCTGAATTCCATGAGGGTTTATTTGGCTTGTGAATCGTTTTGTCCTTGTCTAAGAGGTAGCAGCAGCGACAGCGCCCACCTTCTGGGCACCTTTCTTGGCATGATGAGCCTGTAGGACCGCCACAGCTTCATCCACGTTGGAGCAGAGAGACTCGGGGACTCCAGCATGTGCAGCAGCTCCGAGCTGTCAATCTCCAGCAGCATCCCCGTAATCTTCCCGGCCAGGTTTGAGTGCATCGTCTGGATGAGCAGGAACAAACGTTCACCCAGCATCTGCTTCTGTTCCTGGGGGGGTGCTGCGGCCAGCATGGAGGTGGTCAGCGGCTCCTGCCCCTGCACATGGACCGCAGGCTGGGGTGCCTGCAGGGGCCGGATGGCAGGGTGAGGGCTGCAGACACCGGAGGTGTATTTGTAAGGTGCAACAGCCCGAGGAGCAGTGACAGCAACAGCAGCACGAGGCGCTAGGTTCTGCACAGCTGCGGGAACACCTCCAGACTGGCAGCTGTCAGTCAGCCCTTGCTGGGTGGCACCAGCCCCACCAAAGTCTATAGCCAAGCAGTCTGGGCACTCAGACCTGACTCTGAGTGGTAGTAGGGAGGCTGCGAGAGGCCGGAGCATTACCAGCTGGAGCCAGATGGCGAAGAGCTGGACGACGCCCAGACTGGTGTATAGCACTTGTTATTCCTTGGAAGCCTCGAGGTCTCCCACCTTGCTGCAGCGTGGATTAGGCCTCATCTGTGCTAACTGGTTAGGTAATACGGAGGTCTTCCCTGAGCCTGTCGAACTGCTGGCACAAAGTAGCCCCCAGCTGCAGGCTGGAACTGATTTAAGATGGCATTGGCAGGGAGCGCTCTAATCCCGACCACCCGATGCATATACTGGTTGGTCAGGTGAGCCTTTCTCTCTTCCTTTCTCTGGGCCAGGGCGACATACAGTGGCTTGGAGCCCACGATGCGTCTGTTCATCTCTGTGACTGCTTTGGTTGCCTCTTCAGGGGATGAGAAGCAGACAAAGCCAAACCCTTTGCTTCTCCCATCCTCCAGCATTACCTTAGCACTGGTGATTGATCCAAAAGGAGAAAACTCTTTCCTTAACTTCTCGTCATCAATGGTGTCATCCAAGTTCTTAATGTAGAGATTCACCCCCTGATAGCGACTAATTCTCTCCTTTTTCAGCTGTTCAAATTTTCGCTTTAACTCGGCCTGCTGTTCCACTTTCTTCTGTGGAAATGGGAATGACTTTCCCACTGATTTCTTTTCCATTCATCTCTTCCACGGCCTTGTTGGAATCCTTGTGCTTTTCATAACTCACAAAGCCAAAGCTTTTGGACTTCCCACTGGGATCTCTCGTTACCTTGACACTTAGAGTCTTACCAAACTGGCTGAATAGCTCTTTCAGACTCTCATCATCTACCTCTTCCCCAGAGTTTTTGACACAAACATTGGTGAATTCCTTGGCTTTGGCTCCAAGCTCAGCTTCCCGCTCTTTTCGAGACTTGAATCTGCCCACAAACACTTTATGGTCATTGAGGAGCATGCAGTTCATCTTCTCGATGGCCTTGTCGGCAGCCTCCTGGGTCTCGAAGTGGACAAAGACGTAACCCTTAGAGCCGTTCTCATCACACACCACCTTGCAGGACAGAATGTTTCCAAAAGCAGAAAAAGTATCATAAAGTGCCTTGCTATCTATAGATTTGTCCAGGTTCTTGATGAAGACGTTTCCCACGCCAGATTTTCTCAGAGAGGGATCCCTCTGAGACCACATGATACGGATTGGCTTTCTGTTGATCACATCAAAGTTCATGGTATCCAAAGCCCGCTCAGCATCAGCCGGCTGCCGGAAGTTGACGTAGGCATAACCCAGGGAGCGGCGGGTGATCATATCGCGGCAGACCCAGATGGATAGCACAGGCCCCACAGGACTGAACTTTTCGTTCAGCATGGCCTCGGTGATGTCCGAGTGCAGGTCACCCACGTACAGGGAGGCCATGGGGTAGCTGCTGGCCGCAGCGTTCATCTCCCCACCACTCCGAGCCCCGCCAGGAGGACTTCTTAGAGGGACCACACAGGACAAAGGGGGCTCCGCTCCGAGCCGTGGCCCATGCCGCGGCTCACAGGTGGCAGTGAAGCTCAGAGAAGCTGGAGTCGGCTCTGTGGGCCGGAGAGGAGTCTGGGGGCTGCTCAGAGGAGACTGCCAAACCGCAGACAAAAGGCTCTCAAAAACAATATGGCCCTCCCTGGGAGTTTGCAATTTTCAGCTGTCCTGGTCTGGAAGCTCCTAATTTCAAAAAATGAAAAAAAGTAAAACGGGGACTGTCCTCCAAATTACAAAAATTCTTCCAGAGGCAACCCCGTGGTGCCCACGGCGGCCTCCGGAACGTGCGTTTGTCTATAAATATAGGCCTCGGGCTCCCAGCGGTTTAAGATTACGGCAGCCCGGGGAAGAGGGAAACCAAATAGTTGTCGGTGCCGAGTCGGCAAGCCCCCAGGCTGCCGGAAGGCGCAGGCGCCACCCACCCGGGGAGGCGAAGGGCAGCGCGGACACGTGCAGCGCGGAGGCCGGCGCGCTGGGGGCGGGGGCGGCTGGCGCGGGGCTGCCACGTGACGCTGCCGGGCGGCGGGCGGAGGCGCTTGGACGCGGGCGCGCGAGCGGCTCACCACCGGGCCGACGGGCGGGGACTGACGGACGCCCAGGGGCGGCGGCGGCGGCGGCGGCGTGGGGCAGGCCGGAAGCGTGCCGAAGTGACTTCCCCGCGGGTTCTCTTGAGGAGGATTTGCTCTTTTTCTTTCTTTCTTTTTTTTTTTTTTTAAAGCTTTAAAAGCGTTTCCGGTTTTTTTTTCTTTTCTTTTTTTTTCTTCAGGCTGCTAGGCCTGAAAGCGGCGGAGGCTGCGGCGACCCAGGGCAGAGAGCGAGTTGTTTGTTTTTTTGATATTGATTTGTATGACTATATATTTTGGATATTAATCCCTTATCAGTCATATCATTTGCAAATATTTTCTCCCATTCAGAAGGTTATCTTTTCATTTTGCCAGTGGTTTCATATGCTGTGCAAAAGCTTTTCAGTTTAATTAGGTCCCATTTATTCACTTTTGCTTTTGTTTCCTTTGCCTTAGGAGACAGATTCAAAAAGATATTGCTGCGATTTATGTCAAAGAGTCTTCTGCCTGTGTTTTCCCCTAGGAGTTTTATGGTTTCCAGTATTACATTTAGGTCTTTAATTCATTTTGAGGTTATTTTTGTATGCAGTGTGAGAAAATATTCTAATTTTATTCTTTTACAAGTAGCTGTCTTGTTTTCCCAGCACCACTTATTGAAGGGAGTGTCTTTTCCCAATTGTATATTCTTGCCTCTTTTGTCATAAATTAATTGACCATAAATGCATGGGTTTATTTCTGGGCTGTCTGTTCTGCGTCATTGATCTATGTGTCTGTTTTTGTGCCAGTACCATACTGTTTTGATTGCTGGCTTTGTAGTATAGTCTGAAGTCAGGGAACATGATACCTCCAGCTCTGTTCTTCTTTCTAGATTTCTTCGGCTATTCACGGTCTTTTGTGTTTTCATACAAATTTTAAAATTATTTGTTCTAGTTCTGTGAAAAATGCCATTGGTATTTTGATAACGCTGGCATTAAATATATAGGTTGCCTTGGGTAGTATGGTCATTTTAACAATATTAATTCTTCCAATCCATGAACACAGTGTATCTTTCTATCTGTTTGTGTCATCTTTAATTTCTTTCATTAGTGTCTTAATAGTTTTCTGAGTACAGGTGTTTTTACTTTTACCTCCTTAGATTTATTCCTAGGTATTTTATTCTTTTTGATGTGATAGTAAATGGGATTGTTTTCTTAATTTCTCTTTCTGGTAGTTCATTGTTAGTGTATAGAACTACAACAAATTTCTGTATACTAATTTTGTATCCTGAATTCATTGATGAACTCTGGTAGTTTTTTGGTGGTGTCTTTAGGATTTTCTATGTGTAATATCATGTCATTTGCAAATAGTGACAGTTTTACTTCTTCCCCAATTTGAATTCCTTTTATTTCTTTTTTGTCTGATTGCTCTGGCTAAGACTTACAATACTATGTTGAATTAAAGCAAGAGCAGGCATCCTGGTCTTGTTCCTGATCTTAGAGGAAATGCTTTCAGCTTTTCACCATCAAGTATGCTGTTAGCTATAGGTTTATCGTATATGGCCTTTATTTTGTCGAGGTATGTTCCCTCTATATCCACTTTGTGGAGAGTTTTTTTTTTTTAATCATAAATGGATGTTAAGTTTTGTCAAAAGCTTTTTCTGCATCCATTGAGATGATAATATGATTTTTATTCTTCAGTTTGTTAAAGTGGTGTATCACACTTATTGATTTGCAGGTACTGAACCATCCTTGCATCTCCGGGATAAATCCCACTTGATCATGATATATGATCCATTTAATGTATTTTTGGATTTGGTTTGCTAATATTTTGTTGAAGATTTTTGCATCTATGTTAATCAGTGATAAGCCTGTAATTTTCTCTTTTTGTGATAATCTAGTTTTGGTATCAGGGTGATGCTGGCCTGGTAGAATGAGTTTGGAAGTGTTCTTTCCTTTGCAATTTTTTTGGAATAGTTTGAGAAGGATAGGTGTTAACTCTCCTCTAAATGTTTGGTAGAATTCACCTGTGAAGCCATCTGGTTCTAGACTTTTGTTTTGGGGGAGTTGTTGGGATTTTTTTTATTACTGATTCAATTTCATTACTGATAATTGGCCTGTTCATATTTTCTATTTCTTCCTGGTTCCATCTGGGAGATTTGTGCATTTCTTCATTTTATTGGTGTATAGTTGTTCATAACAATCTTTTATGATCCTTTATATTTCTGTGTTGTTGGTTGTAAGTTTTTCTTTTTCATTCCTGGTTTTATTGATTTGGGCACTCTCTTTTTTTCTCTATGAGTCTGGCTAAAGGTTTATCAGTTTTGTTTATCTTTTCAAAGAACCAACTCTTAGTTTCGTTGTTATTTTCTCTTGCTTCTTTAGTCTCTATTTCATTTATTTCTGCTCTGATCTTTATGATTTCCTTCTTTCTACTAACTCCATGTTTTGTTTGTTCATCTTTTTCTAGTTCCTTTAGGAACTTTTTTCCCCTCTGCCTTTGCTGATCTCTCTTTTCTTCTACCTAATTTCTTAAAGTACCCCTGAGCATTTTCAGATAAAAATAATTCTGTAACTAGAAAGATTAAACACAATCTGGAAACACATTTTTATAAAAAGAGTGCTATATTTTTGAATGGATTTCATCACCATGTTTCCTTCTATGGTGAATTATCCAAGGGCTTTTCAGTTGAAAGATTGGAAGACTTCCTCCTGGATTATGTGGAGTTTGAAGGATCATCTATGAAACTGTTATTAATGTACAGTTCTTGATGGCATAGCCCATGACTCAGTGGGCCCTATTGTTCCTGGCTGCAGTGTGGTTCAAATGACTTGATTTGGTGTGCTTTTATTAATTTTATTTTATTTTGTCACTTTTATTTTCATTAAGTTGACAGCCAAATCAGAACTGATCTATCAGTATGTGGAACACTTAACACAAGCTGTGGAGAACTACAAGCAGCGGATGGACTGGCTCACCAGCAACAGCCGGCAGATATTTGGTGTCATCTTGGAACAGTGCATCACCATAGTGCTGGATTTTGGCGGCATGCTGGAGGAGGAGCTTAATCTGTGCCAAGATGCTCTAATCATGGTCCTGCAGGAGCAGGTGGCTCACATAGCCAAGTTCAATATCATATGGTGAGTTCCCATAGGAAAGGAGTATTTCCCTGAAACTTCATGAGTAATTTTCATGTATTTGGAGTTAAGGAGCATAACTAACACAGTTAGATCTGTGGGGAAGGAGGAGCTATAATCTTGTAATTTCCTAGAATATATCATTCCAGCAGAAAACCCACAATGAGTAAGTCTTAAAAACTTTTATCTGCTTTGTATATGGCATCTTAGTTTTCAAATTAGAAGAGACTTTAAAACATTCTTTTCTTCAGTGTATGGTATGGCAAGGTCAAAATATAAGAATATAAATTCTTAAAATTAAAATTCCTTCACACATTTTACACTTTAGGTTCAATAATGAATTCCAATGTTACAAATTTCACTGCTTTTCAGATTGAGTTTGCAGCTGAAATTGATTTCCCCTGTAAGTTGACCCCCTTTAATCAGAACAACAGGTGGCTGGCTTTATAGACTTTCCCATATTTCAGAGTTTTCACAATCAATTTTTTACAGATTCTTGGATTCAAGAGAATTTGGACTTTAGCACTGACTTCTCATGTGGAACAGTGGCTGTACTTCTCTGACAGAAAACATCTGGATGAGAGGGACATCTATCTAATTGAGTTTTTCTTTTTTAAGTAAAATATTTTCAGCTAAACAGATGACACCTTTGAGGATGCTGCCTAATTGTGTTCTATCCCAGGTTTCTATTTCTGTCGCAGTTATATTATTGAAAGAATTAAGTCATTAAGTCTACAGTGCTTTAGCTTCCTTGGAAATGTGTGCTATAGCATAGATGCCACTCAGCCAGATTCTCTACCCAGTGGGCCACACAGAGGTAAGGCAGCCTCTGTATCTGGAGGTGGGCTAGGAGGGGCAAATCAGGCTGATTCATTTAGTCCAGGATTCACAGAATTCTTATAATTACAAATTCATAAGTGATTCATAAAATTTGTTTAATTATAAACACAGAGATAAACTCAAGTGGCCCTTGTTTTTTGGGGGTATTCCATCACATTTCTAAGCTCAAATTAAATGACTGAATCAAAATGTCCCAGGATTTAAAAACTTATGCTCTGCTGAACTCAAAATAATACTATTTTTGATCCAAAAAAGGTAACTGATGGGAATCTTTCAGAACAATGAAAACAATGTAATAAAAGAATTAGAAGTAAAATTGTGGAGTAACAAAATTGTTGCCGATGTTGCAAATCTTAATGCTGTGAATCCTTATAAACTTACTATTCACAGAAGACTGTTGCATCTAAACCTTCCTATTTATGAAAATAACTTTCCTCAATAATATTGACATTAAAAAATTTTTATTGAAATATAGTTGATTTACAATGTGGTGTTAGTTTCAGGTATACAGCAAAGTGATTCAGTTT
This sequence comes from Balaenoptera ricei, assembly GCF_028023285.1. NCBI lineage: Eukaryota > Metazoa > Chordata > Mammalia > Artiodactyla > Balaenopteridae > Balaenoptera > Balaenoptera ricei. The sequence goes on along the minus strand of NC_082651.1, from coordinate 9,737,469 downwards.
TATATATGTGTATATACATATTCCTTTTTAGATTCTTTTCCATTATAGATTATTACAAGATATTGAATGTAGTTCCCTGTGCACGTTCCTCAGTAATTTTAATGCAATTGTTAATGTTCAATTTTTGAGATTTTTAAATTATCCTGTAAACGTTGTTTTTCCCAGTCAGTACAGCTTATGGAAGGTCATAGTGCTTTGGAAACCTGCCTTAAACAGCTCGCCTGTTTTCTCGGTAACTTTGAGAGGGCTGGGAGCTGTGTTTTCTTTCTCTCAGCTCTGGTGACATTGGGTGTCTTGCTGCTCGTAGCTGTGAGACTGAGGGCTGACAGCTACATTGACCACTGCCAGTGACAGCCCCATGCGGTCCCTTTCAGGGTTTCTCAAGAGCCTGTGAAGTGGCAGGAAGGTGCTGTTCCTGTGACGGCACAATCCATAGCCGCTGCCATCAGCTGGGTTGAGAAATCGCCTTTTGAGCTGGCTCTGAGCCAGACTAGCCACTTAGACGCTCTGCTGGAGGCGGGGAAAGACGAATCGGTAAGTGTGTGTCCGTGTCTGCTCCCACGTCACGAAGGTGGCTTCGCGCTTATTCCTTCACACTCAGTATCCGCATACTGCCTTCCAGCCGAGCTTGGGCCCTTCCAGTTGCATCCCACAGAGACTGCATCCTTGGCATTCAAGAGCCTCAGCAGTCTTAATCCTGTTCACCTCTGAATTTGGAACCAATTGATAAATAGGTGACAGGCCCCAGATGGGGATCAAAAGAGCATCTCTGGTGATGGCAGAGCTGCACCAACCAAAATGAGACTCTAAGACCTGAGCCTGGCTGGGCTTCCCCTGGGGGGCGTCACTGGGGCCGCAGGGCAGACCCTCATTTAGCCGCTGCCAGGAGAGCCACGTGCTGCTCCCAGCCCCCGAGCATCGAGAAAGGAAGGGAGTGAGGCCGTCAGTGTGCATCTCTAATGCTTCAGTTCCACTCTTGCTCTCCTGACAATTAGATAAACCCATCTCTTATGGGAGGAGAGGTTGGAAGACTCCTCACTGAACCTTGAGGATGAGGAAATAGGGTTTCCCCAGCATCCATGCTCTGAATCTTTCCCAGTTCCTCTTCTTCACAGATGGGTCCATCATGTGCTTTCCAAGGTGAAGTGTATCCCAGCCAGTGTGTCATCCGTTCTTGAATGCTGATGCATTCACATAAGCTTTTTGATAGGGACCTTTTGGATATAAAGCTTTACCTGGAAGAAGTGATTAACTGGTGGTGTTTTATATCTCTTTTAGCCACAAGACTGTGTGTGTGTGTGTTTTTTTTAAACATCTTTATTGGAGTATAATTGCTTTACAGTGGTGTGTTAGTTTCTGCTTTATAACAAAGTGAGTCAGTTTTACATATACATATGTTCCCATATCTCTTCCCTCTTGCATCTCCCTCCCTCCCACCCTCCCTATCCCACCCCTCTAGGTGGTCACAAAGCACCGAGCTGATCTCCCTGTGCTATGTGGCTGCTTCCCACTAGGTATCTATTTTACATTTGGTAGTGTATATATGTCCATGCCACTCTCTCACCCTGTCACATCTCACCCCTCCCCCTCCCCCTGTCCTCAAGTCCATTCTCTAGTAGGTCTGTGTCTTTATTCCCGTCTTGCCACTAGGTTCTTCATGACCTTTTTTTTTTTTTTTCCTTAGATTCTATATATATGTGCTAGCATACTGTATTTGTTTTTCTCTTTCTGACTTACTTCACTCTATATGACAGACTCTAACTCCATCCAATGGAGGTATTTGTAGTGAGGTGGATGGAGTTAGAGTCTGTCATAAAGAGTGTGTGTTTTTGTGAGCAGCTCTAATGGTGGGACTGTTAAGGGTAGTGACAGGCTAGAGAGGAAGTACTCTGGGCACATGAGGTCCTTAGGCCAGCCTTACTCCCCAGGTAGGGATAGGTCTGCTTTCTTTTGGGATACAGATGCTTAACTAATCCTTATTAATTGATTAATATTAATTAATACTTACTTGCTTCTTCCACTCTGGAATCCCGGGGATTCTGCAGTTTTCAAGCTTTACTCTGCTGCATTAAGAAGTCCTTTCTTGGGCAAGGTGGCCATGTGTTGGCACCTTGAAAGGAGAGCTCCCAGTGGTCACCAGACCGTGTTTATTGATACTGAGGGTGATGGTTTGAAATTGGAAACATACTGTTTATCCTCAGAAAGCCAGAGGAACAAATGTTTCCCATTAAAGAAGAACGAAATGCAAGCAACTTTGTTCTTTGGCCTTTTAAGTTTGTTTTAACATCTGTAAAATTTCAAATGTCTGGACACCTTAATAAGCATTCAAGAAATGGAATATTTCACAGGCTCTTGGATGTGTGTGTGTGTGTGTGTGTGTGCGTGCGTACGTGGGTGTTCTCCTTCTTTGTTCACCTGGCTCCCCGGTCATAGGTGGCTCTGGCAACCTGACCTGACTGCAAGATTTCCTGGTGACCTTGACTTTCTATTTTACTTCCCTCTGGTTTGTATGTCTCCTTTCTCTGGGGGGTTTTTCCCTAGCCTAGGAAATGTGTAACAATTTAGTGAGTTCCAGGGAAGTTCTGTAGAAGAGGAATAACCAAGAAGGTAGCTTCCAGGCAATGGTCATCAAATGCCACGTGAAAACTCTTGAGAAGAGACCACGGGGTATGAAAGATGCTAAACATATTCAGACCATGGTATTCTCCACCCAGAGCTTATATCTGGCTGTGGTCCTGAGGAAAAGTTTAGTAAATGCAACTGCCTCACATATAAAAATGCCGTGCTCTGTGTCTTATGAGGAGTAAAGAAAAGCATGCATGGGGACTTCCCTGGCAGTCCAGTGATTAAGACTCCGTGCTTCCACCGCAGGGGGCACGGGTTCGATCCCTGACTGGGGAAGATCCCACATGCTGTGCGGTGTGGCCAAAAAAAAAAAAAAAACATAAATGAGACTTTAAAAACAAAAACAAAACTATTAAAAACTGGAACTTCCCTGACAGTCCAGTGGTTAAGACTCTGCGTTTCCACTTCAGGGGGCATGGGTCTGATCCTTGGTTGGGGAACTAAGATCCTGCATATCTTGCAGAGCGGCCAAAAATAACCCCAGAAACGCAGGCATGTGTTAGGGGTGGGGAGAGAAACGGTTCCCATAAAGACCTGCTGCTCTGCCCTGAGCCCCTCATGTCCACCCCAGTGAGTTTCCAGTTGATCCATTTGGCTGCAGTTTGCTATGAACAGAAAGGATTTAAGGCTTAAGAAATGTTTTGAACAGTAAATCTAAAACCCGCAGTCTTTTCCTGCTCATGATAACCTGCTTTGAGTTTTCATCTCCCTCCGTGAGTGGATCCTGAGAGGAACCAAGAAAGTGGGTATTGTCTTGTGTTCAAAGATTAACAGGGAAGTTGGGGTTTTGTACCCGTTCCACGTGAAGAGGGAGGGCTGACTGCTGTGCTTGGTTACGATGGAGGAGAATGCCCAGAGGCCACTGGCCTCCAGGACTGGTCTTTGTAACCATGGGCGGGCCAGGAAGGTTTACCAGAGACAGATGACAGAGCGTGAGCCTTCGGGTCCAGGAAGAGCCCGGGCAGAGTGTGGGGTCTGTTTAAGTCGTGTATCTCATAGCGGCACATGAGGAGCACCATTGATGGATGAATTACTGGTGTACCCTGTAAAACAGAACCTGGTTCATGGGAAGGGCAGCCCGTGGAGTACTGAGGAGATGTTTAGAGGGGCTGGTGTTGCCTTCAGAGCCCAGGCATGTGTCTGGCACAGGGTTTCTACTCTGCAGCGTCCTCTGGTCTCTGGATGCGTCTTTTGGAAGTTGGTAGCTTCCCTGGCCTTTTTGAGGAGGGGTGCTGTGTCAGGAGGCCCCGGATGGCCTGCTGACCCAGGATGAGAAGGGTCCTTAGGAAAGAGATGGCTGTTTATCCAAAGCCCCAATTCCCAGCTACCTAAGGGAGGGACCTTCCTTCTGCTTTCAAAGCCACCTGTATTTCTCTTTGTGTTCTCTCATCCTCTCTTCCATCTACCTGATAGGCACAAATTTGTTCACTTTTTAAAAACAAAATCATATTGACTGAGAGACTAAGTGGGTGAATTAGAGGCAGACCCACATGATTCCATAAGGACCCTTCACCACTGGGCAGTGAGAAGGACTGGCCGCGTCAGTCATGGCCCTGGCATTTCATTTTCTTCCTTGCTGCGGCTCAGACAGGCATCACATCTTTTCATCTTTGCCTTAGCATTGCCTAGCAATGGCAGTGCCTAGCATGGGCTCGATAAATGTTTGTTGAACAGTGAAGGAATAGAAAGGAAATAATGTCGATATTCTTGAGATTGGGGGTTAGAGGTGGGTCCAAGAGATTCCCATCCCCAAGCTATGGTACAGATTTGAGGTTTTTTGAATTGAAGGGAGGTGGCCTGCATGGGACCAGGTGGGTGAATTTGCTGAGCCTTGTATGCCTGTGATGGGAAGTTGGGTTGGAATAGGGATCCTGAAGCCCAAGAGGCTGGAACAGTGGTGGTGGTCAATGGTGTTAGGAGGAATCTGAGAAGGGAGCTGGGTCAATAGCAAGGGGCAGTCACCACCTTTGGGTGGGGGGTGCGGTCAGAAAATCCAAATGGGCTGAACTAGGGAGGGCGGCCACAGGCACAGGGAAGATCTGGAAGTTAGATCCAAGCTCTGGAGTTGGTCAACACTGATGTTATGGTCAAAGTTATATGAAGGATAAGACAGAACTTGCTGGACCTCTCGCTGCTGTTCTGGCTGACTTTCATTTTTGTTTCCTTGCAAAGTGGGAGTTTTTACACCCAGAGGCCTTGGGAGCTTCTAACAGGCTGGAGCAGACGGCGGGCAGAGTGGAAGCAGCTGCTCCCAGTTTGGTTCTTCTTTTCCCCAAAACCCATGGCTGGGAAGATGGCAAGGCCTCCTTGGTCAGGTGGATTGCAGGTTACCTTGGGAAGCTGCAGAACATGTGGCCCGACAGAATAAGACATTTCAAGTGAAAACATAAAGGCTCCAACCTATTTTACGTAGTATAAAGTGGCAAGAGTTTTTGAGTCATGGTTAAATAGCTGCATGGAACCCAAATATTTTCTATGTCTGGTGTTACCAAATTCGGTACAAATCAGCATTTAAGGCGATGCTGGTCAGTGAAGAAGCTGCTTCTGGTCCCCTTGCCCTCAAGGAGCACAGAGGTACTGGTTAAGGAGTGAGGATTCCCATGAGGGTAATTCCCTTGAGCCAGACAACCTCCTGGACCCAACTTTTGGTCAGTGGTAGTGAGATTGGGGGTAGGAGCCTTGGATGGTGTGGGGACCAAGGAGATGAAAACAGCGCCCACCCCTGGCCACCTTCTTGTCGCATGATCTCGCCTCTCCAGTTCCGGGATTCACCGCCATCTCTAACACATGAGGACCAGTCTTGCCATGATGAGCAGACAGAGTGCAGTGGCTGAAAAAAGCAAGGACAGAAGTTCGTGAGGTCAGGCAGGCTGGGTTCACTGGCTGCTCACCCGGGTCAAATAATCTGTCTAGGCCTCAGTTTCTTCATCTGTAAACTGGGCATGATAACAAGAATTCAAATTTATGTTAGCTTATCATCCCCAATAGCAGACGACCTCAAAGCCATTTCACTTTCAAAGGCATTTTGCCAAATTTGGGGGGATAGTAGTAGGTAGCACACTTATCGTCCTCTCTGTTTTTCTAAGTGTCATTATGTGAGCAGAAAGGAGAGGCAGAAAGGCAGTGTGCAGATGGCGGTAAGGTAGCTGGTCTCTGCGAAAGCATATCCCTGGAAATCTGGAGCACGGATAACTGAGAGTTGACCGAAAACACAGGCAACTAAGAAGCTGAGTAAGGACCTTAGTGAATAGTGAATAACCCCATAGCCTTAATTAATGAAGGAAAGGAAATCCTGACTCACTGCTGGCTATAGCAATTTCTAGTTTGCTGAAGTCTCGAGGGAAAAAGCATCTCTGCGTGAGGATTTCAGGCTCTTGGGTTATTGCCAGAGCAAAGAAGCTGTGTTTACACAGCATGCGCTGGAGACAGAGGGAGTCAGAAGCTGCCGACAGACCAGCCAGAGTTGTTTGTCCTCACTCACTTCCCTGTTGATGTACCAAACCCTAGAATATGCTCCCTGGGTCTGTTCCCCTGTCTTGAGCCATGTGTGTTCTTAGACCCTCTGAGAGGATGAAGCTGTCCTCATGCTAAACTTGGGCACCAACACAGCTGGAAAACTAGTAACTGCAGCTCAGTGGAGCCTATTCAAGACGTCTTACAGAAGGTAATGTCTAACACCGGGAAGAGAACAACATAGAATGCATTTTCTGGAAGAATAGTATTAGTTGTATAATCAGGAATCTGGAGAACACTTTCTTCCTCCTGTCAGTGTTTTTTCTGCTTCTCAGGTGACTGACTGGGAGAAATGTACAACCTTCCTCAGTCTTTACCTCCCATGAGGTACTTCTGAAAATCAGGGACTTTGTGATGAAGAGCCTGAGAGAGAGAGTCATGGGGGCAGGAAGACTCTTTGTGCCCAGCCTGGGGAGGAATGTTGCTGAAGTAGGCTGGGCTCAGCTCCCACCCCGGCTGTCTCCTGACTCCCAGCCTGCCCCCTGCTGCCACAGACCGGGTGTCCTAAGCAGCTGGGAGCTGACCCTCAGCCCACCTCTCTCTGGGCCAGGTAGCTTTAAGTCCCAGCTTTGAAGTCGAGGTGAGGTAATTGACTATTTATCTTCAGCTAACTGGGGATGTGTGATTAGAAGCTCATGAATCCTAAAGGGCTGGTGACATCTGTTTATCCCTTAAAACACAATACAGAGACTCCCCTGGTGGTCCAGTGGCTAAGACTCCCCTCTCCCAATGCAGGGGCCCACGTTTGATCCCTGGTCAGGGAACTAGATCCCACATGCATGCTGCAACTAACAGTTTGCATGCCACAACTAAGAGCCAGCACAGCCAAATATATAAATATTTTAAAAAACACAATATATTTGCTGGGGGTTTCTGCCCCAGTTATCTGTGGAGACAATCACTTAGGGTGCTTTTAGGGGCGGGTTTAGATGATACGTGTTCCTGGCTTTACCTGTGGTTTTACTTTCTGTGATTTATATACATACGTAAGTGTACGCCATCTTGTTTAAGCTCAGTCATGAAGTCAACTGCATAATCTCCCTTTTCACAAGTGAAGAAACTGAACCTAAACCACTTGCCCGAGGTTACAGAACTCCTCAGTGGCAGGGGAGACCCTTAGAGCAGTGTGGTTAAGGGTGGGGCCCAGTGGATGGCATCAACATCTTTAAATTAAGCAGGGACCACTTTGGCATCGTCTCCTACCTGGGTGAGGTATTCATCTCCCAGGTTCCTGGTTTAAAGCTGGTGTGTGTGTGTGTGTGTGTGTGTGTTTCCTGATTCCTGGCCTGGTGTGGGTCCTGACTGGCCGTGTGAAGTCAGGACAGCCTCACCTCCCCAGGTGAGTGTATGTCCCGGAGGTGAGACCAGCTGGGAATATGCCCTCCTTCCCACACGCGGCCTCAGACTGAGGATGCCTGAGCCGGCACTGCAGAATTCTGGCACCGCCATAGGGAATTGCTAATAAGCTTCCTGCCCCCAGTGGCCGGCCGACACTTCCTTCATTCGTGGACTTGAGAATAGCCACTCCTGACCTGCGTAATTTATTCGTGGGCTCAGAGGAAGCTCTTCTCCAAATCCACCAACCATATCCTTCCCATGCGAAGCCTGACACTTCTTAGCACCGGGCCTTGAATATCTTACTGACTTTGGCCCCAGCACATCGTCATGAAACATTGAGCAGTGCTGCTCTTCTTTCTGCCCACTTATTTTTTTAAAGAGGCAGGTTTATAGAGAGTATATTGCCGATGAGTCTGGTTCACGGTGAGGGTGCATCAGGGAAATAAACTGTTGGTGTCACTGTTCTGCAGGTTGAATCCATTTATTACTTTGTGGTGGGGGATGTTCCAGAGGAATCCAAGGAGCTTCTCCTTCAGAGGGCTTTGGAGGTCCCATATCCTGTCTGCACGGTGTCCTTCAATGCCAGACGAGAGGGCACGACAGCTTTCTTAAAGGATCTGAGTGCCAAGACCCAAAGCAGGTAGGCAGAAAACGTGCTCTGGGAAGACCGCGAGCGAGCTGCGTGCTTGCACGTAGTCGACAGTGGGTCTTGATTCCTAGTGGTCTTCCTGACCAGTCGGTTGCTGTGTTCTCCTCTTTCCAGTAGTCTTTAGTCTCCATTCACCTTTGCTCCTCTACCTGGCATTAATCCTGCCTTTTTTCTGATGCTTTGACATTTTGGGGTCTTGCTGACCCTGGACAGACCGTGCCTCCCAGGTTAGCTGATTCCTAAAGACAGTAAAAGACTCACCTGGGACGGAATGCACCTTTTATGTGCAAACTAACCAATCCAGCCCACACTCTCAATCCAGGCTCTCATACCCTAAGCACTGTCCCCTGCCCCAGTCACCCCAGGGCCAAGTACCAGACAGCTCAGGACAGCCCCTACACTCCAGCACCTGCTGAAATCATTCAAACTAGCCAATCCTAAGCCTGCTTACTCTGCCTCACCCATTTCTTTCTGCAGAATCCACAAGAAAGACTTTCCCATGTTTTCCCCTTGTTCTCTCTGCTTCCTGACCAAACCTGGGGCTTCCCTGTGTGACCCTGTGTGGTGTGGCATGCCCCCATCTCTTTGGAAAAATATTAGTCAGTTCTGGCTGCCACAATAAAACACCACAGACTGGGTGGCTTAAATGACATATTTATTTCTCACAATTCTGAAGGCTGGGAAGTCCAAGATCAAGGTGCTAGCAGATTCTGTTTCTGGTGAGAACTCTCTTTCTCTCTTGTAGGCAGCTGCCCTCTTGCTGTGTCCTTCCATCCTTCCATGGAGGACAGAGAGAGACAGAGAGACAGAGACAGAGAGAGAGAGAGGGAGACACAGACAGAGACAGAGAGAGAGGGCATGTAAACTCTTTGGTGTCTCTTCTTAAAAGGATACCAATCCTATTGGATCAGGGCCCCACCCTTATGACCTCATTTAACCTTAATTACCTTCTTATAAGTCCTATCTCCAAATACAATCCCATTGCAGATTAAGGTTTCAACACAGATATTTGGGGAGGTGACGGGCGGAGGCACAATTCAGTCCATAGCAGAAACTGTGTGTGGCAAGCTATCTTTTCTTTAACATCTTTATTGGAGTATAATTGCTTTACAATTGTGCGTTAGTTTCTGCTTTATAACAAAGTGAATCAGCTATACATATACATATATCCCCATATCTCCTCCCACCCTGCCTATCCCACCCCTCTAGGTGGGCACAAAGCACCAGGCTGACCTCCCTGTGCTATGTGGCTGCTTCCCACTAGCTATCTGTTTTACATTTGGTAGTAATAAGTCCATGCTACTCTCTCACTTCGTCCCAGCTTACCCTTCCCCCTCCCCGTATCCTCAAGTCCATTTTCTACGTCTGCGTCTTTATTCCTGTCCTGCCCCTAGGTTCTTAAGAACCATTTTTTTTTTAGATTCCATATATGTGTCAGCATATGGTTTTTGTTTTCCTTTTTCTGACTTACTTCACTCTGTATGACAAACTCTAGGTCCATCCACCTCACCACAAATAACTCAATTTCATTTCTTTTTTATGGCTGAGTAATATTCCATTGTATATATGTACCACATCTTCTTTATCCATTCATCTGTTGATGGACACATAGGTTGCTTCCATGTCCTGGCTATTGTAAATAGAGCTGCAGTGAACATTGTGGTACATGACTCTTTTTGAATTATGGTTTTCTCAGGGTATATGCCCAGTAGTAGGATTGCTGGGTTGTATGGTAGTTCTATTTTTAGTTTCTTAAGGAACCTCCATACTGTTCTCCATAGTGGCTGTATCAATTTACATTCCCACCAACGGTGCAAGAGGGCTCCCTTTTCTCCACACCCTCTCCAGCATTTATTGTTTGTAGATTTTTTTGATGATGGCCATTCTGACCGATGTGAGATGATACCTCATTGTAGTTTTGATTTGCATTTCTCTAATGATTACTGATGTCGAGCATTGTTTCATGTGTTTGTTGGTGATCTGTATATCTTATTTGGAGGAATGTCTATTTAGGTCTTCTGCCCATTTTTGGATTGGGTTGTTTGTTTTTTTGATATTGAGTTGCATGAGCTGCTTGTAAATTTTGGAGATTAATCCTTTGTCAGTTGCTTCATTTGCAAATATTTTCTCCCATTCTGAGGGTTGTCTTTTTGTCTTGTTTATGTTTTCCTTTGCTGTGCAAAAGCTTTTAAGTTACATTAGGTCCCATTTGTTTATTTTTGTTTGTATTTCCATTTCTCTAGGAGGTGGGTCAAAAAGGATCTTGCTGTGATTTATGTCCTAGAATGTTCTGCCTATGTTTTCCTCTAAGAGTTTTATAGTGTCTGGCCTTACATTTAGGTCTTTAATCCATTTGGAGTTTATTTTTGTGTATGGTGTTAGGGAGTGTTCTGATTTCACTCTTTTACACGTAGCTGTCCAGTTTTCCCAGCACCACTTATTGAAGAGGCTGTCTTTTCTCCATTGTATAGTCTTGCCTCCTTTATCAAAAATAAGGTGACCATATCTGTGTGGGTTTATCTCTGGGCTTTCTATCCTCTTCCATTGATCTATATTTCTGTTTTTGTGCCAGTACCATACTGTCTTGATTACTGTAGCTTTGTAGTATAGTCTGAAGTCAGAGAGCCTGATTCCTCCAGCTCCGTTTTTCTTTCTCAAAATTGCCTTGGCTACTCGGGGTCTTTTGTGTTTCCATACAAATTGTGAAATTTTTTGTTCTAGTTCTGTGAAAAATGCCATTGGTAGTTTGATAGGGATTGCATTGAATCTGGAGATTGCTTTGGGTAGTATAGTCATTTTCACAATATTGAATCTTCCAATCCAAGAACATGGTATATCTCTCCATCTGTTTGTATCATCTTTAATTTCTTTCATCAGTGGCTTATAGTTTTCTGTATACAGGTCTTTTGTCTCCAGAGGTAGGTTTATTCCTAGGTATCTTATTCTTTTTGTTGCCATGGTAAATGGGAGTGTTTCCTTCATTTCTGTTTCAGATTTTTCATCATTAGTGTATAGGAATGCCAGAGATTTGTGTACATTAATTTTGTATCCTGCTACTTTACCAAACTCATTAATTAGCTCTAGTAATTTTCTGGTAGCATCTTTAGGATTCTCTGTGTATAGTATCATGTCATCTGCAAACAGTGACAGCTTTACTTCTTCTTTCCCGATTTGGATTCCTTTTATTTCTTTTTCTTCTCTGACTGCTGTGGCTATAACTTCCAACACTATGTTGAATAATAGTGGTGAGAGTGGGCAACCTTGTCTTGTTCCTGATCTTAGTGGAAATGGTTTCAGTTTTTCACCATGAGAAGGATATTGGCTGTGGGTTTGTCATATATGGCCTTTATTATGTTGAGGTAAGTTCCCTCTATGCCTACTTTCTGGAGGGTTTCTATCATAATTGGGTGTTGAATTTTGTCAAAAGCTTTTTCTGCATCTATTGAGATGATCATATGGTTTTTCTCCTTCAATTTGTTAATATGGTTTATCACATTGATTGATTTGCATATATTGAAGAATCCTTGCATTCTTGGGATAAACCCCACTTGATCATGGTGTGTGATCCTTTTAATGTGCTGTTGGATTCTGTTAGCTAGTATTTTGTTGAGGATTTTTGCATCTGTTTTTATCAGTGATACTGCCTGTGGTTTTCTTTCTTTGGGACATCTTTCTCTGGTTTTGGTATCAGGCTGATGGTGGCCTTGTAGAATGAGTTTGGGAGTGTTCCTCCCTCTGCTATGTTTTGGAAGAGCTTGAGAAGGAGAGGTGTTAGCTCCTCTCTAAATGTTTGATAGAATTCACCTGTGAAGCCATCTGGTCCTGGGTTTTTTTTTTGTTGAATGATTTTTAATCATAGTCTCAATTTCAGTGCTTGTGATTGGTCTGTTTATATTTTCTATTTCTTCCTGGTTCAGACTCAGAAGGTTGTGCTTTTCTAAGAATTTGTCCAGTTCTTCCAGGTTGTCCATTTTATTGGCATATAGTTGCTTGTCATAATCTCTCATGATCCTTTGTATTTCTGCAGTGTCAGTTGTTAGTTTCCTCTTTCATTTCTAGTTCTACTGATGTGTCTTCTTTTTTTTCTTGATGAGTCTGGCTAATGGTTTATCAATTTTGTTTATCTTCTCAAAGAACCAGCTTTTAGTTTTATTGATCTTTGCTATTGTTTCCTTCATTTCTTTTTCATTTATTTCTACTCTGGTCTTTATGATTTCTTTCCTTCTGCTAACTTTGGGATTTTTTTGTTCTTCTTTCTCTGGTTGCTTTAGGTGTAAGGTTAGGTTGTTTATTTGAGATGTTTCTTGTTTCTTGAGGTAGGATTGTATTGCTATAAACTTCCCTCTCAGAGCTGCTTTTGCTCCATCCCATAGGTTTTGGGTCGTCGTGTTTTCATTGTCATTTTTCTCTAGGTATTTTTTGATATCCTCTTTGATTTCTTCAGTGATGTCTTGGTTATTAAGTAGTGTATTGTTTAGCCTCCATGTGTTTGTATTTTTTACAGATTTTTCCCTGTAATTGATATCTAATCTCATAGCATTGTGGTCAGAAAAGATACTTGATATGATTTCAATTTTCTTAAATTTACCAAGGCTTGATTTGTGACCCAAGAAATGATCTATCCTGGAGAATGTTCCATGAGCACTTGAGAAGATAGTGTATTCTGTTGTCTTTGGATGGAATGTCCTATAAATATCAATTAAGTCCATCATGTTTAATGTGTCATTTAAAGCTTGTGTTTCCTTATTTATTTTCATTTTGGATGATCTGTCCATTGGTGAAAGTGGGGTGTTAAAGTCTCCTACTATGATTGTGTTACTGTCGATTTCCCCTTTTATGGCTGTTAACATTTGCCTTATATATTGAGGTGCTCCTATGTTGGGTGCATAAATATTTACAATTGTTATATCTTCTTCTTGGATTGATCCCTTGATCATCATGTAGTGTCCTTCTTTGTCTCTTGTAATAGTGTTTATTTTAAAGTCTATTTTGTCTGATATGAGAATTGCTACTCCAGCTTTCTTTTGATTTCCATTTGCATGGGATATCTTTATTCATCCCCTCACTTTCAGTCTGTATGTGTCCCTAGGTCTGAAGTGGGTCTCTTGTAGACAGCATATATACGGGTCTTGATTTTGTATGCATTCAGCCAATCTGTGTGTTTTGGTTGGAGCATTTAATCCATTTACATTTAAGGTAATTATTGATATGTATGTTCTTATTACCATTTTCTTAACTGTTGTGGATTTGTTATTGTAGGTCTTTTCCTTCTCTTGTGTTTCCTGCCTAGAGAAGTTTCTTTAGCATTTGTTGTAAAGCTGGGTTGGTGGTGCTGAATTCTCTTAGTGTTTGCTTATCTGTAAAGGTTTTAATTTCTCCATCGAATCTGAGTGAGATCCTTGCTGGGTAGAGTAATCTTGGTTGTAGGTTCTTCCCTTTCATCACTTAAAATATGTCCTGCCACTCCCTTCTGGCTTGCAGAGTTTCTGCTTAAAGATTAGCTCTTAACCTTATGGGGATTCCCTTGTATGTTATTTGTTGTTTTTCCCTTGCTGCTTTTAATATTTTTTCTTTGTATTTAATTTTTTATAGTTTAATTAATGTGTGTCTTGGCATGTTTTTCCTTGGATTTATCCTGTATGGGACTCTGCACTTCCTGGACTTGATTGACTATTTCCTTTCCCATATTAGGGAAATTTTCAAGTATAATCTCTTCAAATATTTTCTCAGTCCCTTTCTTTTTCTCTTCTTCTTCTGGGACCCCTATAATTCAAATGTTGGTGTGCTAATGTTGTCCCAGTGGTCTCTGAGATTGTCCTCAATTCTTTTCATTATTTTTCTTTATTCTGCTCTGTGGTAGTTATTTCCACTATTTTATTTTCCAGGGCACTTATCCGTTCTTCTGCCTCAGTTATTCTGCTGTTGATTCCTTCTAGAGAATTTTTAATTTCATTTATTGTGTCATTCATCATTGTTTGTTAGCTCTTTCATTCTTCTAGGTCCTTGTTAAACATTTCTTCTGTTTTCTCCATTCTATTTCCAAGATGTTGGATCATCTTTACTATTATTAGTCTGTATTCTTTTTCAGGTAGACTTCCTGTTTCCTCTTCATTTGTTTGGTCTGATGGGTTTTTACCTTGCTCCTTCATCTGGTGTGTGTTTCTCTGTCTTCTCATTTTACTCAACTTACTGTGTTTGGGGTCTTCTTTTCACAGGCTGCAGGTTTGTAGTTCCCGTTGTTTTTGGTGTCTGCCCCCAGTGGCTAAGGTTGGTTTAGTGGGTTGTGTAGGGTTCTTGGTGGAGGGGACTAGTGCCTGTGTTCTGGTGGATGAGGCTGGATCTTGTCTTACTAGTGGGCAGGACCACATTCAGTGGTGTGTTTTGGGGTGTCTGTGACCTTATTACGATTTTATGTAGCCTCTCTGCTAATCAGTGGGGTTGTGTTCCTGTCTTGCTAGTAGTTTGGCATAGGGTGTCCAGCACTGTAGCTTGCTGGTCATTGAGTGGAGCTGGGTCTTAGCATTGAGATGGAGATCTCTGGGAGAGCTTTCGCCATTTGATATTCCATGGAGCCGGGAGGTCTCTGGTGGTCCAATGTCCTGAACTTGGTTCTCCCACCTCAGAGGCACAGGCCTGACACCTGGCTGGAGCACCAAGACCCTGTCAGCCACATGGCTCAGAAGAAAAGGGAGAAAAATAGAAAGAAAGAAAGAAAAAAATAAAATAAAATAAAATAAAAAATTTAGAAAAATTATTAAAAATAAAAAATTAAAATGTAATTAAAAGAAAGAAAGAAAGAAAGAAGAGAACAACCAAACCAAAAAACAAATCCACCAATGATAACAAGTGCTAAAAACTATACTAAAAAAAAAAAGGACAGACAAAACCCTAGGACAAATCGTAAAAGCAAAGCTATACAGACAAAATCACACAAGGAAGCATACACATACACACTCACAAAAAGAGAAAAAGGAAAAAAATACATATATATATATATATATATATATATATATATATTTTAAAAAAAGGAAAAGAGCAACCAAATCAATAAACAAATCTACCAGTGATAATAAACTCTAAATACTAAACTAAGATAAACATAAAACCAGGAACAAATTAGATGCAGAAAGCAAACCCCAAGTCTACACTTGCTCCCAAAGTCCACCGCCTCAATTTTGGGATGATTTGTTGTCTATTCAGGTGTTCCACAGATGCAGGGTACATCAAATTGATTGTGGAGATTTAATCTGCTGCTCCTGAGGCTTCTGGGAGAGATTTGCCTTTCTCTTCTTTCTTCGCACAGCTCCTGGGGTTCAGCTTTGGATTTGGCCCTGCCTCTGCATGTAGGTCGCCTGAGGGCATCTGTTGTTGGCTCAGACAGGACAGAGTTAAAGTAGCAGCTGATTCGGGGGCTCTGGCTCACTCAGGTCGGGGGGAGGGAGGGGTACGGTAGTTATAATTGGAATACGGGGCGAGCCTGCGGCGGCAGAGGCCAGCGTGACATTGCACCAGCCTGAGGCGCACCATGTGTTCTCCCAGGGAAGTTGTCCCCGGATCACGGGACCCTGGCAGTGGCAGGCTGCACAGGCTCCTGGGAGGGGAGGTGTGGATGGTGACCTGTGCTCGCACACAGGCTTCTTGGTGGTGGCAGCAGCAGCCTTAGCGTCTCATGCCCGTCTCTGGGGCCACGCTGATAGCTCATAGCCGTCTCTGGAGCTCATTTAGGCGGTGCTCTGAATCCCCTCTCCTCGCGCACCCTGAAACAATGGTCTCTTGCCTCTTAGGCAGGTCCAGACTTTTCCCTGGACTCCCTCCCGGCTAGCTGTGGCGCACTAGCCCCCTTCAGGCTGTGTTCACGCAGCCAACCCCAGTCCTCTCCCTGGGATCTGACCTCCGAGGCCCGAGCCTCAGCTCCCAGCCCCCGTCCGCCCCGGTGGGTGAGCAGACAAGCCTCTCGGGCTGGTGAGTGCTGGCCTGTGCAGGAATCTCTCCGCTTTGCCCTCTGCACCCCTGTGGCTGCGCTCTCCTCCGTGGCTCTGAAGCTTCCCCCCCGCAACCCCCTGTCTCTGCCAGTGAAGGGCCTTCCTAGTGTGTGGAAACCTTTCCTCCTTCACAGCTCCCACCCAGAGGTGCAGGTCCCATCCCTATTCCTTTGTCTCAGTTTTTTCTTTTTTCTTTTGCCCTACCCAGGTACGTGGGGAGTTTCTTGCCTTTTGGGAGGTCTGAGGTCTTCTGCCAGCGTTCAGTAGGTGTTCTGTAGGAGTTGTTCCACAAGTAGATGTATTTCTGATGTATTTGTGGGGAGGAAGGTGATCTCCACGTCTTACTCCTCCGCCATCTTGAAGGTCTCCTTGTAAACTATCTTTTCAATGGTAGCTGTCTCCTGATCTGTTGGCCTCACTATACCTGAATAATACTAATAATATCTACATTTCAAAACAACCCCGTCTGTGCATGTGAGATAGTTTGTGTCTCTTGTAGAGAGAGACCAGCTACTTGTGTGGTTACAAGGAGAATGACTGAGTTCTTTCCTAAGTCAATCTGTCTAAAATGGGTAAAATGCCCACTCTTGAGCATTTGTTCTCAAATTTAGGTGCTCATCATATTGGCCTGGGGAGACGTGGGCTTCACCTTGCAGGCTGATTTTGCACAGTAGAGGGGACTCTGGGAATATGCAGTTAGGTTTTCACTTTGCAAAGCCTTTCACTACCTAGGAATCTTGATTAAAATGCAGATATCTTTTTTTTTTTTTTTTTTTTTTTTTTTTTTATAAAATGCAGATATCTTGACCACAGTCCCAGAGATTCTAATTTTCAGGGTCTAGGGAGGAACAGGGATATGCATTTTTAACAGGATCCCTGGTGATTCTGAAGACCCCTGCTCTGGCTGCTCATAAAGCGCTTTGAGATCTTTTAACAGCAGGTGCTTGGCTTCAATTCTGGGCTCTTGAAACCCCCAAATACAGAAGGGGCTCACTGCCCCCACTTTCGCTAGTGGAGAGAGAAAAACCCAGCTGGCAGGGCCACCTTTCTTGCTGGTCCTCTGCTCAGCTCATGTGGAGACTCTCTGGGAAGGTGAGAGGCCAGGGAGTAATTTAACATGGGAGAAGCTGCAGTTCAGCCCCTGACTTTCAGGCCATGTTCCGTGGAGTGCGGGTTCTGCAGAAGAGGACGGGGTACACCTGGGACCTTCTGTCCCTCCTCTGGTCCCGGAAAGTGAGGCCAACCCACGACCAGCAGTGCCCCTGCCTGCTCTGCTACCTGCCAGCCCACCTCCTCCCGGGGGTCCTGGATGGTCTCAGTGCATCTTTTGCTGTTGAGCCCCAGCTGAAGAGCAGTTATTATCAAACTGTAAAGGGCGTGTCCTGAGCATTTCAGCTTGCAGGGAGGCTGGACTCTGTGTCTGGACAGAGCCACCAGCTCTCAGGCACAGCGCTACACTCCTCAACTCTCCAAAGAGCCTGTCTTAATGGTGATATGCTTTCTGCACAAGCGAGGCTGTATTAACCAGAGGAAATGTCTGCCCTGTTCTCTTTCCTAATCTGGAGAACAGATCAGAGTAGAAAATTCTGGGCAAAGGCTTTGGCACTCAGAGTGTGAGGCCTGTCAGGACAAACCTCGATCATCCCCCCGTTTGTCCTGCAAGGAGGTCGTGGTGAGACAGGTTGGGACCTGGGCCTCTTTACTGCAGTGCCTGCAGCTGGACAAACGTCTCCTCCAGCAACAGAATACAAAGGAACTATAAGGGACTAAAAATAACTGCATGCATAGGTAGTCGGGGCAAATTATGAACAGTACAATACAAAAAGGCCAAAACCCAGCTGCCACTTCTGAGGGCCTGGGAGCAAAAGCAGGGTCCTGAGCATGATCCCTGAGCACAGCACCACCAAGGGGGTGGGCAGACCACCTAAGCCCCACCCACCTCCACAAGCCCCACCCACTGATCTGCCTCCACCCTCACTGCTTAGCAAGGGAAACTGCTACTTGTTTTCATGCCCTTGTGCTACAGCAAGAGTCCCAGTAAAGCCTTGCCTGAATTTCTCGTCTGGCCTCTTTTATCAATTTCTATTGATTAAAGAGTCTGAGAACCCAGGTTGGTAACAATGGGACGAAGGAAACTGGGCATTTCTGTTTTGGAGGAAGCCCCTGCTTTCATTGCCCCAGTGTCACCTGAAACCCTTTAGAAATAGACAAGACTGAGGCCTTCTATGGCCCAGGGAAGGCCCACAGACCTCTCCCGCCATCTGCCCATCCTTCTGTCCATCCCAGCTCGTGTTTCAGGATTCTTTTTGCGTCATGAGTGGCGATAGGCAGGGATGGTACTCTTGAGAGGCTGGAGGAGCATTACTCAGAGATCTCCTCTGCCATCTGAAAGAAATTTCCTGCCATTACTGATTTTTTGGTTTCTAGACAACTGGCTTTGCGATTTAGCCCATCATCACCTGGAACACTATACCAGTGCTTAAAAAAATTTTTTTTAATTGAAATATAGTTGATTTCCAATGGTGTGTTAGTTTCAGGTATACGGCAAAGTGATTCAGTTTTATACACATATATGTGTATGTATGTATACATGTGTATATATATATATTCTTTTTTAGATTCTTTTCCATTATAGATTATTACAAGATATTGAGTATAGTTCCCTGTGCTATACAGTAGGTCCTTGTTGGTTATCTATTTTATATACAATAGTGTACATATTTTAATCCCAAACTCCTAATTTATGCCTCCCCCCCTTACCCCTTTGGTCACTATAAGTTTGTCTTCTATGTCTATGAGTCTGTTTCTGTTATGTAAATAAGTTCATTTGTATCTTTTTTTTAGATTCCACGTATAAGTGATATCGTATGATATTTGTCTTTGTCTGGTTTACCTCGTATGATAATCTCTAGGTCCATCCATGTTGCTGCAAATGGCATTATTTCATTCTTTTTTATGGCTGAGGAATATTCCATTGTATGTATGTGCCACATCTTCTTTATCCATTCATCTGTCAGTGGACATTTAGGTTGCTTCCATGTCTTGACTGTTGTGAATAGTGCTGCTATGAACATTGGTACGTGAGCGCTTTTTAAGCTTCAAGCTGCTCATGAATGCCCTGGGGATCTTGTTAAAGTGCGTATTCTGCCTCGGCAGATCCAGGTGGGGCTGCGGGGAACGTGCATCCCTAGCCAGCTCCCAGGTACTGCTGCTGCTGCTAGGACCACACTTGGAGGGGTCGCCTTAGAAACGTGCCCACACTGAGTTCTTTTCATTAGTGCTGATGCTCAGGTCCTGGGGAAGTGTGCATTTGCCAAGTGGAAGTTGACTGAAGCCCATCAGCAGTGGGCAGATGAGCCAATGCTGCCTCTTGTCACCAGCTTTCAGCAGTGAACCCGCAGGGCTCTGGGCACTGTTGGGCCCCTCATTAGCCTCTGGGCTTGTCAAAACTGTGTTCACATGATTGAACCCTGGGAACAAAAGAATAAGTCTAAGCACAGGGTATCATTTTTCCAGGGCCGATAAATACCATTTGGTTGAGCTAAGTATCCTCTAATGAACAGAAGAGTCATCAGTTAAAATCCCAATGGCTCCTCAGTTCTCTGGTGTCCTCCACCTTCCTGTCTTTTGTTTGTGGGAATTGACAAGGCACAGGGAAAAGCAGTGAACACCTGGAAGATGCTTAGCACCACAGAAGAGCAAGTTCACAGTCTTGGGAGAATGAATAGTAATGCGCAGATACCACTTACTAGCCTAATGTGGCATATCTCTTCCTGTTTCAGATTCCATGCATTCGCAGAGAGAACAGAGTGCGTGGAACTTCCTGCCTTCCCCATTAAGGATGGCGACAGTGTAATTACTTGGAATTCAAGGAAACTGAAAGGAAAACTCCCTCCAGGTACCTGGGATGGAAAAGAAACACAGTGTTCTTTATGTCTTAATAACTTCAGATGATCCCTAGCCTTAGCACTAGGGCGGGACTCACTGTATCTTTTGTATTATTCATGTGGTGCAAGGGCAGAGTTCATGGATGTTAATGGGGAATTTGGCAGCCTGGCAACCAGGCATAAGTGTATGACCTAGGGAAGTGGCCTCAGTGAGATGTGTTTCCTAACTTGGGAAACTTCTGGAGACGTGGCCCCGGGCGTGTCAGCGCACTCTTAGTGCTTGGCAAGGCAGAGCTGCTCTGTTGCCCAGGTTGGCTGGAAGCTGTAGCGAGGATGCCCTCACTTCTTGTGGGTTTTCTGCTGCCTCCCCATCAGTGATGGCGGTGTTTCTAGATGCACGTGAGGGATGGACCTGCCTCCTGTGAGGGCCAAGGCCACACAGGAACCTCTATGGAGGCTGAATGAACTTCCCCTTTCATTCAAAGGATGTGATCAGAGAGTTTAACAGGCGTAGAGAATAAGGTCAGGAAATCAGTGAGAAGTAGTACTGTGATTCGGGAAACCAGGACTAGAAGGTTCCTCAGAAAGCAGGAGATGGGAGTTTCTTTGGGGAGCTGATGAAATTGCCAAGTGCCAAATACACTGAGTATAACTCCGTGGAGAAGAGCAGGGGAGGCAGCTCCTGTGGGACTGTGGCATGCTGCAGCGCAGGGGTAGTTAGAAGTCTGAGAAAGCCCATCCCCACCTCCACCTTGCTGCTCATTTGTACTAATCAACAGAAGGCTTTCTAGCTTCAAACAAGGCAGGAATTACTCTTTGGGGGTTGTTTGGGGCTGGGGGAGAAGCTGCAGGGTACACGTGCTTGTAAGTTTCCTCTGTTTACATAACAGTGTTGCAAAGGCTCCTGGGAGAAGGGCCCTGGGACTGGGTAGGAGGCACTTGCAATCCCGGTCTAGGGGGTCAGGTGGAGACCCAGGCAGGGGGTTGAATCACAGAGTGTGTCCTAGACACTCACTTTGTGGATTCAGATTCTTAGTGCCCCAAAGCAGAGCTGGGGAGAGGTTCCCGTCGAGCTCGTCAGGGCCGCTGCCTTAGGTAACTTACAGCTTTGCTCTGATGGTGAGGTGGACATCTCCAGGGAATTTGAGAAAATGTCAATTGATAAGCAAGATTGATGGTAATCTAAGAAAAAAAATAATTTAGGATGTATGCCATGCCTTTGGAAGTAATTTACAAGATTAAGCCTAGTGGGCAATGAATCAATGAAGGTAAAGAATGTGAGATGTCACCAGCTCCCCAAGGTGTGCCAGTGACCATAAATGGGGTTGAATTTGGGCCTATGTGTTCCTTGGCAACTTAGTTATAGAGGGAAGCATGTCTGGCTGCATAGCTTACATTTTCAACAACTACCATCTTTCCAACCCTTGTGAAGCATACAAATCAAATTACAGATAAAAACATTTTTCTTAGAGTGAAATGCTCAGAGCGTGGCCTGCCGTTCTAATGCCATTTCAGTGATCACATGTTCTGAATTTAGGAAGAGTGTCCCAGATCCTAAATATGTGATCTTGTCTCCTCAATCCATCAGAATGTCCCAGAAATGCCAACATTTCAGAGCCTACCTCTCCCACTCAAAAACTGGCCAGAAATCCTTGAGACAATTTTTGTTTGGGAAATGTGTGGTTTTCAACCTCAGTCGGGCTCAGAGGCAGTTCTCCAATCTTTCCCTGATCAGTTTCCCCTCCCTGCTTCTCCATCATTTGTCTCAAGCATTTATCAGTATGAGTTTCCTCAGGCCCTCTCTAGCTTGGGAAGGGAGGGTGTCTCCTCGGGAGATAATTTTGCCTTCTGTGGTGTAGAAAAGACAGACTATCAAGTGAGGGGCTAGAGAAGCATTGCTCAGAGAAGTGAACTGGCAACTGAAAGAAATGTCCTGCTGTTGCTGACGTTGAGGTTTCTAGGTAATTGGCTTTTTAGCCTGTGAGTTACCATCACCCCATGTACCACATCAATGCAAAAAACCTCTGTAGTCAAAATAGTAGTTTTAAAAATTGTTGTGAAATGTACATAACATAAAATTTACCATTGTAACCATTTCTAAGTGTTAAGTATATTCCCTAAATTCAGTAGTGAGGTGTCAGGTACATTCACCTTGTTGTGCAACCCGGTCTCCAGAACTCTCTCCATTTCAGAAAATTGAAACTCTGTACCCATTAAACAACGTCCCATTTGTCCCTCCCCACAGCCCTCAGCACTTAACATTCTACTTTCTGTCTCTGAATCTGACTGCTCTAGATACCCCATATAAGTGGAGTCATACAATATTTGTCATTTTGTGACTGGCTTATTTTATTTAGCATAATGCTCTCAAGGTTCATCCATGTCATAGCATGAGTCAGAATTTCCTTCCTTTTAAGGGCTGAATAATGTTCTGGGGTGTGTGTGTGTGTGTGTGTATGTGTGTGTATGTGTGTGTAGGGTGCAATATCTCATACTACCTCATGACATGATCCCAGCCATCCACATCTCCTGAAGCGAATCTCTGTTTCTAGAAAGGAATGGCTTCTCACCTGCACGAGGGCGGGGCTGGATCACTGGCTTGCATGGGGATCCCAGGACGTTGGCAGCACTTGGCTGGGTGGGTCATAATCTCAGGCTCCCAGGAGTTGAGTTCATGAACCTGGGCACTGAGTAGACTTCTCCCCTTTCCCTTCCAGGGATGACTTTCTGCCTTAGAAATTCTGCTTTCTTCCGGCGCAGGCTCCATCCCGTGTAGGAATGCTCCATCAGCCTCGGATGGATTCCCCTCACTGCGGGGAGCAGGATCTGTGATTTAGATGTAAGAAGCGTGGGGGATTTAATAGGGCAGGTGACGCTGACCTGAAGCTGTAGCTCTACACTTTTCCTCCTCATAGCCATCCTTCCCCTTGGCTTTCCGCCCACAGTTGGCTGGGTCCCTGCTCATGTTTATATTCACGGGGCGTACAGCAGGGGGGTGGCTACTCTGTTGTGTAGCCAGCACCTTCCATGTAGGTGTCCTTGCCTCTTTCTCTGTTTAACTACTCTCTTTGCCTATTGACCGGGGAGGGGAAAGGGTACCAACAGAGCCTAGATTGCTGTGGGACCAGAGTGATGATGCTACCTTCTGGAGCTCCGCTGTGCCACCCAGTCCCCTGAAGTCTGGCTTTCCTTCCCTGTTAATGAGTGTGGGTTCTCTTCGCAGTCTCTGTGTACTGTGAAATATTCGTCTCACTTATAAGCGAAACAAAACAGAGGCATGTTGACTTTCCCCGAACTCCAGGCAGTTTTCCTTGGAAAAGATTTCTCTCCAGGACTGAGCAACGCTTTGCCCATTCTTGCCCTGGGTCTGGGCTCTCCCTCCCCCACAGTCTCCTAGCAGTCTCTGACCGCAGGTTAAGGGGTAGGCCTGATGGGCAGGTAGTGGGGGTCTCCTTGTCTTGGCACCTGGCTTGTAGGGATCTGTGCACAGTGCTCCTGCCTATCTTCCTGAAGTCTTTAAACATGGTGTTACTGAATGCAAGTTCATGTGCCTGATCCATAGTGAGGCCAAACAGTACAGAAATGTCAGAGTTTGGAGCAGAGAAAGGTTTACTGCAGGGACGCACAAGGAGATGGGTGGCTTGTGCCCAAAAAAACCCCAAACTCCTTGAAGGGTTTCAGCAAAGCACTTTTAAAGGCCAGGTGAGGGAGGGGTGTGGTTAGTTGTTGCAGACTTCTTGGTGTTGGATTCCTTTGCTCTTGCAGCTGTCCACATAGGTCAGGTCACGATGTTCCTGTAAACCTCCAAAAAGACAAATGTTATTCTCTGTTCTGCAGCTTTTTATCTCTGTACGAATGGACTCTTAAAGGTCAGAGCCCTGAGAGTAGGCTATCCTGTATACTTCAGGCTATAGGCAACATTCTTTTACAAAAGGTGCAGAGCCAGCATGATTAAGCACAAACAACAAAGCACAAAGGGTTAAAATAAAAGGAACAGATCTAACATGGAGTCAGATTTGTTCTTCCCTATTACAGTGGCAGCCAGGGCTTGGCTGCAGTGATGGTCTTCATCTGTCCTGTCTAGTAGAGCTTTGGCTGCTGCTGCCGCTGCTGCTGAAATAGTGCTTCTTTCCTCAGAGTCTGAAATAGTGGCCTGAAAATCATCTTCTACACCCCTCTATTTCTGGGTCTTCTCAGGGAGTCAGGGAAACTAATCATTTAAGCAAACTCCAACAAGTGGCCTTTTTGCTGATTGCTTTGTGTCTGATCAGGACTTCAAAGTATTCTGTGATATTCTTTGAAACTCGGTTTCATCCCAGGCCACCGGTGTTCCCCAAGTCAGCAGTGACTTCTGACAGGCCACACCCCTCAGCACTCCAGTTCCTCCTGGGTTACAGCCATCCACTGGAGATGAACTGGCTCCGGTGTAATGGTTTGTGGGGGGACACTGCCCACTGCTCCTGGCAGGCTCAAGTGAGGCCCCCTAAGTGGCAGATAGGAATGTCTGGTCACAAAAACAAGTCCAGCCAGACACTTTCTTTGATTTCTAGAATTCAGTTTAATTTTTGATTCCAGTGCCCTTCTATCCCAGTGGATTGGGGGGAAATTAACCCCAGTCATTCCCAGGGACTCCTCCTGAGATTTTCCCACAGCTTGGAGATCCTAGGCAGTGCTAAGGCATCAGGAGGGGTCTCTAGTAATTAGACATCTCTTCCTTCAAACCGCCCTATAAATACCCATTGTCCCTGTTTCACGGCCACTCCAGGTTGAGCAGTTCTCTGCTGCTCCCATGCTGGCTTTGGATGTGGGAGTCGTTTGCAGACTCTGCCCCACCCCGTTCACCCTGCGCCTTCCTCCCAAGGTGCTGCAAAGACACGGAGCCAGTTCCCACCCTCTCCTGGGATGCTCTCCTCCTCTCCCCCAAGCCAGGGGTAACTCCTTCTAATCTGGGATGACTCCTCTCTACCTCCTGCTTCTTAAAGCTGCCTGCTCTGTAAACCCCAGCGCCTCTCTTCAGGGGTTAGGCTTAAAAAGAAAAAGCCATAATGTCTTGCAGCCTATTTCATCTTTCTGCTCTGCCTTCTTTGGGGCAAGGAGAATGGCTGCTTGAATGTGGAGGGAGTGGGTGGGGAAGAGAAAGTATAGGGAGAACAGATTACCATCAAAAATATGATCCAATGACACGCATAAATACGACCTTTTTATAAGAGTGAAACCCTAACCCCAGGATGGGTTTTCTGTGGAGGTAGATAATATAACTAGTTACTTTGTTTTTTGATTTTATAAAATAACACTTCAGGAATCAATGTTGGAGAATGGAAAATGGAGAGTTCGTGTGCTATTAAGTTGGTGCCACATGTAGCTTTGGAGCTGCTCTGTTAAATATGGGAGTCACTGACCACATGTGGCTACTGAGCCCTGAAATGTGAGTCCAATTTGAGAGGTGCTGTAAGTATAAAATACGCCCTGGATTTCAAAGACTGAGTGAGGAAAAAATGTAAATTATGACATGAATAGTTTTTAATATAGATTATATGTCAAAATGATAATATGAACATATGGGTTACATCAAATATATTAATAAAATTAAGTTTTTTCTAAGATTTGGCTACTAGAAAATTGGAAATTATACATGTGGTTCACCTACTGTTGAATTAGTATTGGATAGCGCTGCTCTAGGGCCATGCTAGCTGCCCCGTCGATTAAGTAGCTATGTAACTTTGGGAAAGTCATTTAACCTTTCTGCTTCCTTTCCTCATCTATAAAATGGGAATAATAGATTGTTATTATTATATTATATTATATTATGCTATATTATATTATATTAGTTGTGTTAAATGATGAGGAGACAGAGAGGAATAAGGCACTGTCCTATGTTCAATGAACTCAAATGCAGTAAAATCAAGAGCCTGGGCTTTGGAGTCAGGCCTGGGTTTGGATTTGTCACTTAGCTGTGTGATCGTGGTTAAGGTACTTAACTAATCTGAGCTTTAGCTTTCTTATTTATGAATGGGGATGATGATGTTTACCTTATTGGTTGTTAGGAATAGATATAGATATATATATATATATATGTGTGTGTGTGTATATATGTGTATATGTGTGTATACACTGTATGAAACGCTGTGTATACACACACACACACACACACACACACACACACACACAGTGTTTTATGTAGTACCTGGCACATAGTTAGCCAGTCAATAATTATAACTGCTGTTATTGCCATGACCAGTGGGTTACCCTATTGTTATTACCACTAGGTAAGCAACTTAAAGACTAAGTTTTTTAATCACCTTTACTTTTCTTCTGTCATCCCAATTCTCATGTTTGTTTTAGTTTTAGTTCTGCTATTAAGTACATTCTGTTCTCACTTGTAGTCCATCTCCTTTGGTTTCCCCAGCCATCTCTTGGTTGGCTAAAATTTATCTTCTAATAGTTTCCTCAAGGAGGGAATCAG
Organism: Balaenoptera ricei; assembly: GCF_028023285.1. NCBI lineage: Eukaryota > Metazoa > Chordata > Mammalia > Artiodactyla > Balaenopteridae > Balaenoptera > Balaenoptera ricei. The sequence goes on along the minus strand of NC_082651.1, from coordinate 9,711,012 downwards.
AGGAACAATAGTCCCAGGGTTTCCAAATGTTCTTTTCTACGTCTTTATACTTAAAGGACAACTTGGCTGGATAGAAAGCCCTTGGCTCACTTTTTGTTTGTCTTGTGTGTGTTATGGGTTGTGCTGCGGTGTCTTCTCATAGTGTGTGCTGCCGAGAAGAAATCCAAGGCCAACTTGATTTTTTTCTTTTGTAAGTGACTTTATCTTTTTGCCTGGTTGCTCAGAGGTTTCTTTTATTCCACCAGCTTTATTGAGATAAAATTGACATATAGTATTGTGAAAATTTAAGGTGTACAATGTGATGAGGTAGTACACATATATATATTGTGAAATGATTATCACAATAAGCTTAGTTAACGCATCCATCACCTCACATAATTACATTTTTGTGTGTGTGGTGAGAACATTCAATTAGCAACCTTCAAGTGTATAATACTGTATTGTTAAATATAGTCACCACGCTGTATACATTAGATCCCCAGGACTTATTCATCTAATAACTGAAAGTTTGCACCCCTTGACCAATTTCTCCCCATTTCTCTCAGCCCCAGCCCCTGGCAACCACCATTCTACTCTCTCTTTCTATAAGTTTGGCTTTTTTTGTTTCCACATGTAAGTGAGATCATACAGTATTTGTCTTTCTCTATCTGACTTATTTCACTTTGCATAATGCCCTCAAGGTCCATCCATGTTGTTGCAAATGACAGGATTTCCTTCTTTCTCATGGATGAGTAATATTGCATTGATTTACTTCAAATTTTTATACCCATAAAAAATATATAAAATCACATTTTTTTTATCCATTCATCTGTCAGTGGATGCTTCAGTTACTTCCATGTCTTGAATATTGTAGATAATTCTGGAATGGACATGGGAGTGTAGATATCTCTTCAAAATAGTGATTTCATTTCCTTTCTCTATATACCCAGAAGTGGGATTGCTGGATCATATGGTAGTTCTATTTTCAATTTTTTTGAGGAACCTCCATCCTGTTTTCCACAGTGGCTTCACCAATTTACATTTCACACCAACAGTGCACAAACATTCCCTTTTCTCTACCTCCACACCAACACTGTTGTCTCTTGTCTTTTTGATAATAGCCATTCTAACAGGTGTGTGGGGATATCTTTTGCATTTCCCTGGTAATTAGTGATGTTGAGCACCTTTCCATGTATCTGTTGGCCATTTGTATGTCTTTTCTTGAAAAATATCTATTCAAATCCTTTGTCCATTTTAATTGGATTGTTTGTATTTTGCTATTAAGTTGTATGAGTTCCTTATATATTTTGCATATTAACTTCCTCTAAGATAGATGGCTTGTAAATATTTACTTCCATTCTGTAAGTTGCCTTTTATTTTGCTGATGGTTCCTTTTGCTGTGCAGAAGATTTTTAGTTTGATGTAGCCCCACTTGTTTATTTTTGCTTTTGTTGCTTGCTCTATTGGTGTCATATCCAAAAAATTGTTGCCAAAACCAGTATCAAGGAGCTTTCCCCCTATGTTTTCTTCTAGTATTTTACAGTTTCAAGTCTTATGTTTAAGTCTTTAATCTGTTTCAAGTTAATTTGGTAAGTGATATAATATAGGCGTCCAATTTCATTCTTCTGCATGTGCATATTCAGTTTTTCCAACACCATTTGTTGAAGAGACTATAATTTTTCTATTGAGGATTCTTGGCTCCCTTGTCAGGTATTAGTTGACTGTATATGCATGGGTTTATTTCTGGGTTCTTTATTCAGTTCCATTGGTCTGTGTGTCACTTTTATGCCAGTACCATATTGTTTTGATTACTATTCTCTTGTAATAGAGCTTAAAATCAGGAATTATGATGCCTCCAGCTTTGTTCTTACTTCCTAAGATTGCTTTGGATATTCAGGGTCTTATGTGGTTCCATATGAATTTTAGGATTGTTTTTTTCTATTTCTGTGAAAAATGCCTTTGGAATTTTTTAAAATTAATTAATTAGTTAATTCATTTAATTTTTGGCTGCGTTGGGTCTTCGTTGCTACTCACGGGCTTTCTCTAGTTGCAGCGAGCGGGGGCTACTCTTCATTGCAGTGCATGGGCTTCTCATTGTGGTGGCTTCTCTTTTTGGGAGCACAGGCTCTAGGCGTGCGGGCTTCAGTAGTTGTGGCACACGGGCTCAGTAGTTGTGGCTCGTGGGCTCTAGAGCGCAGGCTCAGTAGTTGTGGCGCATGGGCTTAGTTGCTCCGTGGCATGTGGGATCTTCCCGGACCAGGGCTAGAACCCGTGTCCCCTACATTGGCAGGCAGATTCTTAACCACTGTGCCACCAGGGAAGCCCCCTTTAGAATTTTAATAGGAATTGCCTTGAATCTATAGATGGCTTTGGGTAATATAGACGTTTTAACAATATTAATTATTCTGATTCACAAACAAGAGATATTTTTCCATTTATTTGTGTCTTCATCAATTTATTTTATCAATGTCTTATAATTTGTCAGTGTACAGATCTTTCAACATCTTGGTTAAATTTGTTTCTAAGTATTTTATTATTTTTGATGCTATTATAAGTGGTATTGTTTTCTTTATATCTTTTTCAAATAATTTGTTGTTAGTATATAGAAACACAACTGATTTTTGCCTGTGTTGATTTTGTATCCTGCAACTTTACTGAATTTGTTTATTAGTTCTAACAGGTTTTTTGGTGGAGTTTTTAGGGTTTTCTATATATAAGATCATATCATCTGCAAACAGACTATTTTACTTCTGCCTGTCTGATTTGGATGTTTTTTTTTTTTTTTCTTGACTGGTTGCTCTTGCTAGGACTTCCAGTACTGTGCTGAATGGGAGTAGTGAGAGTGGAAACTCTTTTCTTGTTCCTGATCTTAGTGGGAAAGCTTTCAACCTTTCACCACTGAGTATGTTAGCTGTGAGTTTGTCATGTATGGTTTTTATTATGTTGAAGTATGTTCCTTCTGTACCCAGTTTCTTGAGAGTTCACTTCGTGTTCATTTATCACGAAAGAATGTTGAATTTTGTGAAATGCTTTTTCTACATCTATTGAGAGAATCATGATTTGGTGTATCACATTTATTAATTTGTGTATGTTGAACAATCTTTGCATCCCAGGGATAAATCCTACTTGATCATGGTGTATGAACCTTTTAATGTGCTGTTGAATTTGGTTTGCTAGTACTCTGTTGAGAATTTTTGCATACATATTCATTAGTGATATTAGTCTATAGTAAACTTTTCTTGTAGTGTCATTATTTGGCTTTGGTATAAGGGTAGTGCTGGCCTCATAAAATGAGCTTGGAAGTGCTCCCTCTTTTTCAGTTTTTTGGAAGAGCTTGAGGAGGATTGGTATTAATTCTTAATCTGTTCAGATTTTCTTTCTTTCTTTTTTTTTTTACAATTTAGATTGGTTTAATCTTGAAATGTAATCCAATAAGACTAAAAAACTAAACATTTCAGGTCCTGTACCAAATAGTAAAATACTCGAAGGCCTTCAGGATCCTTCGACTGATTAAACATCAATAAGAGAACCTATTTTTGATGTGGTAAAAGAAATGTGTTCATCTCCAATTACAATTTCAACCTCCTGCCTGCCAGCCCTGTCAGAGGGAGGCCACAAAGCATCATCTTCTTTTGTAATTTACTGTCATCAATAATTCTCTTCAGTTCTTCCATTACACTCTTGTGTACATAAGCCTCCCTTCTGATCATGACGTCATTTTTATAATTGCTGTTGTTGGCGTATCTAAGTTTTCCATCCGGCCAAAACTCAAACTCCAGAAACTCGTATCCAAACTTGCCCTTGTGCCCTACATAGTAGCGTAGGTAGAAATCGCTGGCCATAGCCATCCTTGTCCCCGAAAAGCCCACTGAAGGCCCAGCCGACATGCCTCCAGGCACCTGGCCCAGATTTTCTTTTTCTTCATGATTCAGTGTTGGTAGTTTCTATATTTCTAGGAATTTATCCATTCTTTTAGGTTATCCAATTTGTTGGCATGTGATTATTTATAATAGTCTCTTATGATCCTTTGTATTTCTATTGTGTCATATTTAGATTTCATTTCTAATTTTATTTGAGTCTTTGCTCTTTTTTTGGGGGTGGGGGGTGGGTCCATATGGTTTATTGAATGGATGGATGGAGAGAAAATGATGATGATGAGCAGCTGCCAACTCAAGAAAAGAACTCTTGGTTATTGAAGTCATCCAGGCACAGCAGAGGGACCAGGGCCAGCCTTCCCTGTCCATGGCTCTCCAAGGGCACTGCTGTCAGGACTCAGAGCCAGCCAAAGGGGACGCCAAGCCCCCAGTCACAGCGCTTTGCCCCTGATCTCTCATGCTGAGTGAACAGTTCTCCTGTGATGCTCTGAGCAGGCAGCAGGGAGCTCTTCACGTGGAGACCTCACTGTCCATTCTCTGCCCCACTGGTGTCCACGAACTATAGGAATCTTGGGGAGAAATACCAGCAATCCCAGATCCCAAGTCACCCCAAGGTCACTGACTCATGGGACTTCCTCAACAATCTCCAGATCTAAGGCTGACCTGGGAGCCAGACATGCCTCTTGGGGGCACCATGTTGCATCTGTGGATTCTACTAAGCAAAGGCACTGTCACAGGGTTTCTACCTCCCACCGAACCGATCTGAACTCGTTCCAGTGTGAGATCCAAATATAGATGTATTGACTGGTTTCTGCCAAGAGACTCCTTAACTTCAAAGACAAAGTGAACCCCTGCAATCTGGGCGCTAGCCTGGTCACCATATCACAGGGGGGCCAGCAAAGGCCTGAGCTCTGAAGGGAATGGCAGGAGAAAAAAGATAGTGTGTGAAAGATCCAGGGTTTGGAAGGGACAACTGGGCCCTTCAAACATGGAAAAACGTCTTTCAGTAACTCCTCTCCCAGCACTATTGATGACCAGGGCACAGGCAACCCATGATCACTGAGTCTTTGCTCTTTTTTTCTTAGTCTAGCTAAAGGTTTGTCAATTTTATCTTTTCAAAATACCATCTTAGTTTTGTTGATCTTTTCTATTGTTTTCCCTGTCTATATTTCATTTATTTCTGCTCTGATCTTTGTTACTTCTGCCATCTTTGGACTCATTTAGTTCTTTAGTTCCTTGAGGTGTAAAGTTAGGTCATTTTTCTGTGATCTTTCTTTTTATCTTTTAAATGTAGGTGCTGTTGCTATACACTTCCCTCTTAGAATGGCTTTTGCTGCACTCCATAAGTTTTGATATTTTTTTTTCTGTGTTTCCATTTCTATTTGTTTCAAGATATTTTTTGATTTCTCTTTTGATGTCTTCTTTGACTCAGTTTTTGTTCAGGAGTGTGTTGTTTAATTTCCACACATTTGTGAATTTTCCATTTTCCTCCTTTGATTAATTTCTAGTTTCATACTGTTATGGTTGGAAAAGATACTTGGTATGATTTCAGTTTCCTTACATTTGCTAAGGCTTATTTTGTGACTTAATATATGATCTATCCTGGAGAATATTTCAGATGCAATTGAGAAGTATGTATATTCTGGTGCTGTTGGTGGTTTGTTCTGTATGCGCCTCAGGTCCATTTGGTCTGAGGAATAGTTCAAGTACAGTGTTTCCTTATTTACTTTCTGTCTGGATGATGTAACCATTGTTGAATGTGGGGTATTGAAGTCCCCTACTATTATTGCATTGTTATCTATTCTCCCTTCAGTTCTATTAATATTTGCTTTAAATATTTAGGTGCTTCAATGTTGGGTGCATATATATCTACAATTGTTATATCCTCTTAATGACTTGGTCCCTTTATCACTTGGTCCCTTTTTATATAGCGACCTTCTTTGTCTCTTGTGACCAGTTTTAATTGAAAGGCTATTTTATCTGATATAAGTATAGCCACTTCTGCTCTCCTTTGGTTACCATTTGCATGGAACATCTTTTTTCATCCCTTCACTTTCAACCTATGTGTGTCCTTAAAGCTAAAGTGAGTCTCCTATAGGCAGCATGTTGTTGTATGTTTTTTTTATCCATTCAGCCACTTTGTGTCTTTTGATTGGAGAACTTAGTCCATTTACATTTAATGTAATTATTGATAGATAAGGACTTACTGTTACCATTATGTTATTTTATGACTTTTTTAGTTATTTTGTTCCTTTCTTCCTCTCTTACTGTCTTCCTTTGTGATTTATTTTTTGTAATGGTATGCTTTAATTCCTTTATCTTTATTTTTTGTGTAACTACTAAAGGTTTTTGTTGTATTTTTTGTATATGTGTGGCTACCACAAGGCTTACATAAAACATCTTGTAGATATAACAGTCTATTTTAAGCTGATAACAACTTACTTTCAATTGCATACAAAACCACTACTCTTTTACTCTCTCCTCCCCACATTTTATGCTATTGATCTTTTTAATCTTGTGCATCCATTAACAAATTATTGTAGCTTATATACTGTATATAATTATAGCTTATACATATTGTAGCTTATTTATTATTGTAGCTTATTATAGTTGTTTTTAATATTATTGTTTAACTTCTGTGCTAGAGATAAAAGTGATTTACACACCACCATTACAGTGTTTGGGTATTCTGAATTGAACTATATAATTACCTTTACCAGTGAGTTTTATACTTTTATGTATTTTTAAGTTGTTACTTAGCATCCTTTCATTTCAACTCCCTTTAGCATTTCTGTAAGGTAGATGTAGTGATGATGAACTTCCTTAGCTTTTGTTTGTCTGTGAAATTCTTTATCTCTCCTTCATTTCTGAAGGACAGTTTTGCTGGGTATAGTTTTCTTGGTTGGCAGTTTTTTGCTTTGAGCACTTTGAATATTTCATATCATCCCATTCCCTCATGGCCTGCAGACTTTCTGCAGAGAAATCTGCTTATAGCCTTATGGGGTTCCCTTGTTCATGATAAGTCATTTTTCTCTTGCTGCTTTCAAAATTTTCTCTTTGTCTTTGACTTTTTACATTTTGATGATAGTGTGTCTCAGAGTGATCTTCTTTGGGTTGGTCTTGCTTGGGGTCCTTTGAGATTCTTCTACTTAGATGTCCATATCCCTTTCTAGATTTGGGAAGTTTTCAGCTATTATTTCTTTAAATAATCTTTCTGCCCCTTTCTGTCTTTTCCTTCTGGGACTCCTATGTTGTGAATATTCATTTGCTTGAAGGTGTCCCATAATTCATACAGGTTTTCTTCACTCTTTTTCATTCTTTTTCCTTTTTGTTCTTCTAATCGGCTAATTTCAAATGATCTGTCTTCAAGTTTTCTGATTCTGCTTCACCATCAAGTCTGTTGTTGAGGCTCTCTATTGAATTTTTCAGTTCTGACATTGTATTCTTCAGGTTCAGGATTTCTGTTTTGGTTCTTTTTTATGGTTTCTATTTCTTTATTAAACTCATTTTGTTCATGCATTGTTTTCCTGATTTTTGTTTAGTTATCTGTGTTCTTGCATTTCACTGAGTTTCTTTAAGATGATTATTTTGAATTCTTTTTCAAGTAATCTGTAGATCTCCATTTCTTTGGGGTCAGTTACTGGAACTTTATTAATTCCTTTGATGGTGTCATCTTTGCCTGATTCTTAATGATTCATGTAGCCTTGCACTGGTATCTGTACATTTGAAGAAGCATACACTTCTTCCAGTCTTTACAGACTGGTTTCCATAGGTAAAAATCTTCTCCTGTCTGTTCCCTGGGCTGATGGACTACCTCTGGAATCTCAGTTGTGCTGGGTTAGACCCAGTTATATGGCTATTGCTGGGTCTCTAGTGGGATCTTCAGTTGGCAGGCTTGTTATCAGGGGCTGGGACAGGTATGCATCCTGTCTGGTCTCTCGGTGAATGGGACTGCCTCCAGTACCTTGTTCAGTAGGGTGTTCTGGGATAAGGATCCTCTTCAGGTTCCACAGTTGGGTCCTTAGACAGCAGGTCTATTACTAGGTGTGCAGGGGGCATGGCTCCCACTAGATCCCTGGGAGGACTGATGCCTGGTCACTGGATGAGCCCCTAGGTGGGCAGGACTGGCCCTGGACCATGTCTGGGAGGGGCTGGAATGGGGCCCCAGGGTTGTTTGAGATTCTATAGCCATGTTTGAGGTCTGCAGACCTGGCCCTGGAGGCACAGATGCATATGTCTCCCACCAGGTCCCTGGGCAGGTTGGGCTCAGTGGTGTGGACTGAGGCTGGGAGGGCCTGGAACTGAGTATAGGTCCTTTTCAGAGTCTCTTGGAGCACAGACAGTAGTGTGTACTACTGGGTCCCTTGCTGGCAGGTCTGCTGGTGGACTGAAGCTGTGTTGAGGTTGGAGCCCAGTACAGGGCCCTTCTGGGGGTTCAGACTGGAGTGTCTCCCACTGGGGCCCTGGACCCTAAGGACTGCTGGCAGACGGAGGCTGTGAGGGGGTTAGAGGCAAGTATGGGGCCCTTTCTGGATCTCTGGGGGTATAGACAGGTATGTCTCCTGCAGGATCCCTGTGCCAGCAAGACTGTGGACAATGGCTGGGATGGGCTGGAGCCCAATTACAGGGCCTATTCAGAATCTACAGTCTGACTGAGTTTGGGGGCTTACCTCCAGGGGCTCCCAGACTGTGGCCAAGAGGGGCTGGAACTGGTTCACGGGCCAGTTCAGGGTCCACAGCTGGGACCGAGGGCTGTATGTCTATTACCTGATGCTCGGGTGAACATGGCTCCTCCTGGGTCCTTTGGCATATGGTGCTGGAGACAGGACCAAGCCAAACAGGGCTGTAGTCAAGTCCTCAGGGGCGCAAAGCTGTTTCTGTTTCTGTAGCGGGGAGCATAGTTGGTAAGTCAGCAGCATGGGGCAGACCTGCCTTCTCAAAACACCTCTCCTTGGTCTTGGACTTCACAATCTCCTACCTGGATCCCAAAGCTCCTATGAAGGCACTTTTGTCCGTGGGTGGATGCCAAATTATTGTTGTTGAGGCAGGGATATGATCAAGGGATATCTTTTTTTTATTTTATTTTATTTATTTATTTATTTATTTATTTTTTGGCTGTGTTGGGTCTTCGTTTCTGTGCGAGGGCTTTCTCCAGTTGCGGCAAGTGGGGACCACTCTTCATCGCGGTGCGCGGGACTCTCACTGTTACGGCCTCTCTTGTTGCGGAGCACAGGCTCCAGACGCACAGGCTCAGTAGTTGTGGCTCACGGGCTTAGTTGCTCCGCGCCATGTGGGATCTTCCCAGACCAGGGCTCGCACCCGTGTCCCCTGCATTGGCAGGCAGATTCTCAACCACTGCGCCACCAGGGAAGCCCCCAAGGGATATCTTATTCAGCCATTTTGCTCCAAAGGATTCTTTTTTTTAATCTTTAAATCCATTAAGTCCTAGGATATGTCTCAACGTTGACTGCTGTGGTTGATATTCCCTGGTATGTAGTGTGCCCTTTAATATGAACATCTAAGACTTCTATTTCAGGCAAGTTTCCTTGAATTATACTTTAAAATACTTCTTCTGCTCCGTTGTTTTATTTATTACTATTTTTAAATTTAACAAACACTTGGACATTGCTTGGAATATGCCAGGCACTGTTCCAGCCGCTTTTCAAATTTTAACCCACTTAAACTTCCTAACAGCCCTATGGAGTAGGTACTAACATTATCCTCATTTTAGTGATGGGGAAACCAAGAAAGAAAGTGGTTAAGAAACTTGTCCAAATTCACATTCACTTCATTGACATGAAGTCAAACACTTCATTTTCTTAACCGTTGTGCCAGGCTGGTTTTCTTCTTTGGTGACTCACTTTATGTATAAAGTATGATAGCTCTCCGTTGACTGTCTCCTATTATTTTCTCTCTAATGTTTTAGAATACTTTATTTCTGCTTGTGTTTGCCTTGTCTAGTTTCTTATAGTGAGTTCCAGCATATATTTTCTTTGTTGATTTCCCACCGTTTTCATCTTAATTTCTGTGATTTTTTTTCTTCTTTCCTGACTTTTTCATATTTCATCTCTTCCTGTTGTCTTGCCATCACATTCTTGAGTTTTTGCATGTCTGCTTTGTTTTCTTCCTTCAAGGAGATGATAGCTTCATATATATTTTTAAATTCATTGTGAAATATTGGATCATAATTTTCATGTATTCCCTGATAACGTTTTTAGTGAGTGTTATTCATCTCTTGATAATTTTGCTGCTCTTTCCCTCATTTTTTTCTCATGTTCTTCTTTGGATGCTATGTGCTGGCTTCCTCTTTATTATTCACCACTGAAAGGACACAAGATAGGTATCTGCTGGTGGTTCATATGGGAGATGGGGTGGGGAAGGGGCTATGCTTCATGGCTAAAGGCACTCTTCTTTGCTGTTACTGAGAGTGGTTCCTGCAAATAAGTTTTCTCTGGGTGATAGTTTGTGATGCTCTCCCTCTTGCCTTTCTGAACCAAGTTGGCAGACCCCAACTGATAAATGGGCGAAAGAAGTTAAATACAAAAATGTTCAATTTCACTACTGTTCGCTACTAATTGACATTAATTTCTTTATCAAAGCAAATTCAGCTGGAAACAGTGAGATATTATTGTTTTGCTAATTCAGGTTCAGTGAAATGGGTATTCCATATACACTGCTGATGTGACTTATATTGTCTTAAAACTTTTTTTGGAAAGCATCTCAGTGTGAGAGATTACCCCAAAATGTTTAATCATGTTGATCCGGTATTTTTACTACTAGAAATCTATCTCCCCCAGAAGTCTAAAGTACAGAAGGAAATACAACACCAAAAAAGATATTCACACCATTCACTTATGAACCTTTCTTTCTCCGGTGATGTATGTGGATTCCTTTGCAATATATCAATATTACATTCCTGTATGTGATGAGCTTGCCCTGGGCCATCTACTCTGCTTCATTGCCCTGTCGCACTTTACTCTTGATTGGTAATGACCTTTTGACATCCAAGTTGTTTCTGTATCTGCCCTGTGTATTTACTGTAGATGTGAAAAATGGGTTTGATGTTATCCGAATAAACCTTCATTTTGTGTATTGCTGGACTGAATATTCTAAGTGGTGAGCACGTATATTCTCGGTTTCTGTGCTGTCTTATTCAACACACACTTTTTCAACACACACACATGTGAGCACATGTATTCTTGGTTTCTGTGTTGTCTTATTCAACACACGCTTTTTCTCATAATATACACTGGCTTTTAAAGCTTTTTATTTTTTGCCCCCAATACATTTTCCTTTCTCTTTTTTCTTTTCTCCACTCCTCCCCTACCCTGTTTCTTAGTATAGAGTTGGGTAGGTGAGTGATATAATTTGAAAGCAAATAAAAGACTGAGTTGTGAGGAGACCTTCAAGATGGCAGAGGAGTGAGACCTGGAGATCGCCTTCTTCCCCACAAATACATCAGAAATACATCTACATGTGGAACAACTCCTACAGAACACCTACTGAACGCTGGCAGAAGACCTCAGACTTCCCAAAAGGCAAGAAACTCCCCACGTACCTGGGTAGGGCAAAAGAGAAAAGAAAAAACAGACAATAGAATAGGGACAGGACCTGCACCAGTGGGAGGGAGCTGTGAAGGCGGAAAGGTTTCCACACACTAGGAAGCCCCTTCACTGGCAGAGACAGGAGTGGCGGGGGAGGGGGAAGCTTCGGAGCCACGAAGGAGAGCGCAGCAAAGGGGTGCGGAGGGCAAAGCGGAGAGATTCCCGCACAGAGGATCGGTGCCGACCAGCACTTACCAGCCCGAGAGGCTTGTCTGCTCACCCACCGGGGCGGGCGGGGGCTGGGAGCTGAGGCTCCGGCTTCGGAGGTCGGATCCCAGGGAGAGGACTGGTGTTGGCTGTGTGAACACAGCCTGAAGGGGGCTAGTGCGCAACGGCTAGATGGGAGGGAGTCCGGGAAAAAGTCTGGAGCTGCCGAAGAGGCAAGAGACCATAGTTTCGGGGTGTGCGAGGAGAGGGGATTCAGAGCACTGCCTAGATGAGCTCCAGAGATGGGCGCGAGCCGCGGCTATCAGCGCGGACCCCAGAGATGGGCATGGGACGCTAAGGCTGCTGCTGCAGCCACCAAGAAGCCTGTGTGCAAGCACAGGTCACTCTCCACACCTCCCCTCCCAGGAGCCTCTGCAGCCCGCCACTGCCAGGGTCCTGAGATCCAGGGACAACTTCCCCAGGAGAACTCACAGCACGCCTCAGGCTGGTGCAACGTCATGCCGGCCTCTGCCGCCCCAGGCTGGCCCCGCATTCCATACCCCTCCCTCCTCCAGGCCTGAATGAGCCAGAGCCCCCTAATCAGCTGCTCCTTTAACCCCGTCCTGTCTGAGCAGAGAACAGACGCCCTCAGGTGACCTACATGCAGAGGCGGCGCCAAATCCAAAGCTGAACCCCAGGAGTTGTGCGAACGAAGAAGAGAAAGGGAAATCTCTCCCAGCAGCCTCAGGAGCAGCAGATAAAATCTCCACAATCAACCTGATGTACCCTGCATCTGTGGAATACCTGAATAGACAACGAATCATCCTAAATTGAGGCAGTGGACTTTGGGAGCAAGATATGACAAAGAAAGAAAACTACAGGCCAATATCACTGATGAACATAGGTGCAAAAATCCTCAACAAAATACTAGCAAACAGAATCCAACAACACATTAAAAGGATCATACACCATGATCAAGTGGGGTTTATCCCAGGAATGCAAGGATTCTTCAATATATGCAAATCAATCAATGTGATACACCATATTAACAAATTGAAGGAGGAAAACCGTATGATCATCTCAAAAGATGCAGAAAAAGCTTTTCACAAAATTCAACACCCATTTATGATAGAAACCCTCCAGAAAGTAAGCATAGAGGGAACTTACCTCAACATAATAAAGGCCATATATGACAAACCCACAGCCAACATCGTTCTCAGTGGTCAAAAACTGAAACCATTTCCACTAAGATCAGGAGCAAGACAAGGTTGCCCACTCTCACCACTATTATTCAACATAGTTTTGGAAGTTATAGCCACAGCAGTCAGAGAAGAAAAAGAAATAAAAGGAATCCAAATAGGAAAAGAAGAAGTAAAGCTGTCACTGTTTGCAGATGGCATGATACTATACATAGAGAATCCTAAAGATGCTACCAGAAAACTACTAGAGCTAATCAATGAATTTCGTAAAGTAGCAAGATACAAAATTAATGCACAGAAATCTCTTGCATTTCTGTACACCAATGATGAAAAATCTGAAAGAGAAATTAAGGAAACCCTCCCATTTACCATTGCAACAAAAAGAATAAGATACCTAGGAATAAACCTACCTCTGGAGACAAAAGACCTGTATACAGAAAACTATAAGCCACTGATGAAAGAAATTAAAGATGATACAAACAGATGGAGAGATATACCATGTTCTTGGATTGGAAGATTCAATATTGTGAAAATGACTATACTACCCAAAGCAATCTCCAGATTCAATGCAATCCCTATCAAACTACCAATGGCATTTTTCACAGAACTAGAACAAAAAATTTCACAATTTGTATGGAAACACAAAAGACCCCGAGTAGCCAAGGCAATTTTGAGAAAGAAAAACGGAGCTGGAGGAATCAGGCTCTCTGACTTCAGACTATACTACAAAGCTACAGTAATCAAGACAGTATGGTACTGGCACAAAAACAGAAATATAGATCAATGGAAGAGGATAGAAAGCCCAGAGATAAACCCACACACCTATGGTCACCTTATCTTTGATAAAGGAGGCAAGACTATACAATGGAGAAAAGACAGCCTCTTCAATAAGTGGTGCTGGGAAAACTGGACAGCTACATGTAAAAGAATGAAATCAGAACACTCCCTAACACCATACACAAAAATAAACTCCAAATGGATTAAAGACCTAAATGTAAGGCCAGACACTATAAAACTCTTAGAGGAAAACCTAGGCAGAACATTCTAGGACATAAATCACAGCAAGATCCTTTTTGACCCACCTCCTAGAGAAATGGAAATACAAACAAAAATAAACAAATGGGACCTAATGAAACTTAAAGGCTTTTGCACATCAAAGGAAACCATAAACAAGGCGAAAAGACAGCCCTCAGAATGGGAGAAAATATTTGCAAATGAAGCAACTGACAAAGGACTAATCTCCAAAATTTATAAGTAGCTCATGCAGCTCAATATCAAAAAAACAAACAACCCAATCCAAAAATTGACAGAAGACCTAAATAGACATTTCTCCAAAGAAGATATACAAACAGCCAACAACCACATGAAAGAATGCTCAGCATCACTAATCATTAGAGAAATGCAAATCAAAACTACAATGAGGTATCAACTCACACCAGTCAGAATGGCCATCATCAAAAAATCTACAAACAATAAATGCTGGAGAGGGTGTGGAGAAAAAGGAACCCTCTTGCACTGTTAGTGGGAATGTAAATTGATACAGCCCCTATGGAGAACATTATGGAGTTCCTTAAGAAACTAAAAATAGAACTACCATACAACCCAGCAATCCTACTACTGGGCATATACCCTGAGAAAACCATAATTCAAAAAGAGTCATGTACCGTAATGTTCATTGCAGCTCTATATACAATATCCAGGACATGGAAGCAACCTAAGTATCCATCGACAGATGAATGGATAAAGAAGATGTGGCACGTATATACAATGGAATATTACTCAGCCATAAAAAGAAATGAAATTGAGTTATTTGTAGTGAGGTTGATGGACCTAGAGTCTGTCATACAGAGTGAAGTAAGTCAGAAAGAGGAAAACAAATACCATATGCTAACACATATATATGGAATCTAAAAAAGAAAAAAATGGTTATGAAGTACCTAGGGGCAGGACAGGAATAATGATGCAGACGTAGAGAATGGAGAATGGACTTGAGGATACGGGAAGGGGGAAGGGTAAGCTGGGACGAAGTGAGAGAGTAGCACTGACATATATACACTACCAAATGTAAAATAGATAGCTAGTGGGAAGCAGCCGCATAGCACAGGGAGATCAGCTCGGTACTTTGTGACTACCTAGAGGGGTGGGATAGGGAGTGTGGGAGGGAGATGCAAGAGGGAGGAGATATGGGGATATATGTATATGTATAGCTGATTCACTTTGTTATACAGCAGAAACTAACACACCATTGTAAAGCAATTATACTCCAATAAAGATGTTAAAAAAAAAAAGATTGCGTTGTATCAGCAGTTTGCTTACTACAGCTTTCCTTGCCAATGTATTAAAAAGCCTTTAAAAATTTGGACCAATTATATTGCCTTTGTGCCCATTATCAATTCAAGATTTTAAAGGCTATAATTATTCTCTAAAGTTTCCGAAGTCCTTTGGACTACTCCAACTCAGATTAGTGGAGACTGGATAACTTAGATAAATGCATAGCTACAAGTTCTTATTTCATTTAATTTTGATGTGTGATACTTGTTGATAAATAGATATTTGTAGGAATCTGCATTTCTTGTAATGGGTTTGATAAATGAATTGTAATAGTAACTAAAAATAAGTTAATTATGTGTGAATTTTAATGAACTTTTAGGCCTCATATTTTGGGGCAAATCCTTACATCATCCTCTTCCCATCAGATAGCAAAAAGTAGTTGTAGGCTGAGAACAATTTTGTCTTGTTTCTTGCTTCCTTGCAAAGACAGCAATAGATATATCGTGTACAATCATTTCTTTATTCTGTGCTTGCTTTGGATTCTTATATGTACTTGGAAGAATTTCCCCCCCAGATTGAATTTTTTCCTGTTTGCTCGTTTTTCTCAGGACTGCTCTTTTTGGGTGATAGAAAGCTTTTCCAGGGTTTTGACATAGGCAATGTGTGCTACTTAGGGTGGTACATTAAATAGTGCATTACGTTAAAATTTTTTTCTACCTTACTTCCTAAGAGTTCATGGGCAGTTTTCTCTAGCTGTCAGGAATGTTTAGAGAGAGGACAGGAAGAGGACTAAGGTTCATGGCACCTACTGCGTCAGCCCCGCTGAGCACTTGTGCAGATGGTGGCGCCTGCCCACCTCAGGAGTCAAGAGTAAATTGCCTCTCACCTCTGATTCTGTGGCCAGGTGCTGTCCGAAGACCTTCCCCTGGATTTCTGAGAACTCTTAGGGGAGGGGGAATACCCTTCTATTCTCCTTGCCCTCTGGGATCCTTTGTTTGCCTGGCGCTGTGTCTGGTTTTTCCGTGCTAGTCTGGATGAAAATTCAGCTCCTCTCTTTATTCCCTCCCACCATCCTCCTCGCATACTCTTCATTAGGTGTGATTTTTTTAAAAAATATTTATTTGGCTGCACCGGGTCTTAGTTGTGGCATGCAGAATCTTTAGTTGTGGCAGGCAGGATCTTTTTAGTCGTGGCATGCAGGATCTTTTTAGTCGTGGCATGTGGGAATCTTTCAGTTGTGGCATGCACGCAGGATCTAGTTCCATGACCAGGGATCAAACCCTGGCCCCTGCATTGGGAGTGTGGAGTCTTAACTGCTGGACCACCAGGGAAGTCCCCATTAGGTGATATTTTAATAGCTGCTGCTGAGCCACTGGAAGAGGAAAGAGTGACATACATCCTCCCTGGCTCCTCCCTTCTGTTTCTCCCTTTTGCCTCCTGAAGCTTCTCACCATTTCTTTTCAAGAGCAAAGCCTGCCACTGAGTCTCCCCTCCAATCCTGACGGCTGTGTCTTGTACTTGGGGTTCATTGAGCTTCTTGGACCTGCTGGTTTATAGTTTTCATCAAATTAGTAATACTTCCGCCATTATTTCTTGATCACAGGTCTACAGGTCAACTGCAGATTGATTAATTGAGGAGGGACGTGTCCTCCTTTAACTAGTGCTCTCCGGGATATATTTCTGTTGTGGCAGTCAGCATGAGCCGTGTGCACAAGCGCCAAGCCGAGGCATGCAGCCCTACTTAAGGCCTCTGCTCATGTCACACCCACTAATATTCTGTTGGCCAAAGCAAATGACATGACCAAGTCCACATCAAGCAGATGAGGACATCTACTTCACTCACACTGAGATGGGGAGGGAAATGAATATTTGCTAAACAATAATGCAAGCTCTCACAATGTTTTGTTCTTGCATGATTCTTTTTTTGGCTCTGGCAAACAGTGTTTGCTGGAAAGTGAATCAACTTTGGAGTCAAACCTGGATTCAAACCCTAGTTAGTTTTGCCACTAACTACTTGTGTGACTTTAGGTAAGTTACCTCACCTTTCTGAGCTATGTTCTCTTAGCTGTAAAAATGGGAAAAATAACATTTACCTCATATGATTGTTGGGGGAATTAAGGCATATAACACCCATGGTAATGTTTAGTACAAAATTGACATTCAATTAATATTAGTTTCCTTTTAGGATTCCAAGTGGGCTTTTATTGTAGACATTGGCTCTAGAAAGTAAAATAATCCAACAGGATAGTGAGCATTTTCAGACTAGTTATGATACTAACCAGTTTATTCGCATGCATAGGGATGGATGGGAATCGGAATTTGGAAGTAGAAAGTGAATACTGTACTGATTAGCTGCGTCCCGATTGGAGGTGGATCCATTTCCAAGGTTTATATTAAGGGTAGGTGATCAGGACCTTTCTAGAGGAAATCAGGAGCACCTGTTCATCTACTAGCAGTGGTACATAGGATTATACTGCGGGGCCCTTTCTGAGCATGACTTTCCCCCACTTCCCTACTGTCAGATTGGGCGCAGTGAGAGGTGTGAATGGTGCAGGAATATTTGTCAGTTGGACATGGTAATTTTCAGTTCTCAGAAGCTTTCTTGACTGGATGGGATGGATTGTTCTGCATGGGAGCTGGGTTATTGCTGACTTGGGAAGGAACTTTAACTGCTGGTCCTTTCCAGGGACTGTATCTTTAAGGGGTACAGTCCTAATTCCATGGGAAGCTGCTCCTTAAGTTAGGAAAGCCTTGTGGGCCCAGAGTGAGGGGTCTACGTAGTGGTCTGGGGGCTCCCTCTCAGGAAAGAAAAAGGCTTCTGATCTCTAGGGTTCGGAGCAGACCTCATCTTTTACTTTGGTTTTTCTCTTCCTGTTTTGTCCTCAAAAATTTAATCAAACTGAAATAGTAAGTATGGACTGAGAAAATCACATTAGAGTAAAATTTTTCACTGAGGGCCTGTCATCAGCCTAAACAAAAGTCAATAATTTTGGCATTGATGTGGCTAGCTCGAAATCCGGACTCATCGGTGAAGCTGACAGTGGGCTCATTTTCCATGCCAGGCTCTTCAGAATTGAGAATGCAACACATCCAGCGATAGGATGAGCACCCAGGCTGATGGCCGTGGTTGGAGCTCTGAGCTCCCACTTCAAGCCAGAGCTGGTATCTTATACCAGAGGAGGAGGAAGGGGAGGGGAGGAGGAGGGAGGGGAAGGAAGAAGAAGAGGCAGATGCAGACACTTGAGGGACAGTCTTAACTTTAGCGTGTTTCCTATATACAACCACAACCCACACCTCAGGACCCCCTCATGGTTCCAGATCAGGGTTGGGCAGCTCAACACCTTTCACTTCTAGCCCCGTCTCCCGCCATCAGCCATCATTAGTAGATCTGTGATCGCCTCTTCCTTCTGAGCCTGGGCTCCCCTCGGCCAGCTCAGCCCAGCATGCTGGCCAGCCTCTGCTCCTTGAGCAGAAGCGGCAAATAGGGTGCAGTGTGCTCATCACCATATTTTGCTCATGGGATAAGAGAAAGACTGCAATGAATAAGTAAAAAGGAGTGAGTTTTGGAAAAGATGAAAACTCTAATTTGAAAAGATACATCTACTCCAATGTTCATAGCACAACTATTTACAATAGGCAAGACAGGGAAGCAACCTAAATGTCCATTGACAGACGAATGGCTAAAGAAGATGTGGTACATATATATGATGGAATATTACTCAGACATAAAAAGAATGAAATAATGCCATTTGCAGCAACATGGATGGACCTAGAGATTATCATACTAAGTGAAGTAAGTCAGAGAAAGACAAATATGATATCACTTATATGTGGAATCTAAAAAACGGATACAAATGAACTTATTTGCAGAACAGAAATAGACTCAAAAACATTGAAAACACACTTATGGTTACCAAGGGGGAAAGGGTCGGGGAGGGATCAATTAGGAATTTGGGATTAACAGATACACATGACTATATACAAAATAGATAAACAACAAGGACTTACTGTACAGCACAGGGAACTATATTCAATACCTTGTAATAACCTATAATGGAAAAGTATCTGAAAAAGCATATACACACACATATATGTATAGTATAACTGAATCACTTTGCTGTACGCCTGGCATTGTAAATCAACTATACTTCAATTTTTTTTAAATGGGGAAAAAAGGAGTGAATTTCAGGTAATAGGAAAAGACAGTGTTTTTCTGAGAGTGTTTTTGTTTGTGTCCAGTACTCCTGGCAAAATGGTGTTAGAAAATCTGTTCTGCTCAACGGTATTATTCTGAAGTCCAAAAATGGTGTAGCTGTAAAATTTTGGCTGCTTCTACCTTTGGAAACTGCAATTTTTTTGTATGTTGGTGGAGAAAAATGCATGAACGAAACTCAATATTACAAAACCAAAATCTGTTTGTTTTAAGGTATGTTCAGGCTGACAGGCTTAAG
This sequence comes from Balaenoptera ricei, assembly GCF_028023285.1. NCBI lineage: Eukaryota > Metazoa > Chordata > Mammalia > Artiodactyla > Balaenopteridae > Balaenoptera > Balaenoptera ricei. Next base: position 9,691,486 of record NC_082651.1, on the reverse strand, counting down.
GAGAAAAAACAACCAAGTCCTCATTCTTGGAAGACACTTGTGATCTTTAATTAGATATTTAAAGTTTGCTGGCCCATCACTCAGGCTTGGCTTGGCTTCTTTGTTTCTAAGCTCTAATTTAATATAGAAGCACCGACTGGTGCCTGTTTATGGGTTACTGAGAGCAGTTCTCTCAGAGGTCTCCTTCCTGCTCCCTAGAACTCAATTTAATTCAATGGATGGAGCTGGAGCAGCTGCACTTCCAAAATTGTTGCTGCATTACAGTTTACAAGGCTGAGACTTTATCTCCGAAGTCCTGCTCCTTCTAATAATGGCTTGCCTTGGATTTCTTATTACTGCTGTGAGACAGTCCTCTTGTTAGCAAAGCATTTATGAAACGCCTTCTGTGTGCTTTACTGTCTCACTAGGGGTGAGGAGGAGATTCAGAAGGAATAAAAGAGAAGTTTCCTATTCAGGGAACCCTAAACTCTTAGGATATCAATTATGCTTCTGCTTGATGATTTCAAAAGTTGCTCCTTCACAAAAAGGAGGGGATATATGTATATGTGTAGCTGATTCACTTTGCTGTACAGCAGAAACTAACACAACATTGTAAAGCAACTGTACTCCAATAAAAATTAATTTTAAAAAATAATAAAAGCGGGAAAAACAAGTTGCTCCTTCCCATCACAACTGCAGGATCTCAGTTTAGGATTTAAGAATTGCCCACCTACACTCAACCCTCTTGTTCCCTTAGTTCAAACCTTCACCTAATGGTTAGGAATGTCTAGTTTTCCCCACCAGAGAGTAAGTCTCTTTAAGGGCAGGGACCCCCTGTATTTTTTTCCCCCATAGTGGTTTTAAATCCTGGGCTCCTTGTTTATTCTTAGCCTGTCACCAGGACCCCTGCACTGCTCGCTGGAACCCTCTCTTGGCACCGGGCAGTGGTGGGCTCAGCCCAGTTCTTTAGTCACCAACATAATCAGTCTCCTAGAATCACACTGAAATAATCAAGTGGGTTCAGACATCCTGCGTCACCTAACAAAACATGGAAGCATAGAGAAATCTCTGAAAAATCTTTTAAAAATTAAATTGAATTACTAGGAAAAAAGAGCTAGTGTAGATTTCTGATTACATTTGAATACGCTTGTTCTGATTTCAAGGTGAGGGATCTACTCCACATATATTATTTGGAAGTGGAGCACTGTGCTGAGCTCTGGGGTTGCAATGATGAAAAAAGGGGCTCCCTCTCTTCAAGAAGCTGATGTTCTGGAGCAGCCTACAAGGTGTCAGGGATACACCACGGAGAGCAGTTACAAAAAGGGATAAACGTAGTTCTGTCCTCAAAGTAATAACAGTTTGATAAGGGATGCAGTATGCCAGTAGTAGAAGCTCAACACTGGAGAGCTCTCAGAGTTAGTAAAACCCATCGGGCCTGCCTGTGGGTGACTGCCGATCCCAGCGCAGGTAGATTACAGCTAAGCCAGCCCGTGTGTGCTACAACTCAGTAGAGTGCAGCATTAGGTCCTGACCTTGGTGTTACAGCTCACCAACCATCATCGTCTACAGATCAGAATTACAAACTGGGTGGTTTCCATACCAGGAAGAGATGCGCCTATAAGCCCCTTGAAGGAAACTAAAAACAACCAGTACATAACAGATGAGGTTTGCTTACACAAATCCTGCATTGTGGTAATTTTTGAGGATATACAAGGACAGTGCTCCACATGGAAAGAGTATGGGGAGGGGGAGTTGGAGACAGACAGAGCCGAGGCTGAAGCCTGACTTCATCACTTGTTAGTTGTGTGGCCTTGGGCAAGTTCCTTAATTTTTCTGAACCACAGTTTGCTCATCTGTTAAGTGGGAGTGATGAGCCCTACTTGGGTGATGGTTGTGAGAGCAAATGAAGTAGTATGTTTAAGTGCCCAACACAGTGGCTGGCACATAGTAGGTACAAAGTCAATTTTACTTTCCCCCTCTTCCTCCTTCTTTACGTATCAGCAGGAAGCAGCCATTATGAAATACATCTAAAATAAATGACACTCTTAGAAATAGTAGAATATCATGAACCATACATATCAATGAGAGTGGCCTGGAACGGGTATCTGGAAGATGGTATGTCAAGGACTCTCTGACACCTTGAAGGTCAGACACAAAAAGACCTCTGACTCTTTAGGAGCATTTCTTTAGGGCAGAAATAGGGACATCAGGGTATTAGAATATTGTTCCCAGAAATCACCCAACTTTGTTTTGTTTTTTCTCCAAGCATATGCTGGATAGAAATAATTTGCGTACATGCCTGACTTGCCTAAGAGACTAAAGCTTCGCAAACTTTTGTTACAAGAGAATCACGGGGATGCTTGTAAGAGTACAATTTCCTGGATTCCCACCCTCAGAGTGAGTCTGGGGTGTGGCCTAGGAATCTGCATTTTGATAAGCTGATTGGGGGTTCTGACACAAGTTCTGAGGACCACACTTTGGGAAGACCACCCTGGAGGGGGAGCCTCTTCAAAGCTCACACTGTTTCCTATTCACTCTGTATTTCCAGTGCTCAGATATCATGAGCGTTGGTTGAGTTTTGTTGAAGAAACGAATGAATGATGATTCTCCGAGAAGATGTCCTGTTGTGAAAAGGATATTTTTAAATGATTGGCTTCCTGGTTTCTAGGTTAGTCTCTTGTGAGTTTGAAGAAATAATGAGTCTCCTAAAACTTACTCATTCCTGAATGACCTAGCAGAGCTGGGAAGAGACCCCTCTATGTCCCTCTATGTGAGTGAGACCCAGTCCCCAGTAGACCATGTGACCTACCATCCCAAAAACGGGTTTCCACTGAGGGCAGGAGGCAGAGCAGATGCTAGCATGGGACCGCCCCCGCAAAACAACAGTCCTAGCCTTACTGTCTCTCTTGATTCAGAGTTGGTTGATAGAAATCAGTGAGCAGCCCTGTGAGCATCTTATAATTCTTTTTGGGCACTGTAAGTCCCTTAGAACCAAAAGAAGTGCAGGCCTTTTATGTGATTGGAAAAGCTGGAAAAAAAAAACTTTCATAAATTTGCTCTAAAGGAAACTCATAAAGTTCCTTCGAATTTACCATTTCATTGAAACACTTACCTTTGAGTTGGTGTCTTCTGAATGGCATTAGCGATTCTAAATAGGATAGATTTATCCAACTAAACTTTATTCATGGGCATTTTGGGCATTTTCTCTTTAGATATTGCTTCTCTATTCTTGTGCCTGTGTCTTTATCACCTGTTTGCTAGTAGCCCCCAGAGTCTGGGGTCATGCTTCTTACTGAGTTTTGTGGAACACTTGCTCTCTACCGTGGGGAGAAGAGTTATGGTTTATATACAGGTTTTCTATGTGAATATTGGACAATTAGACTGCATTCCATTTGCATGTTACAGTGTTACACTTAGAAGAAAGAGGCCCCAGGAGATGGTACCATAGCCTCCTATTAAGAATTGTCCATACTTGATATTTGAAACTGCTTTTAAGGCATCATGATGTTTGTGAAACACATATATTCATTGTCCCAAGAAAACGTTAGACATTTATCAAGATCGTGAAATGACTCTATTTGCTTTAAATTAATTAATGGTTAATTTCCATAGGGTGAGACTGAGCAAAATATCTTAATATGTCATTTAACACAAGGAACTGGGAATGCTTCCATTACAACAAAAACTACTGATTTCACCACTTTCAATCCCTTTATGGATGTAATATACACCCTTTTACCAGATGCATATTATAATTTTAGGTCTCTGGGTATTTTAATTACCTCATTGTTCATTATTATTTTTAAATGTTGTATCACTTTCTGAAAATAGAAGTGCTGTGTTTTCCTGAAAATACTGCCTTTTGTAGTCATGTTCAACTCTTTCAGATCCTCAAGACTGAGTAGGCATTTAGGGCTCAGGCAGTGAGCAGTCTCCACCCAGGGGGGCCAGTTCTTCCCCCAGGAGTCCTGGGCGATGGGGAAAGGGCCACAGCAGGACCCAGGGGAGGGTCTGGGATTCACGGTTGCTGAGGGTGGTTTTAATTTAATTTAATAGCCCTTCCCTTCCTGCCCCTGGTATTGCTAATATTTCAGATATGGGAGTGGGGGGTAGGGACCTTGCCTTGCTGTGGCACGAGGACCTAAAAAGAAATGACTTACTGCTCTAGGGCACGTCACTGTTAATGTCTGGAACACCTAGGGCATAGCCATATGCTCAAATGATATAAGTCTGTTACATACCATTCAGAAGAGTTTCTTGCATTATTGGGGGTTGTTGGTTATGAGACAGAGCAATCCCTTGAGGAAAGAACACATTAGGTGCTCCGTCATTGTTTCTTTGTAATAAAGAAAAATGAAAAGAAGGAAGGATAGGGATCCTTACTGGAAACCCTGGATCCTGTGCTGAGTGCCGTGGAGGATACAAAGAGAGAAGAGACATTCTGCCCTTGGCAAACACAAACCGTAATCCGACACAGCAGGCTGATACTGCAGGAAAGCTGTAGATCACAGCCCTCGGCCCCAGGATGGCCCTGGACCCACCGCTGAGTGGTGAGCTGTGTTGTGAGCAGCTGCTTACCAAAAATAAAGCCTCGTGTTTGTGAAGGATTGGCTTCAATTAGCCTGGCTTCAAGGTCTGGATACGCTAACTCACCATCCCCGGCTGATGCTTCTTTACACTCTTTGGAATTGGAGGTTGGCCTGCCAGGCAGCCAGGAATTGCATATGGCGCCAGCCTCTTTAATTGCGTGCGGCCTGAGAGTGTGTCCTGGCAGCAAAAGCACCGAGAGCAGTGGTTGTGGCTGCTTCATTTCATGGGAATTGAAATGGAGGAGGAGACAGATCGCTGTTTCCTGGGGGGCGGGGCAGAGTTTGATGGTGGAGTCAGGCTGCTGCCTTGAATGAAGGGTGGGGCTGGGTGAGTGCAGTGGAGGGCTCCGAGCCCCCTGATAGGGAGCACGGGGGAGTGCAGGGGCCCTGGAGGGCTGGGAGGACGGTGCTCTTACTGGGTTCATGGTGGCAGACTATTAGAGGGGGTGTCATGGCGGGGGCCTTGAACCCTGGATTTGAATGCCAGCTCAGGGTTCACTGGCAGTGCCCACCCACCACATATACTAAGTGCTCAACAAATATTTGCCACGTGAATAGATGAATGACTTGGACTCTGACAACTGGACTTCATCCTACAAGTGAGACAAGGAAGATTTAACAGGGAGGTGGTGTTTGGTGGCAGGTGGGCTCTTCCCCTGACACATCCAAACGTATCTGACCTGGGTCTCATTCGTATGTTAAACAAGCCAGTCAGTACCGGGTGTTAACAACAAACAGCAGCTTGATGTGACATCACCTCCAGCTAGTGTCAGCATTCTATGAGCCTTCAAGTGGTTACCACAAGGCCTGTGGGGGATGTCAGGGGTTGGGGTTGGAGGATCTTTTAGGTCACCTGGGTGTCTGTATGAGGAACCATATCCTGTCTCTGAGCGCGGCAGGATCCGCTGTGGTTTCATCTCCTTTCTGGTTTGGCCTGGAGAACTTCAAACTCACAAAGCTCTCTGAATACTGAAATCTCCTGTGCCTTGTCCTCCGCGCTCTTCTGTTTCCAGTGGGGCTGTCCCCCTTGGCTGCAGCTGTCTGATTTCCCAGCTAAGCTCCTTAGAAGTGACCCAGATAAAAATGGCAGCCCTTCCTGACTGCCTGTCGAATAACTTGAAATAAAACCTCTGCCTTCTAAGTTAGGCTTTTTATTGCCTGTGGTTTTTCTTGTCTGCTAGCTGGTTTTGTTTCATTATGTTCTGTTTTTAAAGCAAACCAAGTTAAATGGGTAGTTTTGAGTTGGTTTGTTTTCCGATCACCAGCGGTAGGAATCTGTAGCTGCCTGATTATAACGACTAAACCAGTGGAGTGAGAGTCTGATGACTACTTGCTCAGGAGAGCACATCCCAGGTCACTGCTGCGCCTTAAATGCATTTTCCTGTCCTTGCATTAGAGAGCGGCAACTGTATTTCCTTGGAAGTTTTTCCTTTGAGGCTGAAGGAGTAGTCTACTCCTTCTTAAGATGTTATTGACAAGCTTGAGGGAAATGGAAAGCCTTGACTCATTTGAAACTTTTAAAGAGAGAATTCTGCTACTTAACACCTCCAGGCTGAAGCAAGCAGCTGGAAGCCCGTTTTGCTTTCACAGGGTCAGAAAATCCTGTGGGCTCCAGGTTTGCAATGGGCAGCAGCCTGCGATATTTTTGGAGTTCCAGCGTGGAGCTGGGAACTCATCACGTTTCAGTCCTCGGGCTATTGATGGCTGTGGAGCCCTGGTGGCCATCCATCTCTGTCAGGGCTTGTCACTTGCTTCTTAATAAATATAGCTATTAATATTCTCTCACTTGATCTCGCCTACTTCAGGAGGGCCAGAGCTCTGGTTTCCCTTAATTCCGCCCCGCCCTTCTGGACTACATTTTAAAAGTCAGAAACATCAACTCTGGTCTGCCCTGGTAGCTTAAAGTCAGTCTTTTGGCCCAGGGTGGACGAATCTCCTGGGGCGGCCCCTACACCTGATGGCTATTCTCTTTCTCTGTGGTTGTGGGATCTCAGGCATCTGTGGACTGTTAAGTGGGATGCCATCAGCAGCTTGGGTAGGGACCTCTATAAACCAGCCGTCCCTTTTCTAGGACACCTAGTCAGGGTGGCTGAGTTGGTACAGTTACACCAACTTGGGTTTGACACCCTGCTCTGCCACTCTTGAGGGTATGACCTTGGACAACTAACTAGCTCCCCCTCAGTTTACACAGCTGTGAAATGGGGACAGGAATAGAATTTGCCTGGAGAAGTGTCGTGAAGAGAGATGAGAAAATGTCTCGAAAGGCCTAAGCACAATGCCAGGCACATAGCAGGTGCCCCAAAAAGGTATTTCTCATTAGGGAATCGGGACTCAGCTTACTTAAGTAATAGCAGCATCAGTGTTCTCTGAGCCGACTGTACACAGTCTGTGAAGTAGATTTCTTGTGCATGTTTGTTTTTAAATAAACTTTTATTGGAATGGAGTCTTTAAAACTAGAGAATACGTCTGCTAAAATTCTTGTCTGAACAACCTTTTAGAAGCACCCCAGAGCAAGGACTCCCCTATAGCCCCCACAATGCCATGAGTGGTGCCAGGCTGGTGGCTGGGCCCGCGGCTGTCACTGAAAATGGGTGAGTGGCATCTCCTAAGCATGGTTGCCTGTTGGGGTCACTGCTGGCCTCGTGTGCACAGCAGGCTCTGGCGGAGAGAACTGTAGGTTCACGTACAGTTGTAAGAAATAACAGAAATGCCCACGTGCTGTTTACTGGGTTTCCCCCATGGTAGCATCTTGCAAAACTATTGGACGGTATCACAACAAGGATGTTGATATTGATGCTCTCAGGATACCACCCCAGGTTCCCGTGTGTTGCATTTTATAGTCACACCCATCCCCCTCCTGCTCCTACACCCTCCTTAACCTCTGGAAATTACTAATCTATTAGAGCCAGGATCTTGGTGGAGGCAGAGCCTCTGTCCCAACCTTGGACTTCTTACCCATGGGATGAACGTCTATTGACTGATTGCTAAAATGATATAAATATCTATATTAATTAAGCCATATCATTTAAAAAATGTCATACAGCCAAACCAAACCCTTAACTGAGACAGGAGAGGTCCAGAAAAGGAGGCCAAAGAATTGTTATTACATTAGGGAAAAACAGAGTTGTGAAGGTGGTTTCAAAGAAGCAGGAAATCTCGGCTTAATCAAGAAAGGTGAGGGGTTGTTACTTTCATATACCATTGACTTTCCCTTGCCCACAGTGATCACCCTGGCTTTTATTGGGTGCTTTTGAATATTTTTATTCTTTATCTTATTTGAGTATTATCAATAAATTCATCTTAAAATATCCTGGCTGCCACAAATATTTACTTTACAAGGATTTATTACCTCCTAAAGTCTGCATTTATGATTTCTTGAGATGACAGCATTTTCTTAGGGATTTCACTTCTGAATCTCAGAAAGACATTAGTGGGGAAAATGGAAGTTGATGTTCAGAAATATTCTAGAAACTTGGCCAGGGTGTGCCAGGCTTGCTAGGACCACCAGAGCGTTCTGGGGCCTTCCACAGCTGCCTGCTCACACGTGTTTCCCTTCCAGGAGCTGGGGTCAGAGAGGACGTGTTTCTCATCTGGAGGGAGATGCAGGAAGCCAGCAGCACGTTGGCCCAGATCCAGAGTCTGGTGGCTGAGCCTCCCAATACCGACGTGGCCACAACAGACCACGGTGAGTGCTGTTTACGGGCACGAGTGTAAAAGAGTCATAACTGCTACTGGTTGGGGATGGGGGCTGTTTCCATGTTCCTTACCAAGGAGAGCTCCTTAGCCCAGCTCCTGAGGGGACTCTCCAGAGCTCTGCTGTGCTGTGTGTGTGTGTGTGTGTGTGTGCACGTGTGTGTGTCTGTAGGTTGTCATAGCAAAATCAGAGTTCTATTCAGGGACTATTGCAAGAGGGGAAAAGAGACCTCAGTATGGAAGTGGGCTCAGTTATGAATAAACATGGACCAGTGGGGATTTACAGCCAAGGAGCAGGGTGGAGGGTTGGTGGGTGGAAAATTAGTGAGAAGAAACATCAGGGTTAAAAGGGGATTTCTGGCTAAACCTATCTGACAGGATTCTTGCTGAAGGCAGGCCGGGGTGATCAGACATCACTTGGGGGACAGTGGGGTATGAGGAATTTGCTCAGGTATGGGGGATCCTGGTGAACTGTCTTCGCAGGATTTTTGCTAAAATTAGGCTATGCAGAGACAAACACGGAAGTCCATAGGTCAAGATCCAGTTGAAAAGAGGATTCAGAGGAGCCTGAGTTTGGAGTGAGAAATCTGGTTGTAAATCCCAACTGCATCACAAGATTAACCTGACTCTATCTCTTTGAGCCTTAATTTATTCCCCTGTTAAATAATGATAACATCAGTCTTAAGAGACTGTTGTAAAAATTAAGTAAAATAATGCATGCTTTGCACCAAGCAGGTACTTGGTAAATGTTAGCTCGATCTTTTCTCTTTCACAGTTAGGGCAGTGAGAATACCGATTCTTCTTCCTGAGTTCTTGAGTTAGAAAAGGATTTTCCTCTGTAGGGGACTGGTTTCATTTAGGGCACGGCTGGTAATAACAGTAGTTAACAAAGCACATACCTTACATGTCAGGCACTGTTCTAGGCACTTCACAAGTATTAGCTCATTTCATCGTTACCACAATCTTATAAGATACCTGCTACTTTTATCTCCATTTAAGGTTAAGTAACTTGCCCAAGGCCACGCTAGAAGTAATGAAGCCGGGATTCAAAACCTAGTTCCTCAGTAAGAATACTGATGTCTGGCTCCCAACCCAGACATTCTGATTTAATCCATAAAGGATGCAATCTGGACATTGGGAGTTTTGAGAGCTCCCCAGGCAATCCTAATGTGCAGCAAAGTTTGGAAGCCCCTGCCGTGCTGTATTGCCTCCTGGTACCCTGCCTGTGTTACAGAGGCATCAGTGGGGGAGGAGAGCAAGAAGGCCAGGCTGGATGGGGTCAGGGATGCAGTTGAAGAGGAGAAGCGGGGAAGGGGACATGAGTAGAGGGAGGAAGAAGTAGAAGGCATGGGTGAGCTTGCCCTGTGCGACTTAATAAATTCCTGGCAACAGTGACTTTTTCCTGTGAGTGGGTGTCCTGACTTGGGTCTCGGGCAGCAGCAACTGCAGTTGCTTCGCCAGGACCAGCTGTCGGGGGTTTCCAAGGAGGGGCCCAATCAGGCTTGTCTGGAGGGGCTGCTCACTTGTAGTGACACCCGTCCCCCCCTCAGCGTGAGCTTAAAGTCAAGAACTCAGAGAGTCCTCTGTCATCCTGAGAGAATGAAAATGAAGCAGGGGACCTGGGATAAGGCAAACATTCATGCCAGACAAATGCTGCTAAGGTGTTTATTTGTGGGAGTGCTATGGACTGAACTCTGTCCCCCCAAATTCAGATGTTGAAGCCCTAACCCCAGTGTGTCTATATTTGGAGACAGGGCCTTTAAGGAGGTAAAGTTACATGAGATCGTAAGAGTGGGGCCCTAATCTAATAGAACTGGTGTCCTAATAAGAAGAGAAAGAGACACTGGAGACCTCTCTCTCTTCACACATCACATGAGGACACAGCCAGAAGGTTGCCATCTGCAAGCCAGGAAGAGATGCTTCACCAGAAACCAAACCTGTAGGCACCTTGATCTTGGACTTCCACCCTCCAGAACTGTGAGAAAATAAACTTCTGTTGTTTAAGCCACCCAGTCTTCAGTATTTTGTTATGGCATATTGAGCAGACTAATAGAGGGAATATTGAGGCTTGGGGTAATCTTGAGGGTTAACAGAAGGTTTTTAGATGTTGTTTCTAAAGGAAACAGAAGAGTTATTGGCCTCTGTAATCTTTAGAAGGATAGATTGTCATCCCTTTGTTTCAATCTAATACACACACACACAGAACTAAAAAGCAAAATAACTCCAAACATAAACTTTCAAAACATGCTTTTTTTTTTTTTTTTTTTTGGCCGCATTGGGTCTTAGTTGTGGCACGCAGGCTCTCTCGTTGAGGCGCACAAGCTCAGTAGTTGTGGCACGCGGGCTTAGCTGCCCCGCAGCATGTGGGAACCTAGTTCCCTGACCAGGGATTGAACCTGCGTCCCTTGCATTGGAAGGCGGATTCTTTACCACTGGACCACCAGGGAAGTCCCAAAAGATGCTTTAAATGTACCATTTCTATTCTTTTAAAATTTATTTTATTTAATTTATTTTTATTTTTGACTGCATTGGGTCTTTGTTGCTGCACACTGGCTTTCTCTAGTTGCAGCAAGCGGAGGCTACTCTTTGTTGAAGTGCACAGGCTTTTCATTGTGGTGGCTTCTCTCGTTGCAGAGCATGGGCTCTAGGTGCGCGGGCTTCAGTAGTTGTGGCACGTAGGCTCAGTACCTGTAGCTCGTGGGCTCTAGAGCGCAGGCTCAGTAGTTGTGGTGCATGGGCTTAGTTGCTCCGCGGCATGTGGGATCTTCCTGGACCAGGGCTCGAACCCGTGTCCCCTGCATTGGCAGGCGGATTCTTAACCACTGCGCCACTAGGGAAGTCCCTACTATTTCTATTTAAAAAGGAAAATTTGGTCAGGACCTTTCCACTGTTGGATACCAAAAGAAGCTTTTGTAACCTTGCTTTGGCCCCAAAGGCCACATGTAACATCTGACTTGCTCCCGTTGCTGCCCACAGCCCAGTGTTATTGAAGCAAAGGCTGTGTCAGCCCAAGACCCTGCATCTGCTTTGTGTGAAGGCAACAAACATTTTCCATGTTTGGCTGCCCAAGGCCTGCAGGCCAGAGGAGATATGGTAACCATCTGGAGAGGGGAAGGGTAGGATGGAGGAGATCAGGTGAGCTGTCATTACACGTGGAACCTTCATGTGAGTTAGACAAAGTCTTCCTTCCTGGACAAAGCGGCCCCCACCTGCCCCCTTGGCTGGGTGCACTGGTTCAGGGACCAACTGGCACCTATAGGACCAGGACCGGGAGGGCAGTTTCTGGCAGGGATGACTCATCAGCCTGGTACCTGGAATAAGAAGATGGGGAGGCCACACAATCTGGCTGTTAGTAATTTTGACCTCTTTTAATTACCAAGAGCAGTGCATGAGAATTCCCTGAGGGAAAAAAAAAACTGACAAAAATATATGAAACATTGGTTTTTAAAGGCACTTGACACCAAGCAACAAAGGCCAGTGGTCTCTGAGATACAGGAGAATCCAAGGTAAACTCTGATTGTCCCAGCTTAATGCTTAGTGCTTTGAGAGAGTTTCCAGGCCATGGTATAGGGAGAAGGATCCCAGGTAGAGCACAGCAAACTTCCAGGTTTGAGAGATAGAGTTAGGAGTCCAGGGAGATCAAGATATCAAGATTTCACAGGACAAAGTACCAGAGAGGAGAGAGGTGCACAGAGAGAGAACTCTGGAAATCTACAAAGAGCCCCTCTTGTGATTTCTGCTCAACATTGATCATTCTATGAGGAAATTAACTGAGGCTGGGGAAGATCCATTGGAAAGAATTAGAAAGAAAGGGTTTAGAGCTCACACAGGACCAGGAACAGTGCCTGTTCTTACCAGTCTGATTGGAAAAATGTATAAGTCACAGAGCACTGGGTAGACTACTTGGGAAGGTCTTGCCTCAGTAATGGGGACTGACTAGCCTTAAACTGAGCTCTGGGCCCTTCTAAGAAATCATCAAAGCAAGACATGAAAGTAGAGAGTTCTTTATGGGTAACTTAACTGCATCTCAGAACAAAGCTCAAGAAGATTTATAAGAATATAAAAACATCCAGTACCCAACAAGGTAAAATTCACAACAATTGGTATCCAATCAAAGTTTACTAGGCATGAAAAGAAGAAAACTGACACAGATGTTAGAATTGGCAGAAAAAGACATTTAAACAGTTACAACTGTATTCCATATGTTCAAAGAGTTAAGTGGAGACAGGGAAGTATTTTAAAAAAATACATGTTGAACTTGTAGAGATGAAAATTTTTAGGGAAGAAAATATCTTACTTGAAAACATGCTGAATGGGATCAATGGCAGATTAGACATTGCAGGGAAAAAGATTAGTGATCTTGAAGACATAGCAATAGAAACTATCCAAAATGAGACATATGGAGAAAGAGAAAACAATAATAAATAACAAACAAATAAAAACAAATAACAAAAGAGCATCAGTGAACTGTAGGGCAACTTCAAGTAAACAAATATACATGTAGATGGAATTCCCGAGGAGAGGGGAGGAGGGAGAACACAAATATATTTGGAGAAATAAAGATTGAAAATTTTCCAAATTTGATGAAAATTACAACTTAGAGATCCAAGAAATTCGATGAATGCCAAGTACAAGAAGATGAGGGAAAAAAAAAAAAAAAAAGATGAGGGTAACTGTACCAAAGGACATCATAATCAATTTGCTTGAAACCACTAATGAAGAGAAAATGTTAAAAGCAAGCAGAGCAAAAAAGACATTTTCTGTAAAAGTAACAGAGATAAGCATGACAGCAGATTTCTTGTTGCAAGTGAAAAGACAGTGGAGTAACATCTTATTTTTCTTCATTCAGTACCTTAAACTCTCAATCTAGAATTCTATATTTTGTGAAAATATCTTTCAAAAACAAAGGCAAAATAAAGGCATTTTCACATGTACAACAGCTGAAAGAATTTATTATCAGCTCATCTGCACTGCAGGAAAAGTTAGAGGAAATCCTTCAGGCAGAAGGAGCATGTGATACTTTTATATGGAAAGAAATGAATGGCGATATGGTTCTACACAAAGGAATTAAGGACGCTGGAAATGACTGCATTGGTAAATAGGTGATATTTTTCTATTCAGATACCTTTAAAAGACAGTTGACTGTTTAAGCAAAAATAATAACAGTGTACTGTGGGGTTTATACCATGTATATAAAAGTTAATTGTATGACAATAGTAGCATAAAAGGCAGGAGGGGAATAGCAGCATTATTCATAAGTTCCAAAGATGAACAACCCAAAAGTCCACCAACAGATGACTGGATAAACAAAGGGTGGTATATACAGACAATGGAATATTATTCAGCTTTAAGAAGGAAACTCTGACACGTGCTACAACATGGATAAACCTTGAAAACACTATGCTAAGTGAAAAGCCAGACACGAAAAGTGGTTACCAGGGGCTGGCAGGATTGGGGAACGGAGGGAGTCATTTAATGGGTACAGAGTTTCTGTTTGGGATGCTGTAAAAGTTCTGGAGTTGGATGGTGGTGATGGTGATTCAACAGTGTGAAGGTACTTAATGCCACCTAAAACTGGTTACAATGATAAATTTTGTGTTATGTGTATTTTACCACCATTGTAAAAACAGCAAACCACTGCATTGCAAAAAAAAAAAATCCAGGAGGGGAGAAATGGAAATATGCTATTGTAAGGTTCTTATACTCTGTGTGGGGTGATATAATATCAATTGAAATAAGACCATGACACATTGAAAATGTGTACTATAAACTAAAATAACCACTAAATAACAAAACAAGCCAACAAACAAGATAAATTGGATTTGAAAATACTCACTCCAAAAGCTGTCAGGAAAAAAAGAGAGAGAATTAAGGACAGATGGGGCCAATAGACAACAAATAGCAAAATTATTGACATAAACCTAACCATGCATATGGCAAAACTTACCAGTTTGTACATTTTAAATGTATATGGTTTATTGTTATCAATTATACCTTAACACAGCTCTTACTAAAGTAACACAGGAGGCTGTGCATCTCTCCTGAAGTGCTGAGCTGTTCAGAGACATTGGTGTTGGCATATCCGAGCATTCTATGTGTGTGTGTATGTGTCTGTGTGGGTGCCAGGTATGGCTCTCAAACAATAATATGGCCTTTCTCACAAAACGTTCAAGAATTTGTCCAAAGTTAGAGAGACTTTACTCTTCTTTGGATGATGCTTCAGCTCAAAGCACTTCAGGAACTCTGCATTTGCAGTAACCTTCACAGACATTTTATGACTCACTAGAGATAATTAGTCTAATCATCTTGTGTAGCGATGCCGAAATTGGACTCTGCATACTTGGTTGGTTCAGAATATCAAACTGAATGTCAAAAGACAAGGAAAAGGCAAAAGGTCCATTCAGGCTCTGTAGGAAGTTCCGTCAAGGAGCTCTACGGGAGTTTTGAGCATTTTTTTTAACAAGTGGAGAAAGAGAAAATGCTCATTTTTATTGGCATTGTGTTAAATAACTGGCCGGATTTCCCTGTAGTCATTGGTGATGGTGAAGTACACAGGTTTGGAGTTACAAAGACATTAATCTTGTCTCTGCCCAGTCCTGTGTGACCCTGGGCAAGACATTTATTATCTGTGCCTCAGTTTCCTTATTTGCAAAATTGGGATAATGATAATACCTACCCAATGCGCTGTTGTGAGAATTAAATGAGAAAATATATGTAAAACACTTAAAACTGTGCTGACACATAGAATGTAATGATAGCATAAAAAAGTTTGATCCATTTATTTATTCTTTTGTTTATTGAATACTCACTATACGTAGCTCTGTGCTAGACAGTGAGTATAATGACGAAAAACAGACATGGAATGGCCCCTAATAAAGCAGGATCTTGTACCATTTCTTGTTCAGGAAGGGTAGAAAATCAGGAGCACGTGGAAGTGTAATTCCCACCTGAGGTAGTGTGACTAAGGAAAGGTGTGAGCTCCTGAGGTTTCTGGGGTAAAGGAAAGCCTCGCTGAGGAAATGACATTGGACCTGATATCTGAGGGTTGAGGGGGTGAGTTAACGAGATGAAGGGTGGGAGTAAGGGAAGAATTTATGCTAGGCAACAGAATAGCGCATGCAAACGTCCTGAGGCAGGAAGGAGCATGGCACTTTAGTAGAGCTGGAAAAGATGAGTGTGGCCAGAGCTCAGAATTCAAGTTAGCAGTTGGCCTGTGATGAGTCTGGAAAAGTACGTAAGGACCAGACCATGCTGGGTCTGGAGTCCATGGCATGAGAAGTCAGTTCATAATTTCAGACCAATGGGAACCCAGTGGAAGCTTTTAAGCAAGGGAATGATAAGATCAGATTTGCTTTTAGAAAAAAACCACTTTGACTATTGTGTGGGAAAAGATTGGAGGGGTGGGACCAAGTGAGGATGAGGGAAGAGAGTTAGGATGTTAGTATAGACAAGAAATGAAAGAATATCGGACTAGGGTGATAGTATGTGAAGATAATGCTAAGTGGGCAGATCTGAGGGAGAATTCAAATATTGAACCTGGCAGGACTTAGGGTTAAAGAAGATATAGGTGTCAAAGCTAAGCTCCTAGATGAATATTGACGAAGCTGATTAATAAGCAGCAAGTGAGAGTGCTAGAAAGGGCCAGTATTTTGTTTAACTCAAGCATACGTTTTCTCATGGGTAGTGAGCTATGTATTTTCCAGACAAAAAACACAAACATAAAAACATCTGCATAAGAGTAGCATGTAATGCTTCCACAAATCAGTGTTAAGGCTCTCACTGAAAAAATCCCCCCAAAATGTGGGAGAAGAATTATTTCATTAGGATTCTGTAGATGTGGTGCATTTAATTCAGGAAGATTATTGGAATGTAATACAAGATATGATGAAATGTCAAAGCTAGAATCATGTTGTTAGAAAGTGACTGTGTTAAATGAAAATAAAAATTCAACTTATCAAGATTTGTGGGATGCAGCAAAAGCAGTGCTTAGAGGGAAATTTATAGCATTGAATGCAATTAAATTAAAAGAGAAGACAGATCCGAAGTAAATAAGCTTCCACCTTAGGAAACTAGAAAAAGAGGAGCAAATTAAATGCAAAGTACACAGAAGAAAAAAATGATAAAAATTGGAGCAGATATTAATGAAGTTGAAAACAAAATCTGTAAAGAAAATCAACAAAATCAAAAGCTGGTTCTGATTCTTTGAAAAGATCCATAAAATCAATAAGCTTCTAGTCAAGCTAGCTAAGAATGAAAGAGAAAACACACAAATTACAAATATCAGAGATGAAAGAGAAAACATCACCAGGGATCCCATATTAAGAGGATAATAAAGGAATATTATGAACAACTCTGTGCCTACAAAATTAATAACCTGGATAAAATGGACCAATTCCTTGAAAGGCACAATCTGTCAAATCTCCCACAAGAAGAAACAAACAATCTTAATAGGCCTATATCTGTTAAAGAAATTGAATCAATAACAAACAACTGTCCACAACAGAAAGCACCAGGCCCTAAAAGTGACTCCTGAAAGCATCAAGAGACAAGTGAGTCATCACATGCAAGTGATCCTCAGTACAATTAACAACTGATTTCTCATCAGACACCATAGAGGCCAGAGGCAGTGGGATGAAATATTCAAAGTGGTGAAAGAAAAAGTCTGTCAATCAAGAATACTATATCTGGGAAAATTATCCATCAAAAGGAGGAGAAATTAACACATTCAAGATAAACAAAAACTGAGAGATTTCATTGCTAGAAAACTTGCCCTATAAAAAATAATAAAGAAAGTCTTTAAGGATGAAATGAAAGGGTATTAGAGAGTAACTTGAATCCACATTATAAAGATAACTACATGGGTAGATATAAAAGACAGTATAAATGTAGCTTTTGTTTGAACTTATTCTCCTATTTGATTTAAAAGATAACTGCACATAGCAATAATTATAAATATGTGTTGATGGGCACATAATGTATAAAGATATAATTTATATGAGAATAACAGCACAAGGAGTGGAGAGAGAAAGGAGCTATATAGGTGCAAAGCTTTTGTGTACCTATTGAGATTAATTTGGCATTTATCCGAACTAGATTGTGGTAAGTTAAGATGTTAAGTGTAGTCCTGAAGGCAGCCACTAAAAATATAACTCAAAAAAATGTAGTAAAAGAAATGCCAAGGGAATTAAAATGGTATACTAGAAAATATCTTTTTTGACACAAAAGGCAGTAATAGAAGAATAGAGGAACAAAAAAGATTTAAGACATATAGAAAACAAATAGCAAAATGGCAGATGTGAATCCTACCATATCATTTACTATATTACATAAAAATGAATTATAGACTTCAGTTAAACAGCAGAGATAAGCAGGATGGATTTTTTAAAAAAACATGTTCCAACCGTATGCTGTCTACAAAATACACACTTTAGATTGAAAGACACAGATAGGATGAAAGTCAAGGATGGAAAAAGACATACAAATAGTAACAATCAAAGAGCTGGAGCGGCTATGCTAATTTTGGACAAAATAGATTATAAAACAAAAAATTTTTACAAAGAGACATCTGATAATAATAAAAGGGTCAACTTACCAAGAAAGTATTATAATTGTAAACATATATGCACCTAACAGCAGATCTTTAAGCAAAAACTGGCAAATTGAAAGGAGAAATAGTTCAACAATAATAGTTGAAGGCTTCAATATCCTACTTTCAATAATGAATGGAGGGACTTCCCCGGTCATCCAGTGGTTAAGGCTCCGTGCTTCTATTGCAGGGGGCACGGGTTTGATCCCTGGTCAGGGAACTAAGATCCCACATGCCACAAGGTGGCAAAAAAAAAAAAAAAAAAAATGAATGGAATAATCAGTCAGAAGATCAATAGAAAACCTTAACAACACAATAAATCAACTAGACTTAATAGATATCTATAGATATCTGTTCCACGCAACAGCAGTATAATACACATTCTTCTCAAATGCACCCAGATTATTCTCCAGAAGAGACCATATGTTGGACCATAAAATAAGTCTCAATAAATTTAAAAGGATTAAAATAATACAAAACATGTTCTCTGTTGATGCAAGATCAAAAAAGTGGCAAATATTTTAATTTCCCAAGGGAAGCAGATTCAGATCTCTTGTCTTGGTTTAATTCTAGTATTCCCACTCTAAGAGTTGCCATTCTCACTACCGCAAGAATTTCAGGTTCTTAACCTTAAATTCCCAAACTCCATTAATCTTTTCTCATTTCTTAATCTTGATTTTTCCACTTTATACCAAACATCTTGAATTGGTCTGTGTTTCTCTTGCCGTGTCATGCTGTCTTTTAAAGAAATAGTTGCCTTTGGTATAATTTGTAGCCTATGTCACTGATCCTCAACTATTTTCAATTTATTTTCAATGTCATTTTAGACATAGACACATGAAATGTGTGGCTTTTGAAATTCTTCTCTTGGAGTCTGTGCTCTACTGGTGGGTTCTTCTTAGCCTTCATGCAGGTTTGTCATGAGCTATTGCTCCTTATCTCTCAGTGTCTAGTTGCAGGTATCATCAGAAAGTAAACATTCTTCCTGCAGCTGCCTCATCCACAGCCTACTTGTAATTTTTTTTAAGCTTCCTTCTTTCAGAATCATGAGGCAGAAGAAAAAAAATTAGAAAACAGAACGATATCTTTGAGAGGCATTAGCTCCTCTCCCACATCCTATCCATTATCCGTGCTTTATGTTCTTTATTTTTACATCTGCTTCTTTTTTGCCTCTTTGTTCATTTAACTTCCTTCCCCTCCTGCTTACACCCCCTGAAGATTATAGGAGTTAGAGAACTCAGGGTTGGGATCGTTTTTCTACTGGTTTATAGACAAGTTGCATAAACCGTGGAACCCTTCTTTTCAACAGAGATTCTACTTTGATTTTTACAGGCGTTACAAGTAGGAAGTAAAAATCATTTTCAGGGGAGAAAGGGCCTAGAATTCATCAAGATTCTTTCCCAATCTCCCATGAACGTAATGGTTGCACACGCTAATTGTCATTCCCAAGATTATTCAACATTCCACTCGGGGCAGACTCTATAGCTGCCAGTTTGGACTCAGGCACATATTAGGGATGTGACTTCAGGCACGTCACTGCATCTCCTTGTACCCCTGCCCTCGTGTGTGCAACCCCAGGGGCACTCCAGAGAACCTTTACCCCAATCTGCCAAGTGAATCAGTTGTGCAGAATATCAGTGGGTACCTTTCTCTGCCCCTCCATCTCCTCCTCCCCCTGGCTTGGCTCCCCTCCCAGTGCCAGGCAAACATGCTCAACCCTCGGTGCTTTAACAAGTGTAGATGAACAGAAAATATCAGTCCGTCAGCAAGTGCAGTGAACCAAGTGCGTAACTGCCCGGAGACAGTCTACTCTCCTGAGCCACGCTGTCCACACCTGTCTCTTGGGCGCCCGACCCAGGTGGGCCTCATCATCCCACCTTCAGAGAACCCTCAGTCCTACCGGCTGCTGCCTGCTGAGCCTGTTGAAATCTCACCCATCTCACCAGCAGGAGTGTCCGGATTTCTTTCCCTGACAGTTGCCCCCTTTCTCCTTCCTCTCTCTCCCTTCCCAGCTGTCCTCAATTCTTCCTCCCTCCCTCTCTCTCTTTCCTTCTCTTCTCTTCTGTTTCCCTCCTTCCTTCCTTCCCTCCTTCCCTCCCTCCCGCCCTTCCTTCCTTCCTTCCTCTCTCTTTCTCTTTCCTTCTCTCTTGCTTGCTTGCTGTTGGTTTACTGTCTCATGACACTTGTGATAACAGGGATGTTGGACAGTGTGTACCAAGCTGTGATCTGTCAAATAAAAGCCCTACAAAATGTTCTGTGGAGAAAGGGCCTAGACTAAATGCCTTTAGGAAATACTATTCATGCCTCTGCTCATGGTGAGACCCACTGCTGAGTCCTACAACAAAGGCTTAGACAAGTCCTTCACTGAAAAGCCTGTTGAAACTGTTTATTTTCAAGCTCTGCAAACTTTTTGCTAAGGAACCCTCTTTCTGAGTAATAGCCACTGACATGCTGTAGAAGTAGAGTCTGTGGAACACACTGTGGGAAACATTGAACTTGATGCTCTGTGAGGTTGGTTCCAGATCTAGAGCTGTAGTTTAGTCATTAGCTGACTGTTCCCTTGAAAGGCACATGGACCATGGCAGGAATGAGGTGCCGGACAAGTAACTTTCAGTGGAGGAGGATGGGCCTCTTAGTCACGGTTCTTCAGAGACACAAAACCAATAAGATATGTGTATATATAAGTGTGTGTGTGTGTGCACATGTATGTATATATGTGTGTATATAGAGAGATTTAAGGAATTAGCTCACATGACTGTGGAAGCCAGCATGTCCAAAATCTGCAGGGCAGGCCAGGAGGCTGGAGACCCAGGCAAGAGCTGGTATTGCAGTTTGGGTCTAAAAGCAGAATTCCCTCTTCCTCAGGGGACGTCAGTCCGTCTTCTACTAAGGCTTCAATTGAATGGAGATGCCCACTCACAATATGGAGGATTATCTGCTTTACTCAAAGTTTGCTAATTTAAATATTAATCTCACTTTTAAAATACCTTCATAGAAACATCTAGAATAATGTTTGTCAGATATCTGGGTAGTGTGGCCCGGCCAAGTTGACATGTAAGATTAACCATCGCCAAGGGGAGGGTAATTACGGTGGCTTTAAGTCCTTGATGGCTGTGAGCCTCCAGGGGAGGAGTGGGCACTGGTGAAATGTGTCCAGTTTGTCTTTTTGCTGTGGCCCTGGCTGTAGCTGTGATGTTTCGAAAGCACTGGCCGGTAGGTCTTACTTGTTGAAAGATGTTCTGAGATTGATAAGTAGGACAGGGGCCGGGTGGCAGGTAAGTTATCCTGTGACATGGATGTGATCTGCCCATGGATTAGAGAGAATCTAGGATGCATTGTGAGACCACATCTCTATCATAAATGAAGTTATTATCCTTGGCTCCATAGGTGAGAATTTATGTAGCACTTTTAATTAAGATAACTGCAGGGGAATGGGAAGGACCCCTTAGTGAGTGACTCTAATGAATGGATGACTCCCTCGCCACTCCTCTCCTCTCCCTGGGAAAATGAGGCTCAGATGGGGGTGGTGTAATTAGCACTGAAAGTGAAAAGATTTCACCCTTTCTCTCCTTTCTTCAGTTTTGGGGCACCTAGGCTCTTTGGTTTTGTATGCTTGGCTGCCCCTTCTTTCTTTTATGAAGTTCAAGTTGCTTTGGGGTCTTCCTCCAACCCCTTTTCAGAGGGTAATTGGGAGCCTCAATCATACCCTCAGGGTGACTGCACTGCCTGGTCCTGGGTGAAGCTACAGTCAAAAATTGGTCTCTGGCTCTTTAAAAATCCCTTCTTAGAATTTGTTTGATGTGTTTTTAGGAAATTCTTTTATGATTGGCTTGAATTTATAATTGATAAAAGGCTCTTGTCTTTTTAAAAGAAAGCAACCCAAAACAGAGCAGAGCATGTGATAGGTGTGTGTATTGCTATGGAAATAATTGAATGAAAAGTTTATTTCCTACTACACCTATTGATCATAAAGGAGGGAGGAGAATAAAGTAGGAGTAAAGAGGAGACAAAGGCTTAGAATGTAATCAACAATAATTGAGGAAAAATAGTCACCCAAAGGGTTTCTCCAAGGAGGCTGACCCCACTGACAAAAATGCCTCCAATTTCCTTTTGCTGTTTCCCTGCGATGCAGGAGAACTTGCAGGAGAACCTTGGGATCAGAAGCTCTGGGAAACCTCTGATTTCAGTCCCCTGTGCAGATTGAAAAGACACTTTGTGAATCATGTAGAAACCAACTGCTGACATCGGGGATGGTGCCCAAAGGGGCTTTTGATGCCAGATTGGTTTAAAGTTCAAAAGCCAAAATCAAGCTTCTTTGAGAAGTTCCAGCTCCAGTAGGTTTCAGAGTGCGATATTTAAAAGCTGTTCTATTAAAATTTGAGGACATATGTAACATTAATGGACAGATCCTTTATGTATTATTGAGAAATAATTGGCTCTCAAGTGTTTTATTTCTTCAAATATTATTCTAATTATATATCCCCTTAAATATAGTAATGGATAACTATGGGTAATATTTTTGTTTCCCCAACAGTGAGTGCTACTTTTTAATTAAAAGTATAATTTAACTTGAATCTGTCTGATAGAAGCATAAATGGGGAGGGATCACCAAATCATAATTTAGAAAGCTCTTTTCATCTTACCCTAGTGCTTGGCAACTTTGAAAAATCTCAGTGTCCAGATCAGTTAAAACAGAATCTAAGGCATGGGGCCCAGGCATCAGTATATTTTAAAACTTCTCAGAGGATTCCAGTGTGCAGGGTTGAGAACCACTGATACAACTGAAAATAAACTCTGTAGGGCCGGTGGACCTAATACGTGGTAGTACCCATTTTAAAAACCACCTCTCTGCACAGCACCTTCTCCCGGTTCTCCTAAGGCTCTACTGGTCCCACTGGGGCTAAGAGCTCAGGGTCCTTTCTGCCTTCCTTCCAGGGGCATGCAGACAAATGTTATCAACCACTCTCTGGAATAAGAAAGCCCTCATTTGTAGCATCTGCTGATTTTCAGATTTTGTAAATGCTTCCAGCAGGCATGGTCAATTTCACCACGCACTACCACTGAGCCTGGAGTCGGGAGGGAAAGGGGCACAGTCAGCTCTCACGGGCCAGCTCCAGACACCATGCCTCCTCTGTGCCCACCCTCAGATACCCCGCTCTCCCTTAGGTGGCCATAGGGGTTTTGAGCCACACGGATAGATACTTTGCTGTTTGTATGATAAGCTGGCTTCTCCGGTGTTCTGCTTAGGTAACATAACACCTCCTCCCACTTAGAGAGTACAGATAAGATTTGGAAAACACCAAGGGAATGTGCCTAAGGCTAGGGATATTTGGGCAATTGGCCTTCTTGCTGTAATTGGTCATGTGAGCCTAAAGTGAGTCATAGATACAGCTCCAGGCGCCTGAGCTGACATGAGGTTCTTGAGCCTGCAGAGTTGAGAGCCAGGCTCTGAATCAGGATAAATTCACCAAGTTGACAGGGGAGCTCCTGTCCCTGATTCCCCTCCCCCCTCGTTACAACGCACTTTGACAACTTTTCATATTGAATCACTTCGACACCCTTAGGAAGGCCAAGCAGATGCTATCTGCAGGTGAAGAATTCCACTGAAGCTCAGAGAGGTTAAATGGGGTGACTCGCCCAAGTTTGAGCAACTTGCCCAAGCTAGTAAGTAACAGGGTCAGGACCTGAACCCAGAGCTTCTGACCCTACGGTTAATGCTCTCCTGCCTTGCCTATCAGCCACCTCCCCCTCTGCGTGGGTCCAGTCAACTTAGGTAGCAGAGGAAGTGAAATGAAAAGTAGCAGATTCCTGCCTTCCAGTCTTGTGAACCGATTCTCTGCCAGTCCTGCTTTGGAAAGCATGCTTCCTGAAAAGAATGTGAGCTAACAGAGAACATGTTTCTTTAAAATATTAAGTTGAGGATGACATATGAAAGTCTTGTGTCATGTGAACGGCTGATGAATTGTGATTCCAAAACTACAATTAGGAGCAACCTCTGCCGAAAATGAGTCGAATCCAGAGGACGCCTGGGACTCTGAGAAGTGGCTACACAAATATGGTTTGAAATCCCAGAAGCTGTCATTTTATGATGTCATTGCTGACTGCTCCTTCCGCCATGCTGATGGAGTTGTTGATATAAAAGCCAAACCAGAGAACGAGTCGGTGCAGACCAGTGCGGTAAGTGAAGTGAACCCCTAGACGGGGATGCCCTGGGAGGGGGCATCTAGGACCAGGGCTGGACCCAGGGCAGGACCAAGGTTGAAAGGCAGCATGAATGCTGCCTTTGAAGAAGGATGCCCCTCTGTTCCCTGCCTTACACTTTTCTGAATGCTACTTGTGGGAGTGGAGCTCAAGTCTGAGAATGGCTTCTAGATATAAGTGAATTAGACAATAATTATACATAAGCCAGGAGCTGTGCTTATAGACATTCAGGCATTGTGTCAAAAAAGAAGCCCTTTGTTTCCCCGCATTGAATGGAAGAGAGAAACTGCTGGTGAATATGCCCCAAAGGAGGCATTTCTATGGTCCTCTTGTACCGTCACTGTATTGGAGCTACATTATTCAAGTGGCTACCAGCCAGCATTTACTGGATTTCCAGTAAACATAAAATTATATTCTCTGAGGGGTTATAGCGTGGTGAGGGTCTATACTGTAAACTTTTGAAAGGTGTAGTTCCATTGTGACAATGGGTCTGAAAGGAATACAGCTTCTCAAGATGCCTGACTCTGGCTCGTAGTGGAAGGATAATGATCTGTAGTAGTGGCTCCTAACCTTTAGTGTGCATGAGTCACTGGGTTTGAGGCCGGGCCCAGGAAAGTGCATTTATAACAAACCCCAGATAATGCTGAAGCTGCTGATCTGGGAGCCACACTTTGAGAAACGCTGGTGTGTAGAACAGGACCCAGAAGACTGTCCAAAGTTTAGAATTATAGAAAGACTAAAAAGTGTCTCCATATGAAACAGAAAATCAGGATAAAATGAATATTGTACATTTGTAAAACTGAGGGAAATCTCTTTGAGAAGGTAGTAAAAACCCAGGTACACACTGAAGTGAGAGCTAAAATGCAAGCCACAGAGCAGACGTGTCAGTCACGGCAGCCCAGCCCAGACTACTGGGAGAGGAAGTCAAGGTCTTTCCCAAATGCAGTGTCCCTTTATGTATTCTCTAAGGCTCTGATTCAGTGTCAAGATCATCACTGCAAAGTCTCTCAGTCCTACAGAGGTGAAAACCCCAGTCTCTTTGACACTCCCTCTTAGGCTGCATGGCCGCTGGCTTCCACACGTCCACCCGAGGAAGCGCTGTTTTCCTTTGGGGCCACATTAGCCACATGATGTTGTGTTTTTGCCCTCTGATTGCCATTTACAATGAACTACAAGGAGGAGAAGATCAAAATTGAATGAGAAAAAATGCAGAATTGACGCAAGACTTGTTTCCTGGCTTACATATTGGGATCCAGAGTAATTGCTACATTGCAGGGAAATCTCATTTGTGGGTTTCCTCCCCCAGTACCGTTTTCTGATTTTGTAGACCTTATTCAGTAATGTTATTAGTTCAGGAAATCATACCTAATTAAATTTTCATTTTTAAAATACGTTAGGTCCTGGATATTTTAAAATATGAATTTGTGTCAATTTGAACATAGTTTACTGCAGGCTCCCAGCAGTGTGGTATGCACAGGTCTTCTCTAATACTGATTTTTTCCTTTGCTTTCTTGACAAATTTAAATGAAATTTTACAGGGATGGTTTGAAAAATTTGGCTTTATAAATGGGGAATTTTACCTCAAACTTCTGACACTAACAAATTATAATATAGTAAAAGTTGAGAAGTGTACAGTATAGCTATCCTCGTTCACCAATATTGATGAAAAAGGGACAATTTTATTTTTAGCATTTGGGGCTACATATCTGAAACTGGATTTATACCTAAAACTGTGATGTGTGTATAAGGTAGAAAGAAACTGAAGCTGTGAAATAGGTTGATTCTTTAGGGTTCCCCCAGACTCCCACTGGGAAGGACCCCCTAGACTTTTAACTATAAAAACTGCTTTGTAGGTATGGATCCAGGAAACTGAGACACAGAGAAATAAACGACGAAAAATGCCTTGCTTTGTAGCATTTCTAAGATGGATGAGCAGGGGAGGGGAGGAGACAAAAATGCATTTCTAATTAGGGAATTGCAGGCAAAGTCTAGTAACTTGATGTCTTGGGGCACCCCTTGAAGTCACGTTGCATTCATGGCCACTTATGTTGCTTGAGCACAAAGCCAGCCCTGATGTTCAGAAACCCACTCTAGTCTCATCACTTATTCCTCCAACAAATATTTATTGAGCCTTCACTATGTACCAGGCAGTGTGGTATGGTGGAAAGTACACCGGATTTGAATGAGAAGACTTGGGTGTAAATACTGCTTCTACCAGTTACTAAATATGAGATGTTGAGTAAATAATTTAACCTGTTTGAGTCTCACTCTCCACATCTGTAAAATGGGTGGTATAAAGTCTAAATTTGAAAATTGTACATATAAGCACCATGCCTGGCACTTAGGAGATGCCCACTAGATGTTGCCTTCCTTGTTTTCTTTATTACAAACATGGTGAGTCAGAAAGGAGCATTTATGGAATGCCTACCCACTTCATATGCAAGGTGAATATTTGTGCTCTTGTATCCCACATGAGAAAATGAAGTCCCAGGGCCTCCAAGGGGTTAGACGACTCAGCTGACATCTCGTGGCAGGTAGAGGCAGGGTTTGAATTCAGATCTGTTGGGCTCTCAACACTGTGCTTTTCCCATTTGGACACTCTGGTGCCGGACACCTGTGTTCTCGTAACTTCTGGTCTGGTGTGTTTCCATTTGGAAATGCACAAGGCACAGTTGGGAAATGTCATGTGATGGGATTCAGAGTAGGGAGCACATGGTGAGACTGAGAGAGAGGATGTGTTTCTCCTTCCATCTTTGCACTGCGGTGGAGACATCGTTCGCCTTCCTGCCTGCCTTGAGAATAGCAGGACTGATCCCATTATGTGCTTCAACCCTGCCTACATCAGTCACCCCTGGACCTCTGGATTCTCATCCCTGTGTGGCTCTGGCATCCCTTCTGTGAGCCTCTTCCAACCGCCCCTGACTCCTAAAACCCCTCCACTGTGCCCTCTGGAACTGGAAGTCATCAGCAAACCCTCCATAGCCTCACATACTCTGAAAGGATCCCTTCACCTGCTTGTCTGGGTTCTTGCTCAAGGACCCTAGTTTCTCTCCCATTCTCCCTGGATCTGTGGTCACAGAGGTGGGTGGTGACCTCCTTGTTCCTCTTTGCTGTTTCTTGATCATTCTCCCTCCCTCTTCCCAGGTCATCAGAATGTACCACCCAATGTACCTTCTGTATCTGACACCCACTGAGCCTCAGGTCACACCCATCCATCCTTGAAGATTATAGCTTCTGGCTTGCTGTCATTGGCTCCAACTGTTTCAATCCTTAGTGATGTCAGTTCCTTGTGGATAACCCTTCCCATACCCAGACCTTTCATTTCTCTGACCTGTTCAGTGACTTTCTCCTCCATTCCTTCTCTTCCATCCTGCCATGGCATACCCTTGACCTCGTCATTGCAAATAACTGTGTAATCATAACCCACATAATCAATTCCAAAGGTCCCACTCTTTTTAGGTCATTTCCTCCACTACCCTAATTCCAGTCTTTCAGCCCCATGGGGATATACAGCTTGTTGTTTCTATGACCTTTTCTCTGTCCTCTGTCCCTCTCATAATCCTCAGCTCCTCCCCCTGCCTTACATTCTTGGACTCATCTGGCAAAACCACAACCTTTGTTAAGCCCAGCTTTCTGCCTTATACCCGTGCAATTGACTCTGATGAAGGAAACTGGAGAAAAACACACAGCCACCTGGTTTCACTTTAAATTCCTGACGTCTGATTTCAGGCGGATCTTTTGTGCTACTGCCCAGCGTCCTGCTGGGGTTTACAATCCACTCTGACTCCTATCCTCTAAGATGCCTGCCTTCTCTCTCCTCACACCTCCAACACCTCCTCCTCCCCACCAGCTCTTAGCAGAAGACCTTGCTTCGCAGGTCACTGAACACTGAAGTGAACATTTGCCTCCATGTTACAAATCCCCAAGGCATCTGCACCTGTACGCTCTACCCCTGTTTCTTCTAGGACGGCTGAATTGTCCTCACCAACCAACCCTTCCATGTGTGCACTGACCCCTATCCCCTCTTTCATCCATTCTCCCCCTTTCTAGTCTGTGTCATTCATATTGTCCTCATTTCTAGATCTTTCCTGTCAGCATAAAAACATGGCGGTACGTCTCCCATCTTAAAAATACAATTCTTTGACCCCCATCTTTGTCTCTGGCTCTGCCTCTTTTGCCATATTCCTCTGTTCATTTTTGGAACCCAATGCCTCAATAGTTTTGTCAATTCTTTTTCTCTCATTCCATAGTTCTCCCATGCTCTCTTGAATATACTCCAATCAGGCAAAGGTCTCACTCTTTCCGAGGATCCCTGAATTGCTAAATTCAGAGGTTAATTCTCAGTCTCTTTCTTACTTGACCTCTTATCACCAGTTGCTATTGTTGGTTACTTCCATGAAATTCTTTTGCTTGCAGAAAATACACTGTCTTGTTTTTCTGCCTAGCTCACTGGCTAATCTTTTTTTTTTTTTTTTTTTTTAAATCAGAGAATTTTATGAAACATTTTATTTTTAAAAAAAATTTTTATTGGAGTATAGTTGCTTTACAATGTTGTGTTAGTTTCTACTGTACAGCAAAGTGAATCAGCTATATGTATACATATATCCCCTCTTTTTTGGATTTCCTTCTCGTTTAGGTCACCCCGGAGCACTGAGTAGAGTTTCCTGTGCTATACAGCTGTTCTCATTAGCTACCTATTTTATACATAGTATCAATTGTGTATAAATGTCAATCCCCATCTCCCAATTCATCCTGGCTAATCTTTCTCAGTCTTCCTTGTTATTTCTTTCTCATTTTCCCAATCTCTATCTGCCGAAGGGCCTCAAGGCGCAGTCCCTGGACCTCTACTCTGTCTGCTCTCATTCTCTGGATGACCTCATCCAGCCCCGTGGCTTTTAATACTGTGTGTGTGCTGGTGACTTCCAACTTTAAATCTCCAGCCCTGAGTCCTTCCCTGACCTTTGCCGGACTACTTGCCATGTTACTGGGATGTCTAATAGGCATCTGGAACCTAACACATCAGACACTGAATCCCCATCTTTCCCTTCAAGGCTGCTCTCCCATAATCTTCCTCCCATCAATTTATTGCCACTCCACTTTTTTAGTTCTTTGGGCCAAAAACCTGGGAGTCATTCCTGACTCCCCTCTTTTATCTCATACCCACATCTGACCTCTCATTAAATCCTGTCAGTTCTACCTTCATAATATATCTGTAACTCAGAATCTGGCCACTTCTCACTATTCCTACCCCTGGTCCAAGCCGCCTCACTGACCTCCTGACTCTGCCCTTGACTATCTAGTCTATTCTCATCAGAGTATCCACAGTTATCCTTTAAAATGAAAAAAGGGGGCTTCCCTGGTGGCGCAGTGGTTAAGAATCCACCTGCTAATACAGGGGACACAGGTTCAAGCCCTGGTCTGGGAGGATCCCACATGCCGCGGAGGAACTAAGCCAGTGCGCCACAACTACCGACCCTGTGTTCTAGAGCCCGCGAGCCACAACTACTGAGGCCGCGTGCCACAAATACTGAAGCCCGCGCCCCTAGAGCCCGGGCTCCGCGACAAGCCACTGCAACAAGAAGCCCACGCACCATTCACTGAAACTAAAGCCTGCGCACAGCAACAAAGACCCAACGCAGCCATAAATAAAAAAAAAAAAAAAAAATTTTTTTTAAAAACCTGAAAACTATTTAGAAAAGAAACTTTTAAATTGTGAGTAAGATAAGTATAAATTGTGTCATTTTTCTAAGAGAATAGATCTGGAAAGTTCTCATCACAAGAAAAAAATTGTAACTGTGGGGTGATGAATGTTAACTAAACTTATCGTGGTGATCATTTCCCCGTATATCCATGTATCAAATCATTATGTTGTACACCTAAAACTAATAAAATGTTAAATGTCAATTGTATCTCAATTTAAAAACATTGTGTCGCTTCTTATGTTAAGGCCCTTGGATGGTTCCTTTTTTCATTCAGAGGACAAGCCAGAATCATTTCCATCAGTGAGCAAGCTTTACAGCATCTGCTTCCTGGTCCTCCTTCTCCTATTTCTCTGGCTTCATCTTGCTCTTTCCCTCACTCACTATGTTTTGGCTACACTGCCCTTCCTAAAAGTCTACAGACATGCTAGGCAAACACTTACCTAAGGGCTTTTGTCCTTGCTGTGTCCTCAGACTCCCCCCAGACCTACAAAGGGCCACACTCTTTGTTCCCTCAGGTTTCACTCATATTTCGTCTTCTCTTTGAGGCTTTCCCTTCTAGGTTTTAACTTGCCCCTTCCCCTCCCCTGTCGCTCAGCATTTGCTCTTCTCCTTCCTTGCCTTATTTGTCTCCACAGCGTTTGTCATCCTCTGACCTGCTAGATGAGTATTGGTTTATCATCTGGCTCTTTTCCTGTCATGTGAGCTCCATGAAGGCAGGGATTTTGGTCTTCTTTTATGGATTGTATTCCTGGTGCCTAGAACAGGGCCTGGCAGAGTGGTGCTTGATGCATTTATAAACTGGTTGGATGAGTGATAGAGACAGTCCTTGGGAAAGCTCTCTTTGTGGGAAGACTTGTCCTTGGGCCAGTTCCGTATGTCCAGGAAGGACACTAGATGTGGCATGGGGTTCTTTACTACTTTTCTTCGTTTGGGACTGGGAGTAACAGTGGAAAGATGCTTGGGGTGTCTTAAGTCCCACCTCCTCTAGATCTCCCTGACCCTCTAGACCATTGTGAACTCCTTCTTCTTTGCCAGAACTTGCCCAATCATTACTGTCTCAACCCAGGACCAGGTACTGGGTGCTAGTGTTCTACATTGCTACTTTCTGTGTGTTTGTATATGTAGGTGTGTGCCTGTGTGTGTGTTTAGAATCTCCCTGCTGGAAACATTAGCTTCTCTGGGCACAAATGGGATTTCCCGTGTCTTTCTGACCGTCATTCACGACATCCAGCGCAGGGCTCCATATGGAGTAGGCCCCGGTAATATGTTTGGTTGAACCAACTGTTGAATGATTTTATGGTGGGAGTGAGTGCTAGGAGCTGTATAAATAAGGCAGAGGTGGAGGTGCCATCTGGGGACTTTTCTTCTTTGAATGGTTTCTGAGTGGCTTCTGTCCTATGTCTTTTCCTTAGGAAACCAACAAGAAGACAGTGCATGCGAAATACTGCAGCAGATTTGTCCATGCTCCCTGGAAGGATGGGAGCTTGGTCCACGTCTGCATTACCAAGGAGAAGTACACATGGTACAGTGAGAGAATTCATGCAGTCCTGGCCCGGATCCAGAGGAGGTTGGTGTATTGCATGAGGATACATTGCATGATCCAGTCTCTCTTGAAATTCAAGTCTGCTTGAGCTCTTGGTAAAGCTCAACCAAGAGAAATGGCCAATAAGCATTGTTATGTCAAGGTTGCCATCCGATGGTTTGCTGTTGGCCTCATTGTTCATAACCAAAGGGGATGTTTGGATGCAGATTCTGAGCTGCCTTGATGCCAGTGCAGACTCTGAAAAACAGCAAACAAAGATGTAGTTATCACGTTGATTGTGCGTCACTGTAGGAGGCAAAGGAGCACTTCTGCTTATGTCTTGCATTTTTTGTGGGCCTCAGGTGTACAGCAGACTGTATGACACCTGTCCTCTGTACTCTTTTTTTTTTTTTAAATTAATTAATCTATTTATTTATTTATTTATTTATGGCTGTGTTGGGTCTTCGTTTCTGTGCGAGGACTTTCTCTAGTTGCAGCAAGCGGGGGCCACTCTTCATCGCGGTGCACAGGCCTCTCACTGTCGCGGCCTCTCTTGTTGCGGAGCACAGGCTCCAGACGCGCAGGCTCAGTAATTGTGGCTCACGGGCCTAGTTGCTCCGTGGCATGTGGGATCTTCCCAGACCAGGGCTCGAACCCGTGTCCCCTGCATTGGCAGGCGGATTCTCAACCACTGCGCCACCAGGGAAGCCCCTGTACTCTTGAATATTACCTTTCAAGGCAACTGTTACAATGTTGTGAAACATTTATATGCAATGGAATAATATGTATATATACATATTAGAAATCTGCTAAAAATAACTTCATGTGGTCCCTCTCAACCCTGCTGGTTCTTAAAATATGGTAATGCTCATAAGAGTCTAGTGTGCTAGGCTGTGACCTCAACATCAGCTCCGTGGGGTGACCTAGCTCAATGCTTTCATCTCGCTGATGCCAAGGGAGGTGCTCTAGATGATGCTCTAGAACATGAAGACCACGTGCATTTAGGTGCATGGGCCCTAAGGTCAGATAGAGCTGGATTCTAATCCCAGTCTGCTATTTTCTGTGACCCTGGGCAGGTTAGTCAGTGTCTTTGTGCATCAGCTTTCTCATTTATAAAGCAGGAATGATAATGCCATTTACAAATGTGTTCTGTGGATTAGATTAGATACTAAGTCTAATGAGTTTAGGCTAGTACCCAGCCTGTAGTAGTCACTTGCAATCAGAGCTTTTTCCCTCCTTCCATGTTTTCTGTTATAAACGACAAGCTGCAGACACCTGTCTCCCCCCATATATACTCTGCAGAGCCCCAGTTTCTCAAAACCCAGCTGGTGATGGGTTACTCAGAAAAAGTAATCCTTGCTTCTGGAGTCTTCTGTGCTTATGGTTTTGGGATTGACTCCATAAGGAGAGTAGTTTGGATTTCAAATCTGGGGAAAAGGAAGCTGCTTAGAAGACACCCCACCTGGCAGCTTCTGGGTCTGTTTGTCCCTCTCCTCCCACCAGGTATCAAGGGTTGCTGGGAAGGTTTCTCTCCTCTTGTATTTTCTGGAAGACTTCATGGAGAATTAGTATCATCTCCCCTTTAAATGTTCATGGAATTCACCATTGAAGCCATCTGGGCCTAGAGTTTTTCTTTGTGGGAAGGTTTTTGTTTTTTGTTTTTAACTCTGCATTCAATTTCTTTATACATAGAGCTGATATTGGTCATTTATGTCATCTTTATTTTCTAAGTCTGACTGGAGGTTATCCATCCTATCAATCTTTTCAAAGAACTGGCTTTTGGTTTCACTGTTGTTGTTGTTGTTTTGTTTTGTTTTGTTTCTCTGTAGGGTTTTCTCCTTTCTATGCCATTGATTTCTACTCTTATCTTTATTATTTCCTTCTTTCTCTTTACTTTGGGTTTAAGTTTTTTAAGATAGATACTTAGATCACTGATCTTGACCTACCTTTCTAATATAAACATTTAATTTTATAAATTTCCCTCTGAGTGGTGCTTTAGCTGTCTCTCACAAATTTTGATATGTTATATTTCATTTCATTCATCTCAAAACATTTTCTAATTTCCCCTTTGATTTCTTCTTTGACCAAAGGGTTACTTCCCAAGTATTTGTGAATTTTTCCTGATAGCTTTTAATTTCAATGTGGACAGAGAAATACTGTATGATTTCAGTTCTTATAAATCTGTTGAGATCTGTTTTGTGGCCCAGAATATGAAGAAAAACCACTTTTGTTGGGTGGAGTATACTTTGAATATCTCAGCTCAAGTTGGTTGATAGTATTATTCAAATCTTCCATATTATTACTGATTTTCTGCTTAATTGTTCTATAAATTATTGAGAGAAGAGTGTTAGAATCTCCAACTATAGTTGTGTATTTGTCCAATTTTTCTTTCAGTTCTAAAATTTTTTCTTCATGTAATTTGAAGCTCGATTAGCCAATACATGTACATTTAGTGTTGTTAGGTCCTCTTGATGAATCAACTCCCTTATTGTTATGAAATGTCCCTTTTTATCTTTGGTAATATTCTTTGTTATGGAATCTGCTTTGTCTAATATCAATATAGCTACTCTGGCTTTCTTTTGTTATTTTCTGCAGGATTTTTCTTTTTTCTGTCCTTTTACCTTTACCTATATGTATCTTATATTGAAATAGGCTTCTTGTCAACAGAATATGTAAGGATATTATTTTTAATCCAATCGGACAATCTCTGCTTTTCATTGGAGTGTTTAAGATCATTTATATTTAATGTGATTATTGATTTAGTTGGATTTAAACCTAAGATCTTGCTATTTGTTTTCTATTTGTTCCACCTGTTCTTTGTTCCCTTTTTACTCTTATTCTGCCTACTTTTGTTTGAATATTTTTTATGATTCCATTTATCCCCACTATTGGCTTGTTAACTCTACCTCTTTGTTTTGTTTTGTTGTGGTGTGACTACTTTAGCATTTACAATATACATCTTTAACTTATCACAGTCTTGCTTCACGTACATCATGAAAGTGTTCAGCTTCCATTCCCTTTCTGACTTGTCTATTGCTGTCCTACACTTTACTTCCACATATGCTATAAACCCAAAATACATTATAAACAATCAATTGTCTTGTAAACAGATTTAAAATGAGAATAAGTGTTATTTTGTATTTATTCACATATTTTTGATTTCTGTTGCTCTTTACTCTTTTTGTATAGATCCTAGCACAGGTCTGTTGGTGATGCATTCTCTCAGCTGTTTTAGTCTGAAAAACTCTTGAATTTACTTTTATTTTTGGAAGGTATTTTTGCTAAGTATTGAATTCTAGGTTTACAGTTTTATCTTTTAATACTTTAAAAATCGTTCCCCATTCTTTTTGGCTTGCATGATGAGAAGTCACCTATTATTCCTATGTTGTCTCTGGTTCCTTTTAAGATTTTTTTCTTTATCACTAAATTTCAGCCATTATATTATGATGTGTCGTGGTGTTGTTGTTGTTGTTGTTTTCTTTCTATTTGGGTTCTTTGAGCTTCTTGGATCTGTGGGTGTATTGTTTTCATCAAAACTGGAAACATTTGATTGTATTTCTTCAAATATTTTGCTGTCCCCTTTTCCCCCTCCTTAGTGTCTAATTACACATGTGTTAGACTCCTAGATATTGTTCCATGGGTTGCTTATTCTGTTATATTTTTTTAACCTTTTTCTCTCAGTGTTTTATTTTGAATTGTTTACTATTACTATGTCTTTCTTAAAATTCCCTGGTCTTTTCTTCTGCTAGTGTCTACTTCACTGTTAATAGCATGCAGTGTATTTTTCATTTCAATCATTGTATATCTCTAGATGTTTTCTCAGAGGATTTTTTTTTAGATCTTCCATTCCTCTCCTCATTCTGTTCCTACTTTACCTTCTTGAACATATGGATTATGTTTACAATAGCTGCGTAACATCCTTTTTTGCAAATTCTATCATCTGTGTCATTTTGAGGTATGTTTCTTTTGATCTGTCTTTCTTCTGGTTATGGGTCATATTTTCCTGCTTCTCTGTGTGCCTGGTAATTTTCTACTGGATGCCAGATATTTTGAATTCTACATTGTTGGGTACTGGATTTTGATGCATTTTTTATGTGTGTTCTGTGATGCAGTTGTTACTTGGAATGCAGTAAGTTACTCTGGGGCTTGCTTTTAAGTTATGTCAGCATAGGTGCAGGGGAGCCTTTCGTTCAGGACTAATTTGGTCCTATTATTAAGGCAATACCCTTGTGAGGACTCTACTTGAGGCCACATGCATTATGGAGGCTTTTGCACTCTGGCTGATTGGAAGATGAACTATTTCCAGACTTGTGTGAGCTCTGAGGGGTTGGTCCATCTATTACTTTTTTGGTGATTTATTCCCTGGCTTCAGTAGTTTCTTCACACACATGCCCTGATCATGACTTAGCCAAAATCTCCAGGGCACCCTTCTGCAGATATCTGGAGCACATTGTCTCTCCCTTTCAATCTCTCTTTCCATCCCTCTCTGACGCTCTTTCTCTCCTATGCAGTGATCTCCTCTTCAGTGTTTTGCCCTGTAAAGTCTAGTTGACTGGGCCTTGCTGAACTCTGAACTCAGTTTCAAATATTTTTTTTATCTGCCCCACCCTCTCCCCCAGGGTTTGCCTGCAACCATGAATTTAATCTACATCCTGTGATGGGATCCTGAGCCTGGACCACAGAAGCAGTCCTGCTTACATGACCACCTAGTGCTTGGTTATTACTGGGATCTGGGGTTGCTTGATTCTCTCCATAAGCTTCATTGAAGCTTCAGGAATGTGCTGGCATTACTAGCTTGACTGCAGTCAGCAGGGTTAGAAGAATAAATGGTGTGAAGTCATAGCTAAAGGCCTCAAAAATATCAGATGACTGGAAGTAATTTACTTTTGGCTTTGGAGCCCAGTATTGGATTTATTTTTCTGTCCTATTGATTTTCCTCTGTAGAGGTATCGTTAAGTTCTTAGGAAGATGCTCTGAGTGCCACAGGCTCTAACCATTCCCTTTCAACTATTTCCTGCCTAGGATTAAACGGCTACAGGATGGGAGTCAAGTCCTTTTTGGAAAAGTGCCTAGTGATTGTGTCTACATTCTCATTGACACGTCTCACTCAATGAAGGGGAAACTGGACCTGGTGAAGAACAAGATCATCCAGCTCATACAGGTGAGATGGAGCTGTCGGGATCAAGCACCTGGGGGCCTGAGTATCATGAGTGCATCTCCGCCAGTCAACACCTGTAGTGGTTATGAGAGATGCACAGGCCAGGCTTGCACTCAGAAATCACAGAAAAGCCACTTCAGAAAAAGGCTCCCTTTTGCCAGTGAGAGCATCATCAGTTCTTTGCAAGCAGACCCTTCCTTCTGTGGGTCCTTCCTACAACATATACGGGTTGCTAAGGAAATTGCTACGTCCATTGCCCCAGGTTTTCTCTATCCTGGAATCTGTGGTGCGCACACGCCTCCATTGTTTTCCAGATACTCTTCAGCTTGGCATGCTTATTTTAATTACCAGTGCGTGTTAGGGATGCTGCATGCACTGGCCCCAGAACTAATGTGCGGGAAGAGCGTGGGCTGATGGTCAGGAGCTTCTGGTCCTCATTCCACCTGTGCTGCCTCTGAGTTGTACTACCCAAAGCAGGCTGCTAACACTCCCTAACTCCTAGTTTCCACACATATAAATGGCTATCAGAGGACTGTCATGACTTGGTAGTCTTGACGTGAGTATGAACCATAGAAAACAATGGCAGGGAGTGTTTGACAAATACAAAATAGAATTTTTAATTTGATGAACTTCTACTGGAGAAACATGAGCTGATGGATGGAAGCCAAGTGAATAAATCTGTAACCAAATAATAGCTTTACCAAAAAGATGTTGACCAAAGCGATAACACTGTTTTGGATTCTTTTAAGCGTTTAGTGTGCATATTCGGTATACCATTAATGTCAGTATTAAACACAAGATTTAATATCACATTATACATATAAACTTATACATATATGTGATATATATATATATGTTTATACATACATTTGTAAATGTTTAATAGCCAACCTGTGTGTAAATTTTATTTAAATGCCTTTTGAACTAGGAAAGATTTTCTCTATTGAATATAATTTTTAGCTTCTAGAACTGAAAAGAGATATCAAACGATTAAAATGTATCAAACCATGATCTGTCCTAATCTTTTCTCACACATAAGTGGTTTCATGGCTAAATAATAATTGTCTCTTACAGGAGCAGCTGAAGTATAAAAGGAAATTCAATTTTGTGCAGTTTGATGCTCAAGCCGTTGCTTGGCGGGAAAAACTTGTTGAAATTGATGAGGATAATTTGAAAGGGGCCCAGGCCTGGGTTAGAGACATTAAGGTAAGAAGGAGGCTGGGTCTGGGAGAAGAAGGATAGAGATCAGGATAGAAATGCTTGAGAAAGTGCTTTGAACGCCAAGGATAGCCATGGCTTCACACAGACGTTCATTTTGCTTACAGACGTCATGTTAATTCAATCTTTTCTGTCAATATCTAACATTTAGATAAACTTCTATTGACAGCACTGCTCTTGGCTCAAGTCTCAGCACTTTTATGAAAACGAATTTCAAAATATAATTTTTTTTTACTTAAACATTCATATTTGTTTCTTCTGACGCTTCATTCTTGCTTCAAATGATATATTACAGCTGTTTTTAACAGTGGACTTTGTTCAAAAGTAATGAACCTGTGGAAACATACAGTACAGTGTGAATGGTAAGGGCTGAAAGCAAGGAGAGAGACAGGGCAGCAGGATATCGTAAGAAGGTGAAATACTTTCTTCAGGCCTGCATTTTACTTGGAGAACTTTAAAGCTGCTGCTCTTGGCATTTACACAGACTACTGGGGAGAATTTGCCTTTCCTCAAATTTTCTCTTGTCTTGAACTTAATTTTAAAAGTTCTTTTTCTAGAACCACATAGCATTCCAGATATTTAAGATATACTAAAACTGAGATCAAGAGTTATTCTGAGAAGTCCAATATGGATCGCAAGTATCTTTAAAATAGTTCAGTGCCTGAGTTTAGAGTCCTGGATTTGGCAGGAAGCCGCACATGGGTGTTAGTGAAGCTCCCTGAATATTAACCAAGCAGAACTTGCACTGTCATTGGGATGTTCTGGAGTTCCCCTGGGATTTGTTTTTTAAAAATGGAAGGGGGGGGGTGGGAATTCCCTGGCAGTCCAGTGGTTAGGAGTCGCGCTTTCACTGCCAAAGGCCCAGGTTCGATCCCTGGTTAGGGAACTAAGATCCCACAAGCTGCGCAGCATGGCCAAATAAATAAATAAAATAAAAATGGGAGGAGGAAATCTATAAGAAATATTAATGCCTGTAAAATTTTGTCCTAACTGGCTACCTTATGCTGGGAAAGAATATTAAATTCATAATCAATTTGTTAAATGTCCAGGATTATCCATTGAAGTTCCTTGGGACATATGTTGTCTTCTTTTACAGTAGGAAATATCTTAATTCAGAGCCCACTAACTTAGAGTTTGTGATAGCAAGATATTATATATGTAATCTCATTGGGTAAAAACATAAGTGGGTTCTGCTTTGTGTAAAAATCACTGATGAATAGTATCAGCCATCTAAGTGGCTAAAAATATGTCAGATCATTTTTTTGTAAAGTGTGATTCTGCTCTCTTCAAAAGTCTTCATTGAAGAACCCTTGCTTGCTTGCTGAATGTGCAAAATTCATTTTCAAGAAGACCAGATTCCTCTATTATTCTTTGGACTAGTTTGGTCCAGGAATCAACCCAGTAAGTTCAGGACAACACTCAGACGTTCTGAGCCTGCCGTGTGCTGGTGTCACAGAGCAGTGGTCAGCTGGCATAGCCAGTCCTTGGGTCAGAGAATTTAAAAAATTTTAGTTATTGTTATTTTTAAGTTCTAAAAGTTCCATTTGGTTCTCCTTCTTGTCTTTTTTTTTCTCTGATGAGACCTTCTTTTTCTTTGCTGATGCATTTCGGTTTTCATTTGTTTCAAGATTGTTGGTAATTGCTAGCTCAAGTATTTTTTTCATGGCTAATCTAAAATTTTTGTCGAATAATTCTAACATATTTGTCTTCTTGCTGTTGGTGTCTATTATCTTTTTTATTTCAGGTTGAGAGCTTCCTGGTTCTTGGTACGATGGACTGATTATCAATTGAATCCTAGACATTTTTGTTTTATGTTATGAGACTCTGGATATTCTTCTAGCCTTCTATTTAGTTGGCTCTGTCTCACACTGCTCTGTCAGAGGGATGGGTGGGCCCTGCCTCATACTTCCAGGTGCAGGCTGAAGTTCAGGTTCCCCACTCGAACTCTGTTGACACCTGATGGGGAGGAGCACCTTGTTACTGCTGGGTGGAAGTG
Organism: Balaenoptera ricei; assembly: GCF_028023285.1. Lineage (NCBI taxonomy): Eukaryota > Metazoa > Chordata > Mammalia > Artiodactyla > Balaenopteridae > Balaenoptera > Balaenoptera ricei. Next base: position 9,651,842 of record NC_082651.1, on the reverse strand, counting down.
GACATCATTGAGCAGGGAGGACATGGTACAGTTGGTGGGGATGAAAGTCCCAGCTCACTACTTGGCTTTCTTGTATACCACTCTGGCAGAAGTGTTAGGTGATTTATTTTATTTATCCTGCTTGGTGTTATCTGACCTTCTTGGGTCCGTGGGGTTATGTCTGTCATTGTTTTTGGAAAATTCTCAGCCATTATTTTTTTTTCAAATATTTCTTCTGTCCTGTTTTCCCTCTTCTCCTATGTTTCCAATTAAGCATATATCAGACCATTTGATACTGTTCCACAGCTCTCTGATGCTCTTTTCTGTTTTGATTTGCTCTTTTTTCTCTTTGTATTTTTTTTAAAATTTATTTATTTTATTTATTTATGGCTGTGTTGGGTCTTCGTTTCTGCGCGAGGGCTTTCTCTAGTTGTGGCAAGCGGGGGCCACTCCTCATTGCTGTGCGCGGGCCTCTCACTGTCGTGGCCTCTCTTGTTGCGGAGCACAGGCTCCAGACACGCAGACTCAGTACTCATGGCTCACGGGCCCAGTTGCTCCGCGGCATGTGGGATCTTCCCAGACCAGGGCTCTAACCCGTGTCCCCTGCATTGGCAGGCAGATTCTCAACCACTGCGCCACCAGGGAAGCCCTCTCTTTGTATTTTAATTTGGGTAATTCCTATTCCTCTATCTTCACGTTCACTAGTTCTTTCCTTGGCTGTTTTGAACCTACAGTCATTCCTCTGTATCTATAGGGTCCTCATTCATGGATTCAACCAACCCCAGATGGAAATTTTTTGTTTAATTCCAGAAAGTTCCAAAAACCAAAACTTGAATTTGCTGCACGCTGACAACTATTTACATAGCATTTGAACTGTATTAGGTATTATACATAACCTAGAGAAGATTTAAAGTATATGGGAGGATGGGACTTCCCTGGTGGCGCAGTGGTTAAGAATCCGCCTGCCAATGCAAGGGACATGGGTTCGAGCCCTGGTCCGGAAAGATCCCACATTCCGTGAAGCAACTAAGCCCGTGCGCCACAAGTACTGAGCCTGCGCGCCTAGAGCCTGTGCTCCGCAACAAGAGAAGCCACCGCAATGAGAAGCCCGCGCACCAAAACGAAGAGTAGCCCCCGCTCGCCGCAACTAGAGAAAGCTCGCGTGCAGCAACGAAGGCCCAATGCAGCCAAAAATAAATAAATAAATAAATTTATTTAAAAAATAAATAAAGTATATGCGAGGATGTGTATAGGTTATATGCAAATACTATGCCATTTTATATAAGGGACTTGAGCATCTGCAGATTTTGGTATCTGTCAAGGGGAGAGGGTCCTGGACCAACCCCTGTGGATACCAAGGAACAACTGTACTCTGAACTCTTTGAAAGACTTCTTCACCATCCTACTGAGTTTTTTATTTTTATTCTATTATTTCTTAAGGTTCCATCTCTGCTGAAATTACCCACCTGGCCTCGAATGTTCACCTTTGCCATTAGAGGTTTTAAATGTATGAATCACAGTTATTTTAAATTTTCTGTCAGATGGTTTCAGCATCTGTGTCATATCTGTGTTTGTTTCTGATGAGTACTTTTGTCTCTCGGTAGTATGTTGTTTACTCTTCTATTTATATGCTTATTTTTTGTTAAAAGCTGGACATCATGTGCAGTATATAGAGACTGAGATAAATATTTTTAATGCCTGGAAATGTGCATGCCTTTCTTTGTGGGGTGGGTTAAAATTACTCTAATTAGGAGTTGGGCTGGGTTTGAGGTTTGTTTGTTTGTACCATATCCCTCAAATTCTTGTAGCGATACTTTGTGTTAGGGTAGGGGATGACGTGCCAGCGGGTTGTCTGCTTCATCCTCGGCTTTTGATTTTTCCCTTCACCCTGGGCCTCAAAGAGAGCATTTCTCTTGAAAGTTATTTGTTAGCTGATGTTTCTAGGGGAGTGATGGGGGTGGGTGTTCTCTGAATAAGCCTCAGTCTTAATCAGGCATGGTGTCCAGGAGTCTCAGGGGTGTGGCCTGCTCGGTATCCCTGAGCCCAGCACGTGGCCCTGCTCCTTCTGCAGGTGTAGGGAGTTTGTTGTTTCCTCTTTCCTTCCCCCAGCCTTCCTGGGTTTTGACCAGCGCCCTAGTGTGAGCGTGTTCATTGTTGCCCCCCACTCCCCCCCACCAACCCCATATACACACACAGATTAAGGCTTTTGTTCTGCCAGGGAGAGTGAGGAGAGGGTCTCTATGCAGATTCCTGTGTCTCTCTCCCCCAGTTCTGCACCGTGAAGGAGACTTTCTCTAGACTCTCCCAATCTATTCTGTGAGCCCCCTGTGGGGTTTGTGGCGAAACAGCCTTCTAGAGAGCGCCAATGCCCCCATATCTGTGGCCTCTCGCCAACATACACCTGGCAGCCTCCGCTGATTCACCAGTCACCCCAGCCCAACTCTTCTTCTAGTGTCTGGCTGCATCCTGTCCCAGAATGCCAGGGCTGGCCTCTTGCCTGACTCTCCAGGGGCCCATCCCTCCCCAGATTTGGGGCCAGTTGGTTGCCCTGTGACCTGAGCCCTCTCATGGGCATAACAAAAGTCATGTACTTGCTGTTGGTCTGGCTTTTTTTCATTCTGAGTTTTGGAGTGACACCTTTGTCAGTTCTGTACCTCCCTGGGCAGAAACTGCAGGAGTTTTACAACTTTACAGTTTCCTGTACCTCCGGATTGCTCATGACACCACACTCATGTTTGCTGAATATTGGGTGTCATGAATCAATCCTGGTTGGAAACTAACATGGTCTCCGCCCGGGTGTATTCAGGCTGCATGTTTAAGCCGTTTCGACAGCTGAATGAACAGTAACTGAGTTAGTGCCTGCCACAGAAACACAAAGATAAAATTGAATTAAGAACTCTGTCGTCAGGACAGGAAATCCATCATCCTGGCTTCTAGCTATCCTGGGACTGTCTGCATAGATGCTTTTATGACATATCCAGGGATTTGTCTTCTTGGAATTCCTGGGCTTAAATTATTATCTCAATCTAATTTAAATGTATCTTTTATTTCATAAGTACTTTTCTTTTTGGAAGCAGAGAATAAATAACACTTGTTTGTGAGATCTTTTCTGAGATTGAAGTATGTACTTGGTATGTCTCTCTCTCTCTTTTCTGTAGATTGGAAGTTCCACAAACACCTTGAGTGCCCTGCAAATTGCTTTTGCTGATAAAGAAACACAAGTAATCTACCTTTTGACAGATGGGAGACCTGACCAGGTACTTATCAAAGTTGGGAACAAAGAGGGACTCACTAATCCCCTGAAAGTGAATGCTGAGAGTGGGTTTGGGGGACCTTTACCACTGCCACTAAAAAGCTGTTGAGAGATACTTGCCTGGCTTAGGGACGCAGAACTGAGGTAAAAAACACATACACTGAGAAATTCCTTTGTCTACTACAACAGTGAGGAGAATTTAAGGGACAGTGAGTGTTGTTTGGTTAATTTGATGCACACCCGTAGACCTGGAGACCAACCCCATGAAAGGAGATGTCTGCCTTCCACGGAAGACTGGTTTATATTTTATTATAAACTAAGAGTTAGGAGATTCTTTTTGATTTTTTTCCTTTGGGGACGCTGAATCGAAAACATGTCACTGCACAGTGTCCTTGGTTTTATCCCTAATTTTAACTTAGTAATCATTTTAAACAAAAGCATGCCTTTCTGGTGAAATGTTCTTTGTTTTGTTTAGCCTGACTGGAAAATATTTGAAAAGTTTTAGCGGCGTCTGTTCATCTTCTTTTGAGCTTTGTGAATGAAAGACTAATGCTCTGGGCATTAAATAAATATACGGATGTGCAGGCCAGTACAATGTAAATTAACCGCTAAAGTGAATTAGTATCAACTTGTTTCCTTCATTGTGAAGTGTCTGCATGTGAAGACTGCTAGGCAAATATCCAGGGCTTAAATACTAAAGCAACTGGATTTTACTACAGTGTTAGATTTATGGCCGAGAAGTTGTATAAAGTGAAATTTTATTTGGAATGATTTTCCTATCAACTTCACTACCCTTTCTATTCAGAGGCAATTTATTATGCCCTGTGTATGCTCCTTGTGTGGCGGCTACACGTTTGAGGCTACGGAGATGAATAATATCCCGCCCTAGGGGAGCTTACACGTTGGAGGATGTGCTAGCATATACAGTTAATTCTGATAAGATATAGGGAGTGGAGTTGCCTGTGCTACGGGCTGTACGGGAGCACAGTGATGAATTCTGCTGTACATGATGGAGAGAAGGCCAGGCAAGGTTCCACCGAGGAGGGCGCATTTCAGCTGTGTCTGGAAGGAGGAGAAGAAATTTCCTCAACAGCGGAGATTACTGGTATCCTGGGCAGAAGGAACAGAGGTGTGAAAATATGTGGGCTGCTTGGGGGAACAACCCGAGAGCAATGAATGGAAAAGTGTCAGGGCCGAGTCTCGGAGGTTTGGTTGGGGGAGACTGTGAAGGTCCTTGAATGTCACACAGAAAGGATGGGCTTTACCTCAGTAGGGACTCTCAGAGGAGCAGATGGTCCCATCCACCTGTGCGTTAGAGATATGCCTCTAATGCACAGGTGGATGGGAGAGCCAGAGAAAGACTAGATCTTGGGCTGGTGAGGTCCCACCTCAGGGAGGAGTAGCAGAAATGCGGAGGAGGGGACCCTTCAGAGATGAGATCATGGAAGTAGCATCAAAGGACTTGGTGGCCAGTTTGGGGGCAGGGGGTGGGGGGCTGGGTGAGGAACAAGGGAGAAAGGGGTCAAGATGACTGATTTCTGGTTTCTAGTAATTGTTATTAACTGATTGAAATCTAAAGAAGGAAAAGATCTGGGGGTTTCTGGTGGAGGAAGCTGAGTTTGAGCTCCTGGAGTTCACGGCTGTCCAAAAGCCCCTAGAAGGATGGGGCTGGCATTTGGGGGAAGAAGTAGGCTGCAGGTTCTGACTTGCAAGTCATCTGGACAGGGGATCTTTTTCTTGTTAATAAACCCTAACTGATTTTATTGTAATTTAGAAAATATAAGTAAGCATATAATCATAAGGAAGAATAAGATGTAAATTGTTCATAATTCAATTTTCTGTTCTTTCTCATCTAATATATGCAGTTTTTCCAAGTCATGAGAAATTCTTCAGAAACATCATTCTCAATGAGTGCATCATATTAAATGACATAGATTTAATAAAACTACCTTAAAAATTGACTTGATTTAATTTTTGAATAGTAGTACATTCACATGGTACAAATGACAAGGGTACGAAAGGATAGAATGTAGAGAAAATCCTCCCTCCCACCTCCTTTCACCAGCTAGGAGGCAGGTGATATGTATATTACCAGTTTCTTGCATCTTCTTTGAGAGATAGTTTGCTATGCAGACAGATATTTGTTTATGTATATTTCCTTTTAAAATACATAAATGATAGCATATTACACACACAATTCTGCAACTGTATTAATAAAACAATATACCTCGGAGATTGCTTAATATCATTTCATAAAGAGCTTCCTCATTTTTTCTATAGCTGCCTACTATTCCATCACACAGCTACTTAGTCATGTCCCCCGGTGATGAATGTTTAGGTTATTTCAATCTTCCTGTTATATACAAGGTTGCAGAAGTAACTGTGCACATATATCATTTTGCACATGTATACCTGTAGCATAAATTCTGAGAAGTGAACTCAGTTAAAAGGTATATGTTTTGATAGATACTGCCAAGTAGCCCTTGAAGAAGATTTACCAAGTACCAGCAGTGTGTTGAGAAGGATTCTTGGTCTACAGTCCATCATAGACTTACGAGGGTCTGGAATCTCCCAAAATTATATAAAAAATGCACTCATACATTTCTCTGGGGAGAAGATCAGTAGCTTGCCCCCAAATTCCCAGAGGGTCTGTGGTCCACTTAACGATGAGGCAGTAGGGAAATGAACGACTTGGAATCAGAAATATGCAAGTTACTGAAAAAGTGATTTATAAACTCTTATTCAGGCATTTCATATTTGTATCTGCCTTTTCCCCACAAGCAATCTACTTATTTTGCATTATTCCTCAGACTCTCAAAAAAGCAAATGGATATTTGATATTCATGTTCTATGTAGAGGACATTAAGATGTACCACTCAATCTCGATTTTTTTTTGAATTTTCACTGACTTTGTAGGACCTGAATATGTAAGACCAATGTCACTATTCCCGGTACTCCGCAGAATTTTCTACTTGGAAGAACACACAGAGATGGTGTTTAGGATTCAATTCCATGAACATCAGCGTGCTGCTTGTTTATTAAGTGTCCAGGGCAGAATTATATAGAAGACAAGTCTTTTAATTAATCAAGTTCAAAGGGTTCTTCATGAACCTGGGATTGCTAGGTGTCCTTTGGTGGGCATCTGTAGGTGCAGATGGACACTGCAGGGCCTCTGTCAGGAGCAGCCCAGCACATCTTTGGCTGTGGTTATTTTGGGACTTCTTTGAAGTTAGGGACTCACCCTCGCAAGAATGGACGTGAGGAAGGTATCTGCACCGTTCTAAACAAAAACGGATGGATAATAAAGCCCCACGTAGGGTATGTGAGGGATAGGGGCAGGGGAAGGCACAGGGTGACCCCCTCTGCACAAACAAACCTCCTTCAGGCTGTTGGGAGAACCGTCCCTGCCTTTCTTGGCACCCCAAGTTGACCTTTGTGGTGAAAGGAACATCTGGCTGCACACCTGTTTAGACTCAAGGATGAGGGCACTGGGGGAGGGTGTCTCAGGTGTGCTGCTTGGCCCCATCTTAGGGACCGACGCGACCTCTGAGGGGAACAGACTAAGGAGTCCTGGTCTGAGAAAGGCTTCCTCGGTGTCCTACAGACGTGGCCCCCGCATTCCACAGCCCCGCAAGCTGAGCTACTATAGTAAGTGGTTGGGAAGAGTCAGGGTGACTCAGGCTGTGGTGGTGAAAGGCTTACTTCAACATACTGAGTCTTCTTTTAAGCTGTGAGGACACCCACCAGCGAAAATGATCCTTGGGTGCTGCAGGGTTGGGGCAGGAGGACAGGCGTGGCTCTCTTCCGTTGCAGGGATGGAGCTCCTTCTGCAATCAAGGTGCAGCCCCGCCTTCTGCCCAACTCTCCACCACCACGCTGGGCACTAGAACCTCGTGCCAGTTTAGCAAACACTACCTGGGGCTGTGTGCTGGTGGGGGGCTCACAGCGGCACACGTAAGAGACTTTCTCATGCTCATGCTCTCTTGAGCTGTCAGGACTGATGGAAATAAACAGCTTTAGAGCCAGAGACCTGGGTTAGAGCTCATCCCCAGCACTGCCCATCTGAATGACCTTGGGCAAGTGCCCCCGATGTGAATTTCCTCATCCATGACTTAGAGATAATGCTCCCTCCTCACAGGGTTGCTATGAGTGAATGAGGTGATATTCTCATGAATGCATTACATGGAGATTATACATACATACATACATACGTACATACATTTATTTATTTATTTATTTATTTTGCCACCCAGCATGTGGAATCTTAGTTCCCCTACCAGGGATCGAACCTGTGCCCCCTGCAGTGGAAGCACGGAGGCTTAACCACTGGATGACCAGGGAAGTCCCTAAACACTGGGGGTTTTTTTGGCGGGGGGGTTGTTTTTGTTTTTGTTTTGGCATTCCATAGATATTTACTGAGCACCTTTTATGTGCCAGGTACTGCTATCAGTCTGGGATACAGTGGGGAGCAAGATAGACAACATACCTGCCTTCAGTGAAGCTTCTGTTTTATGGAGAGATAGGCAATGAACAAATGACTGTATGAAATAATGTCAGGTACCGTATGAAAGATGAAAATGCTACCCACAGTCCCTGGCACCCACACTATTGGCACTAAATCAACGTTAGTTTCTTTCCCTTCCCAAATATCTCAGCTGTAAGTCAATATAGGAGTAATTTCTAGCTAAAACCCTATCTATCAAATTAACAGAATTTAGGTCTAGCATCTCCAGTCTGGTATATAGGGCTGAGGGGCAGTGGCCAGGAGTCCTGTAAGAAATGACGATAATGATAGTACCTTCCCTGGTGGGTTGTAGGGGGGATGCAGGGAGAGAGCACAAGCAGAGCCCTTAGTGCCCAGCACATGGTAAGTCCTCAAAACGGAAGCTAGGTTGAAGGAAGAGCAGGCAGCAGAGAGGGCTTTGCTCTGTCCTTGAAGTTGACAAGAGGGATGGGATCAGCCCTCAGCTAGGTTAGGTTGCTGTTTGGTTAGGAACCAGCTGATGGGCAGAGGGGAGGGGAGAGAAGAGAGGAGGAGAGGTGTGGGTGGGCTTATGGGCAGCGACAGGCTCAAGGCTGGTCAGATACAGAGACTGAAGCCATGTGTAAGTGGTGACTGGAATGAGACCAGTCTCTGGGGGACCACTCAACTGGCCATCTCCCAGTGGTGAGTCCAGAGGCCTCCCTCATCCCCCTGCCTCCCCAGGGCTCATAGCAAACGTATAGGAAGGGTTAACAGTCAAAGGATAGGAACTGGGGATGGAGAGTGGGAACTGGCTGAAGGAGCCAGCAAGTTGGGTCCATCAAAGAGGGACTGAGAAACGCAGAGGCAGTGGAAGCAAGACAAACAGAGGCACTTCTGAGGGTGCTCAGCTGGGTGTGGCGGTGCTGGTAGAGAGGTGGCAGGGCAGTTCATCAGTCATCTTTCCTGAGAGTCAGGTGATGTTTACGGAGAGCCAGTCCTTACCAAGAGACGGTCTTTATTGCAAATGGCGTGGAAACAAATAGTCTGGCATTGCTTCTAGTAGTAGAAACTCTTTGAATCTAGTCTTACCACTTAAGAGGTTGATGACCCTAGGAAACTTAATCCTTCTGAGCCTCAATTTCTCCATCTTTAAGTGGAGTCCATATCCATACCTACTGTGCCAATTAGGGTTTCATGTGACTGGGAAAAAAAGCCAAAGAGCAGACCAATGATGGCTGAAACAATGGAGAGATTTATATCCCTATGACTACGAAGCCCAGTGGAAGGTAGTCTAGGTTATACAGCTGTTCAAGGATGTCTCCAAGAAATAGGCTTCCTTTAATCTTTATGCTTCACTGTCTTTGTGTGTGACGTCCACCCTCATGGTCACAAAAGAGCTGCTCCACTTCTAGGCAGAGTGTCCACTTTCCAGGGGGCAGGGCTGAAAAGGGAGAGGATATTAGCTTTTTTTGTTAAGTCTTTGTCTTTTTATTGGCAAAAAAAATCTCTCCCTTGAGACTGCTGCTTATATCTCAATGGACAGACCTGGCCACACCTAGCTGCAAAAACAGTGTCAGAAGATGAGTTTGTATGTGTGTATGTGTTGTGTTTGTTTGTTTGTTTGTTTTTAACTAAGTATGTTGCTACCATGAAAAGAAAACCAGGGCTCTGACAGTAAAAAAAGGAGAGGTAGGCAACTAGCAGTCTTTCCAAAACTCTCTCACAAGATGGTTGTGAGGATTAACTGGGATATTATGTCCCCAACAGAGTGCCCAGCACATGGAAGGACCCTAAATCAATGTCTCTTTTTTCACTCTGTGGGAGACACATTGACAGTGGTCTAGAAATTACTCTTTGGGAGTAGATGCTTTGGAAGCCACATGGAGATCTGGTGGCCTCACTCTGTAGAATCCCAATAGCCAAGGTGTATTACCCATGACCCTAATACTTTAAGCGCTCAGAAGTATAGCCCAGCACTTTAAAAGCATGGACTCTAGGCTTAGGTGCACTGAAATTGAGTAGTTTGGTTAGTCAAATATTTCTCCCAGATTTTTTGCCACCAAACTGTGAGCCCTCAGAGGGCAAGAGCTGAGTCATTGGTCTTCATACTCTCACTATCTGGCAGTGTTTGCTTTGTTTATTGAATTGAATTTACATCTTTCCAGGAAGTCACTCTCCACTGTATACAGGATTACTATTTGAGAATTTCACTATCTAGAGCAAATACTAGGGATTTTCACGTCTTTTTTTTTTTTTTCCTGTCTCTTCCTCTCTCTTTCTATCTCCCCTTTTCCCCTCAAAATGTATCATTTCAGCCACCTGAAATGGTTATAGAGCAGGCCAAAGGTTTTCAGAAAGTTCCTATTTACACCATCTCCTTCTGTTACAATGATGAGATTGCAAATGGATTTTTGAAAGAGCTTGCTTCTTTGACTGGAGGAGAGTTCCATTCTTACAGTTTTGGTTACAAGGATCCCTGTCCTCCAGAGGCTGTTCAGGTAAGAGCTTAATGGGCTGAGAAGAGAGTGTTCACTTATTTCAGCACTAATGGCTGGAGGCCCATGGATGATACTTTAATTGGGAAAACAGCAACCACAAGGACAACTAAGTTGAGAAAATGAATCACTTAACAGTGAGTGTACTACAAAATGTGGTCTAAGGACCACCTGAGCTAAGGCACTTGTGACAATGCAGATTCCTGGGTCCAACTTCAGAGCTACTAAATCAGGCTCTAGGCATAGAGGCTTAGGAATCTTAATATATTTTGTTTTTTTCTATGCTTTTTATTATGGAAAGTTTCAAACAAACACAAAAGTAGAAGAGTATATGGACCATGTACCTATCAGTCAAATTTAACAATTATCAACATTTTGCCAAACTTCAGGAATCTGTATTTTTAACAAGCATCCTGGGGGTCCATACATAAAGTTTGGTAACCACTGCCTGTTTACAGACATTTGTGGGAAACTTTCAAAAAATTCAGATGTTAGGTAGTTGTCTTCTGACTTCTCAGGCTGTATAACCACGTGACACCTGATAAAGCAATCCATTCTAATGCACTAATGGGAGAAAGTAAATAAATTCTATGCTCCAGTCTTCCAGTCTTGGCCTGATGATATGCATTTCAAGAATACCCTTCTATGGGCTTCCCTGGTGGCACAGTGGTTAAGAATCCGCCTGCCAATGAAGGGGACATGGGTTCGAGCCCTGGTTCAGGAAGATCCCACATGCCGCGAAGCAACTAAGCCCGTGCACCACAACTACTGAGCCTGCATTCTAAAGGCCGTGAGCCACAACTACTGAGCCCACACGCCTACAGCCCATGCTCCACAACAAGAGAAGCCACCGTAATGAGAAGTCCGCGCACCGCAACAAAGAGTAGCCCCCACTCGCCACAACTAGAGAAAGCCCGTGCGCATCAACAAAGACCCAACACAACCAAATAAATAAATAAATATAAAATCCTTTAAAAAAAAAAGAAAAAGAATGCCCTTCTAGAGAATGTGGTTTTTGTCTTACTATCTGCTCTGAAGAGTGACAAACCACAGTACTGATCAATGCTTACATGTGAGGAAACTACCAGAGTCTGGGGAATGAATCATCCAAAGGAATTGGAGGGAACAGTACTCTGAGCTCACACAAGGCAGAGAATACTGACTACTTCCATCAGTTATACTGGAAAACCTCATGATCTTATGGGCATTGGGTAGAATTTAAAGAACGATCTTCCCTTAGCAGTGGGAACAACCAAACACTGCTCCAGTTCTGTCTAGAAAATCTTAAATGCAAGACCTGAAAGGATCAGTCCATTTCCAAGGAACTTAACTGTATCCCTGAACAAACCCCAAGAATAATTATAGGAAAGCAAAAATATCCACCACTCAGCAAAGTAAAATCGACAATTTCTGACATCCAATCAAATAGTACCAGGTATGCAAAGAAGCAGGGAAATACAGGTCCATAATGAGGAGAAAAAACAAACAGAAAAATTGAAACATGTAAAACTGACTCAGATGTTAGTATTAGAGCATGAGAACAGTTATTGTAACTGTATTTGATATGTTCAAAAAGTTAGAGAGAGACATGGAAGATACAAGTAAGACACAAATCAAACTTCTGGAGATAAAAAAGTACCATGTATGAGATAAAAAAAATACATATAGTAGGATGAACAGCAGATCAGACATTGCAGAAAAAAAGATTAGTAAACTGCAAGATAGCAATAGAAATATCCAAAATGTAACATAGAAAAGAAAGAGAATTAAAACCAAAAAAACAAACCAGAAAAATAGAAAACAAGGCATCAGTGAGCTGTGGAAAAATTCAAGTAGCTTAAACATATATGAAGCAATAGTGACCAGAAATTTTACAAGTTGGATTAAAACTGTAAATCCACAGATCCAAGAAACTCAGTGAATCCCAAGCACAATAAACATGAAGAAAACTACACCAAGTTACATCAGAATCAAACTTCTCAAAAACAGTGACAAAGAGAAAATTTTAAAAGAAGGTAAATTATGTACAGAGGAACAAAGATAAGAATGACAGCAGATTTCTCATTAGAAACAATGCAAGTGAAAAGAGAGTGACGTGACATTTTTAAAGTACTGAAAGAAAAACAACTCTCAGTGTAGAATCTATACACAGAATATATTTCAAAAAGCAAAGTTAATAAAGGTATACAAAAACTGAAATAAGTCATCACTGATAAACCTGCAGTACAAGAAATGTTAAAGAGAGTACTATAGTAGAAGGAAAATCATACCAGATAGAAATACAGATCTACACTAAGGAATGAAGAGCAAAGGAAATGGTAACTGCATGGGTAAATATGTGGGTTTTTTTCCTTGTTATTTAAATCTAATTATAAATAACTGGAGGGATTTCCAGTTCCAGCAATAATGGAGTAGCCCCATTCCTCCTAGGTCCTCTGTCTTACAGCTTAAAAGCCCTGGACATAACAAACAAGCAAAGGAAGACTCTGAAAAGTAGAAAGAAGGAGGTGGAATGCCTGGGGACCTCAGAACTTAAGGAATGACATGGCATGAGTTCTGTGGGTTTTGTTAATTGTCTTCCATATACCCCAGATGGGGCACTGCCAAAGCCTCCAACCTGGAATCGCTAACAGGCACAGACCCAAAAAATGACCCAAGAACAACCTATATCCCCTAGCTTAGCCAAAGACCTTTTTGGCAATACCTGCCCTACTCCAGCCATACACCAATGGGAGGACTACATCCCCTTCCCCAGGATTTCAGTGGAGCTGAACAGGGAGATGATCTTCCATACCATCCACCTGCTCCGTGGAAGGAAGTGATGGTGCTCTGATATCCCTGTCAGGTGGTATCAGTATATCTGCCCAGAGAGCTAATATTCCAGCCCCGACATGGTGGAAGCCAGTGGCAATGCTTCTCTGCTGGGGTAGTGTGAGTGGGGCTGAATGGAAAGATGATTCTCCAAACCCCACCAGGCAGAAGCAGGTGTGCTGCAAATCCTGTGCTAGGGTAGTATCAGAGGATTGAGAGGGAAGCTCTCAATCATCCATCCCGCCCGACTCCAGCAGAAGTAAGCAGTGCCCTCATTCCCCAAGCAGGGTATTGTCCAAGGCGTCCAGTGGCAAGCTGAACCACTGTCCCCCCAGGCAGCACTGAGACTTAACAAGGCACTATGAGGTCAGGGGTGTCACTTCTATTCTTCACCACAACCTTCATGGCAGTGGGATCAGCAAGGAGCTAAGCTTCCGCAAACACCCAGCATCAATGAAAATGAAAAAGTAAGTGTGGGCTGGGGATAGGTGACACTCCACTTTCCCCCATCCCTTGTGTCAGTGAGGCTTGGTGGAAAGCTGCCTCCACAACACCCACCAGCATAAGATAGATGAGGTAGTGTGAAATAGAACTAACCCCACAGCGGTCCTCCCCCAGTGGAGAGCTGAGCCTCTACCTCTACCCAGCATCAACAAGGCCGAAGGAGGTGTGCTATGTGGGGCTACTCAGTGCTCTGTTAGCCCCTACCCTTAGGAGCTCTGACTGTGAACTAAGTGGAGATAACTGTCCCACGAAAAGAGAGCTGAACTCCTGACTCTGGCCACTGTGACAGTTTGCCTTGATGAAAACAGCTGAAAAAAAAAAAGGAATCACCAGATACACAGGTATGCCCAAAATGAAAATGAACTTTAGCTGTAAAAGTTCCCAAATATATAAAACATGTACCAGAAAAACAGGTTTACTGGAGTAAGTGAGAGGACTAGCCAAAGGGACACAGCCACAAGTGGCCCCCTCTGGGAAGCCTCTTTATCCCCATGGTCCTGAGACTCCACCTCTGTTCAGAGACGCCAGAGTGGGAAGGAAAAATAGGAGGGACCCAGCCCAAGCAAATGGTCCACTCCAGGAAAACCCTTTATCAATGGGTCAAAGAGAAGTTCTCAATTTGCTTAGAACTGAATGAAAACAAAAATGCACATCAAACTATGTGGAACGCAGCTAAAACAGTGTTGGGAATGAAATTTATAGCACTAAATGCTTATGTTGGAAACAAGAAAATGTAGTGAATCAACAATCTGCGTTCTCACCCCAAGAAACTAGAACAAGAAGAGCAAAATAAACCCAAAGCAATCAGAAGGAAGGAAACAATGAAGATAAGAGCATAAAAATCAGTGAAATTGAAAATAGTAAAACAGTAGAGAAAATCAATGAGACAAAAAGCTGTTCCTTTGAAAAAAAATTCTCTCAAGAATTTGATAAAACCTCTCAGAAGGCTGACAAAGACAAAGAGAGCAGACACAAAGCACTAATATCAGGAATGAAATAGGGGACATCACAGTAGGTGTCACAGTCATTAAAAGATAATAAAAGGAATACAACAAACAACATTGCATTCATAAATTTGACAACTTAGAAAAAAAATGGACCGCTTCCACAAAATCCACCAACTACCAAAATTCAACCAAGATAAAATGGACAATGTGAATAGCACTAAAATTATAAAATAAACTGAATTTATGATTTTAAAACTTCTGAAAAAGAAATACCAAGGCTCAGATGGCTCCATGGAGAATTTTACCAAACAGTTAAAAAATAATTAAACCAATTTATTTCAAGAAATAGGAGAGATCACTTCCTAATTCTCTTTACGAGGCCAGTATTGCCTTGACACCAAAACCAGAAGACAGTATTAAAAAAAAAAAAATCCACAGACCAATATACCAATGAACAACGATGCAAAAATCGTCAGTAATATATTAGTAACCTGAATCCAGCAGTGTATAAAAGAATTATACATTATGACCAAGGGGGATTTTATTCAGATATACAAGGCTGGTTTGACATTAGAAAATCGATCAATGTAATCCGGCATATTAACTGGCTAAAGAAGAGAAATCGTATGGTCATATTATTGTGCACAAATATCCTTGACCAAATGCAACACCCTTTAATGATAAAAAACTCTCAGCAAAATAGAAATAGAGGGGAACTTCCTCAACTTACATCAACTTAATACCTATGAGTAAAATCATACTTAATAGTGAAAGATTGAATAACTTCCTCCTAAGATCAAGAAAGTGGCAAAGGCATCCACTCTCACCACTCATATTTAACATACTACTGGAAGCTCTACCCATGACAACAAGGCAAGAGAATAAACAAAAGGCATACAGATCGGAAAGGGAGAAATAGACCTGTCCCTATTTGCTCGTAACATATTGTCTACACATAAAACCCCAAGGAGCTAAAAAACAAAACAAAACTCCTAGAACTATTAAGTGAGTTCAGCAAGGCCACTGGTTACAAGATCAGCACACAAGATTCAGTCATATTTTGAGAAGTCAAAATTAAATATTCAATATTATTTACAATTGCTCCAAAGAATATGAAATATTTAGATATATATTTTAAAAATATGTACAGGATTTTTATGCTGAAAATTACAAAAGGCTGAAGAAAGAAATCAAAGAACACCTAAATAAATGGACAGGCATATACCTTGTTCATGGATTGGATGACTGAACATATTAGAGATCTATTTGATTTATAGATTTAATTCAATTCCTGTCAAAATCCCAGAAAGATTTTTTTACAGACATGGTCAAGCTTATTCTAAAATCTATATGGCAAGTCACAGGCCCTAGAAAACCCTACAAATCTTGAAAAAGAAGAATAAAGTGGGAGAAATAATTGCAGTATTAAGGCTTACAGTGTAGCTGCATTAATTAAGGCAGTATGGCTTTTGTGGAGAAACAAACACCTAGACCAATGAATAGAGTATAGAACCCAGAAGTATACCCACACAGTATGCCAAACTGATTTTTGACAAAGGTACAAAAGCAATTCAATGGGGGAAGGAGAGCCTTTTCAAAAAATGGTTGGAGCAATTGGACATTCAGAGACAAAATAGTGAACCTCAACCTAAACCTCACCCTTCATGCAAATATTAACTCAAAATGGATTATGGACTTAAATGTAAAACATGAAACTATAAAACTTCTGGAAAGAAATATGGAAGAAAATCTCAAGGACCTTGGGCTAGGCAAAGAATTTTTAGTCTCAAGACCGAAAGCATGATCCATAAAAGAAAAGATTGATAAATTGGACCTCATCAAAAATAAAACCTTTTGCTTTGCAAAAGGCCCTGTTAACAGGATGAAAAGACACTGGGATTGTCTGCCATTCCCTTGGGAGAAACTGGATGAAGAGTACATGGGATCTCTCTGTATTATTTATTACAGCTGCATGAAATCTACAGTTATTTAATTTTAAAAAGACAATTTACTGGTAAAGCAAAAAATAATAATAAATTCAACATCTAGTGATAAACTGCTCAATAGACACAAATTACCAAAACTCTCTCAAGAAGAAATAGATAACCTGAACAGCCTTACATCTATTTAAGAAACTGAATTTGTAGTTAAAAAACCTTTATGCATAGAAGCCTCCAGGCCCAGATTGCTTCACTGCTGATTTACATCAAACATTTAAAGGAGAAAATAATATCAGTTCTACACAAAATCTTCTAGGAAAATGAAAGGAGGGAATACTTTCATAAGAGGCAAGCATTAACCTGATACCAAACCCTCACAAATACAATCAGACAAGAAACTTATCAGCTAATATTCCTTATGCATACAGAAGTCGAATGCATAATGACCAAGTTGGGTTTATCCCAGAAATGCAAGTTTTGTTTAACATTTGAAAATTGATATACAATTCACCAAATTAACATACTTTATTAAAAACTTTACAGTCATCTCAATTTATGCAGAAAAAGTTTTGACAAAATCCAACACACTTTTCTAATGAAAGCTCTCAGCAAAATATGAACAGAACAGACTTCCTCATTCTGATAAATGGCACTTAGGAAAAACCTACAGCTAACACCATACTCTAATAGTAAAAGATTGTACGGTTTCCCCCTCATATCAGTAAAATGACAAGGTTGTCTGCTTTCACCACTCCTATTCAACAGTGTAATGGAAATTCTAGTTAGCCCAATAAACCAGAGGACAGGAAAACCATCCAGAATGGAAAGAATGAAGTAAAACAGTCTTTATTTTCATTCAGCATGGTTATGTATGTAGAAGATCCAATGGAATATACAAAAATGCTACTGGAACTAATCATTGAATTTAGCAAGATTGTAGGATACAAGGTCAACATACAAAAATGAATTTTGTTTCTACATATTAGCAAAGAACAATAAAAATTGAAATAAAAATTATCATTTACAATAGCATCAAAAATACGAAACATGTAGGGACAAATTTGTCAAAATATGTGAAAGGGCCTGTATACTGAAAACTACAAAACATTGCTGAGGGATGTATCTTGTTTACGGGTCAGAAGACATCACAATGTTAATAAGTGCGTTCTCTCTCAATTGATCTTTAGATTCATCACAATCCCAATCAAAATCTCAGCAGGCTTTTTAAATTAAAAATTGACAAACTAATTCCATGGAAACTTTGAAAAAGAAAATCAAAGTTGGAGGACTAATACTACCTGATCTCAAGACATATAAAGCTATAGTTATCAAGACAGGGTGGTATTAGTGTAAAGATAGATATATAGATCAGCAGAACAGAATAGCAAAACCAGAAATAGACTGACACATATGTAGACAACTGATTTTCAACAAAGATGCAAAGGCAATTCAGTGGAAAAAGGATATAGTTTTTTTTCCCCCTCAAAAATGGTGTTGGAACAATTGGACAAAATAAACACAATTTCCTCCATACATCATGCCATATTCAAAAATTAATATGATACTTGGATCCAAATGATACATGGATCCAAATGTAAAATCTAGGTCTTTTTCCAACTAGAGGAGAACATATGAAAAACCCTTTGAGACACTGTGTTAGCCCCCAAAAAAATTTTAATAGGATATCAAAAGCATAGTCTATGTAAGAACAAACTGATAAATTTGATTTGATCAAAATTAAAAGCTTCTCTTTAAAAAACAATGCTAAGATAATGAAAAGACAAGTTGTAGACTGGGAGAAAATGTTTTCAAATTGTATATCTAATAAAGGACTAGTATCCAGAACATATAAAGATCTCTCAAAACTCAAAGAAACAAAAAATGAGCAAAAGATTTGGGCAGACACTTCATCAAAGAAGATATATGCATGGCAAACAAGATCATGAAAAGATGGTTAACATCATTTGTCATTAGGTAAATACACATTAACCATGATGAGATACCACTACACAGCTATTAGAATGGCAAAAATTAAGACAACTGACCTCATCAAGTGTTTGCAATTATATGGAGGAACTAGAACTCTCATTCATTACTGGAGGGAATGTAAACTAGTACAACCATTCTGGAAAAGTTTGATAGTTTCTTTAAAAGTTCAACATCACCAACCATATGATCCAACCATTCCATTCCTATTTATTTACCCAAGAGAAATGGAAGCAGATGTCCATACAAAGACTTGTGCACAAATGTTCACAGCTTTAGTATTTATAATAGCCCAAACTTGGAAACTCAAATGTCCATCCACAGGTGACTAAATTTTGAATTCGGTATGTAATAGAATACTACTCAGCCATAAAAATGAATGTACTAGTGATTCATGCTACATCATGGGTGAATCTCAAAATAATTATAAAAGTAAAGCAAGCTAGACCAAAAAAGGGGTATATGCTATATGAGTCCATTTAAATAAAATTCCAGAAAATTGAAACTAATATTATATAGTGACAGAAAGGAGATGAGTAGTTGGTTGGGGGAAAAGAGGTTTTGAGGCAAAGGAAAGGCGGATTTACAATGGGAAACTAGGAGACTTTCGGGGGTAATGGATATGTTTATTATCTTCATTGCAGTGATGACTTCACAGGTGTGAATGTCAAAACTATTCAAGTGGCACACTTCACGTACATTCAGTTTATTATAATATAAATGAATTATACCTCAATTGGGCTGTCTAAAAAAGGAATAATATAAGAACTACATGAAATTCTTTAGATTCTTCTTTTCCTGATACAGTTCGTTTTCTGTTAGAAATGTTTGAAATCTAAACTCTAATCTCGTAATGCATTAACTTATTTTGGCAGAATGAAGATCTGACTCTTTTAATTAAAGAAATGGAGCAGGGACGCAGTGACCTGGAGAGGGTACAAGACCTTTACTCAGAGTCCTTGGTCATGGACTGGTGGTACAACGGAGAAAAGGATGGAGACAAGTGAGTACAGCAGAGCTCCCACTTCCCCATCGCAGGGGGTCCTCTAGGATGCTCTGCTGGATCTCTTTGCCACTTCTTTCTGCAATGCTTTGTGAGATTTCTTTTAAAGAATCACATAGTATGATTATGTTAGGATTTTTGTTTAAGCAAAGGGAACTCATAATCTAGTAAATTAATAATGATTGGCGGACTTTCCTGGTGGCGCAGTGGTTAAGAATCCGCCTGCCAATGCAGGAGACACGGGTTTGAGTCCTGGTCTGAGAAGATCCCACATGCCACGGAGTAACTAAGCCCGTGCGCCACAACTACTGAGCCTGCGCTCTAGAGCCCGTGAGCCACAACTACTGAGCCCGCATGCCACAACTACTGAAGCCCATGCACCTAGAGCCCGTGCTCCACAACAAGAGAAGCCAGCGCGTTGAGAAGCCCGCTCACCGCAACGAAGAGTAGCCCCCGCTCACACAACTAGAGAAAGCCCGGGCACAGCAACGAAGACCCAACACAGCCAAAAAAATAAATAAATAAATAAATAAATAATTTTTAAAATATATTAAAAAAAATAATAATGATTGGCTTAGAGAGGCCACATAGTCATCCTTATATGTAGATTCTGAAACCCTTGCATGGGCCCTAAGGATGTCTCATTTCCACCCAGTGTGTACAATACCCCCCACCAACCAAAGCAGTGACGGAGCAGAGCAGGAGTGCCGTGTCATGAAGGAGATCTGACTCAGGGTCAGGAGGCCAAGGTCCAGACTTCACTCTGTGTGACCTTGGTGGATCTCCTTATTGTCCATTGCTATGGGTCTCAGTTTCCTCATCTTTAAAATGATGGCTGTGGTGGTAGGATTTGGGATAGATGATTCCTCGGGTCTTTTCCCATCCTATATTCTAATATGTTTATTTTGGGGAGTTTTTTGTTTGTTTGGTTGGTTGGTTGGTTGGTTTTGTGGGTTTTTTGGCCGTGCCACATGGCTTGTGGGATCTTAGTTCCCCAACCAGGGATTGAACCTGGGCCCTCGGCAGTGAGGGCGCAGAGTCCTAACCACTGGACCGCCAGGGAATTCCCTCTAATATGTTTCTAACTAGTAGTTCTTAAATAAAGATCAAAACCACCCTAACAAACACTCAGAAAATGTGTCAAATCTTATTTAAATGATTTCACATTGTACACACATTCAAGTGTCACAGCTTCATATAAATACCCCATCAGAAGGATGTCTTTTTATTTAAAAGAGTGATAGCAAAATGGAAAGAAGTTGAAAATACATATTAATCAGGATTTCTCCTTCTTCGAAATTTATTGTCTTCCTCTTAGCAAACATTTAATATGGGCTGGGGGCAGGGCATGAGCATGGAATCAGTAAAAAGATAAATGTTATACCAGGCATCTCTTATATAATGAAATTTTGCAGCATTATTTTTTTTTAATTTGTTTGGGAAAGCTTAGTTACATCTCCTAAATCTGGAGAATTTAAGCAAATAAACTAAGAAATAAATGAGCAGCACATCAGTGTCAATTATCTTCTCTATACTTTCAGCTAGTACCTTACCTGTCTTCTTCCCCTTGCTTAATCAAACTAAAAAATCTCAGGACAACATGACCAGCTATTGCTTGGAAGTTGGTTTGGTCAGTTGACTGTATCTGCTATTGATTGACTAGTAGATGTATTCTTCATTTTTTATATGTATATATATTTTAGGGGCTATACAGAGCACGTTCTAGAGTCATGCAGAGGAATGTTTTAATCCAGACTTCCCACCATTACATGTTAGTAACTTTGGGCAAGCTACTTAACCTCACTGAGCCTCAATTTCCTCATCTATAAGAGGGGAATAATGGTCATCATAGGGTTGTTGGGTGGATTAAATGAGGGCATGCCTGGCACATAATAAGAGCTCTGAATTAATATAAAGAAAAGAGTAAAATGCAGTGCCTCATTCTATAGATATTATGCTTCTGTAGTTCCTTATAACATATCATTAGGAAAAGTTAATTCGCCTACCTAGCTGTGGTCGAAAACAGATTTGAGTTTTTTACCAGGTGAAATAAATGTTACAGCCTCCAAATCTCATCTCCCTTCTTTCTTTTTTCAAACATTTACTGAGTACAAATCATACGCCAGGCGAACTGGGGTGCACAGATGAATGTAAGCCTGGGCCCTTGTCACAGGATGCAGTGTGGTGGGGCATCATGGGACACTGGGCGGGTGCTCCGTGGAGATGGGCTTGGAGGGGGAGGTGAAGGAAGGAGGGCGTGCTTTACAGTGTTGGAGCAGGAGGTTGTTCTGGAAACTCCCTTCTGTGGCTGCTGTGTTCAGAGTGTCAGAGAAGGTGTGTCTGGGAAAATATTTAGGAATTTTTTGGGGATCCCTCCTGGCCCCAGATCTTCAACAGAATGGTTTGCCATGATCTGGTGCTGGCAGAGGGTTCAAGGCAAGGGTTTCCCTTCTCTGGCTTTTATAAGAGCTAGCTGTTCAACCCTTTAGTTAGAGAAAAGGGTTTCTATAATGCTTTCTGCTTTACAACAGACTCTTTCTCGAGTTAATCCTCTCATCAGCTCCATGCTGTTAGGGCCCAGCTGATGTTTCCTGCAGTTCGTGGGTGAGGGAAGTGATGAAATTTAGCGGATTGAGCGACTGCACTTAGTCACATAGCTGGGAAGGAACAGAGCTGTGATGTGAGCCAGGGCTGGGCTCCTGTCCACTCTTCCGCGGGGGCAGAGATAAATGACTATTCTTATTTTAACCAAATGCAAGGGGAGAGGCTCACTTCTTAAGCTTGCAGCATTCAACACGATTGTATTGATCTAACTCTGCCTTCTTGAGGGAAATTTTGTTTCCCCCTCCTTTTTTTTTCTTTCATCTTCTTTGTCTACTTTTTATCTAAAACAGGCATCAAAAAGAAATCTGCTCCATTGTTTCAACCCCAGAAAAATGTGCAAAATCTCACGCTGATGTCGAATCAACACGAATGTTGAAAGTACCAGAGGACCTGTCAAGTCAAAAGATTCAGAAAAAGAAAGTCCTCCACGCAGGTATCAGTGAACAAAATGGTTTGACTCTCATTACCAGTTTTCCTTCAATGCAAGAAGGTAGAATAAAGCTGAAGCCCCGTAATATTTTAAAAGAAGCCTAAACCTGTGTTTTTTAAATTGAAATTTTTATCGAAGTGATTATACATTCACAAGCAGTTATGAGAAATAATACAGAGAGCTCCCGTATATCTGCTCTTCACCCAGCTTCCCCCATTGGTAACATCTTGAAAAAATAGTACAATTTTGCAACCAGGAGATCGACATTGATACAATCCACGATCTTACTCAGATTGCCCCAGTTTTACATTTGTTCATTTATGTGTGTGTGTGTGTAGTTCTATATGATTTTATCATACGTGGTTTCATATTTCCACCATCACAGTCAAGATACAGAACATCTCCATCACCACAAGAATCCCTGGCATTGCTCTTTTATAACCACAGCCATCTCCCTCTGACACCCTTTCCCAACTCTTGGGAACCACTAAGTTCTCCATTTCTAAAATGTTGTCATTTCAAAAATGTTATATAAAATGGAATTATACAGCACATAACCTCTGGGTTTTGGCTTTTTTCACTCAACATATTTTCCTTGGGATTCATCCAGATTTTTGGCAGGTATCAACAGTTAAATCCTTTTCATTACAGAGTAGTATCCTGTGATATGGATGTACCAGAGTTGGTTTAACCATTCATCTGTTGAAGGACATCTGGGTTGTTTCCAGTTTGGGGCTATCACAAATACAGCAGTTATAAACATTTTTGTATAGGTTTTATGTGAACATAATTTTTTATTTCTTTAAGATAAAGCCCAAGGGTGCCATTGCTGAGTCATATAGTATTGAATGTTTAGTTTTATAAGAAACTGCCAGACTATTTGCTGGAGTGGCTGTGCCATTTTATATTATCACAGCAAAGAATGAGTGATTCAGTTTCTCCACATTCTCGCCAGAACTTGGTATTGATTGTCACTATTTTCTATTTGAACTGTTCTGATAGGTGTGTAACGTCTCATGGTGGTTTTTACTTGCATTTCCCTAATGATATTGAACATCTTTTTCTGTGTTCATTTACAATATATCCTCTTCAGTGAAATAGATATCCTCTTCCATATATCCTTTTCAGTGAAATGTCTGTGCCCATGTGCTTTGCCCATTTTCTACGTGGATCGTTTGTTTTTTATTGGTGAATTTTGATAGTTCTTCATGTATTCTAGATACTAGGTCTTTATCAGATATGTCGTTTGCAAATGTTTTCTCCCAGTCTGTAGCTTGTCTTTTCATCCTCTAATTAGGATCTTTTGCCAAGCAAAAGCTTTTAATTTTGATAAGATCCAATTTATCAGTCTTTCCTTTATGGATCATGATTTTGGTGTCAAATCTAAGAACTCTTTCCCTAACTCTAATTCCTGAAGATTAGCTTTTATGTTTTTTCCTACAAATTTTGTAGGTTTATATTTTACATTTAAGTCCATGATTCACTTGAGTTAATTTTTGTATAAGGTGTGTGTTTTAGATCAAGGTTTTTTATGTTTGTTTGTTGTTTGGCCTATAGATGTTGCTTCGGCAGCATTTGTTGAAAAGGCTATACTTACTCCATTGAATTAATTTTGCACCTTTGCCAAAGATCATCTGGGCATATCTGCGTGGGTTAAATCTAGATTGTATGTTCTGTTTCAGTGATCTATGTGTATATCTCTCCACATAGATCACTGATCAATGTCTTCATTAATGTAGCTACATGGTAAGCTTTAATATCAGATACAGTGATTCTTCCAACTTTGTTTTTCTTTTGCAAAATTATTTTAGCTATTCTAGGGCCTGAAATTTCTGCTTAAATTTTAGAATATGTTTGTCTGTGTTTACTAAAAAACCTCTCAGATTTTTATAGGAATTGCATTAAATCTATGTAGATCAATTTGGGAACAGCTGACATCTCTACAATGTTGATTCATCCAGCCTCTGAATGTGGCATGACCCATGAACATGACCCCTGACCATGACCATGTATTTAAATCTTCTTTGACGTCTTACAAGCAGCATTTTGTAATTTTCAGCTTACACATCCTGTACATATTTTGTTAAGTATATACCTAATTATTTCATTTTAGTATTTGGAACAATTACAAATGGTACTGGTTTTTTAATATAGGTAGCCATATGTTCATTGTTAGTGTATCAACATGTGATTGATTTTGTGTGTTGATCCCATAACGAACAACCTTACAGAACTCACTTAATGGTGCTAGGAGTTTTTTGGGTTTTGTGGGTGGTTTTTTTTAAATTTTGGTGTGTGTGTGAATTCCTTACTGTTTTCACATATACAATATGTTATCTGCAAATTTGGACAGTTTTATCTTCTTTTCCAGTCTTTCTGGCTTTATCTCTTTTTCTTGCCTTGTTGGCAGAAGCTAGAACTTCCAGCACTATGTTTAATAAGGGTGATGAGTGTGGGCATCCTTGCCTTTATCCTGGTCTTAAGGGGGAAAGATATTCAATCTTTCACCAGTAAATATGATTTTAGCTGTAGGTTTATTGTAGATATTCTTTATCAAGTTGAGGAAGTTCCCCTCATTCCCAGTTTTCTGAGAGTTTTTATCATGAACTGGTACTGGATTTTGTCAAATGCTCTTTCTGTGTCAAATGATATATCATATGGTTTTCCTTCTTTAGTCTATTGATATGATGGTGGATTACACTGATTGCTTCAAATGTTGAAGCAGCCTTGTATGGCTGGAATATCTTCCACTTGGCCTTAGTGTTTATTTGCAGTGCTTTGAATGTAACTCTTTGTATGGTTTTTGTAATGGCTTCTCTGGGTATTATAACAGCATATAAATATGACTTATAACACTTCTGGTATCAACATTTTACCACTTTTTGTGAGTGTGGACATCTTACTTCAATTTAGGTTTCTTTGCCTTCCCCAGTTTTAAATATCATTGTCTTGAGTATCAGGTGATGCTACAGTTTTTATTTAAATCATCAAATATGATTTATAAATCTCAAGAGGAAAGGATAATCTATTGTATTTACCATATTTTTGCTCTCTTTTGTTCTTTCTTCCTTCCTGATTCTCCAAAATTCCTTCTTTTATCATTTCCTGTCTGTCTGAGGAACTTCCTGTGTTCAGTCTTTAAAGGTAGGTCTGCTAGCCACAATTATTTTTTATTTTTTCTTTGTCTAGGAATGTTTTTATTTTCTCTTCTTTCCTGAAGGACATTTTTGCCATATTCAGAATTTGCAGTTGATTGTTCTTTCCTGTCTGTAGTTGAAAAACATAGTGCCTTTTCCTCAGGCCTCCTACTTTTTAAATGTGAAATTTGCCGTTGTTCAAACTGGTGCTTCCCTCTAGGTACTGGGTCCTTTCTCTCTGGCTTGCTTTAAAAAATTTTTCTTTGTCTCGAATTTTCAATGTTTAACTATAACGCATCTTGGCATGGATTTCCTTGGGTTTACTCTGTTTGGGGTTTGCACAGCTTCTTGATTTGTATGTTGTATCTTTCACCAAATTGGGGAAGTTTTTGTCTATTACTTCTTCAAATGGTCTCTCAGTCCCACTTCTTTTCTCCCTGTCTTGGGACTCTGATAATATGAATGTTGGGTATTTTGCTATTATCCTACAGGTCCCTGAGGCTCTGTTTATCTTTTCTTATTGTATTTTCTCTCTGTTGTTAAAATTGGCTGAATTCTATTTTTCTGTCCCCAGAGTTCTCTGATACTGCCCTCTGCCATTTTCACTCTACTATTGAGCTCATCCAACAAGTTTTTTTTATTTCTCTTATTTTATTTTTAGTTCTACAATTTCCACTTGGAAACTTTTATAGCTTCAATTTCTTAGCTGAGATTTTCTATTTGTTTATTTGTTTCAAGAGAAATTGTAATTAATTGCTGAAGCATCTTTCTGACAGCTTCTTTGGGATCCTTGTCAGATAATTCCAGCTTCTGATTCATCATGGTATTGGCGTCATTTGATTGTTTTTTCTCCATCAAGGTGTGATTTTCTTGATTCCTGATATGATGGATGATATTTTTACAGTATCCTGAATGTTTTGTCTATTCTGTTAGGGACCCTGGATGCTGTGTAAATCTTTTATTTTAGGAAGCAGTTGTCCTGTTTAAAGTTAGCTCATAGGTCATGGCCTGCTCTTGTGGGTTGTGGTTCCAATGGTAATTTCATTTTTCACAGCCTTTGTGGTGTTATCTTGGTGCTTGGTTTCCTGGTGTCACTGGGGCTCCTACTGGTGCTGCCTGAGGGAGCAGAGGAGTATCCCAGGCCAGGATGCTAGTCGCCTCTCAGTGGAGGAAGGTTGTGGTGGCTTCCCCTGCCACACACACACTGTCTTTTGCGTGTCCCCATGTCTCTGGGCAGGAGAAGAGAGCCTCAACCCCATAGGGACCAAGAGGCATTCGCTGAAGCTTGGTCCCTCTTGCATGATCTGTCCATTTGCCCTGGTGTCTCTGCCTTAAGCCCATGGGGACAAAGAGGATTCCCATACTGGGCCACTTGTGCAGTAGCATCCCTTTTGCCAGTCCTGCCTGCCCATTCCAGTAAACGTGACTTTTGCTAGAAATGCTACTTGCCACTCATCCTGAACATTTTAATGGCCTTTTGTCATTTGTACCATTTCACTTAGATTTGGGATTGTTGCTATTGGTAGGCATCCCTGTGCTGAGTTTTTATTCTGTTTCAATTTTTAATTTAGAAGAGTGATGAAATGTGGTGACTGACTGTACAGAGCTGGGGGAGTAGTTAAATCCTTGAATCCGCTGCCAGATCAATATACTTTTACTCATTATTTGCAAAGTTTGGGAATAGTACAGTTGTTATGTTTGGGGACTTTGGGAGCTAAATTTCATTTTCATTTGGACACACACCTGTTGTTTTTGCCCAGCGATTTTGATCAAGGTGGCCTGCCGGTGTAGTCAGGGGCAGGAGTTCAACTCTCCTATGTGGATCATTCATCTCTTTTGCTCACAGACGTAGCTCCTGAGAAAATTTATCCTTCTTAATTCCTTGTTACAGAGGCAACAAAACAGGAATCACCCTGTTTGTTGCCTAGAAAAACAAATGACACATAGCACACTCCTAACTCCATGCATGGAGACCACTGGTGTTATCTTTCTGTGCAAAAGATAGACAATGCAGATTATTAGCTAATTTTCACTCTAATTGTCTAATTTCCTGTAAGAGAAGGTGAGTCCCTTCTTGTCGAAAATAAGGCGCATTTCATTTATGAATACTACATAAAGCCTTGGTACTACAGAAGGCATCCAGGTCGTGAAGTACAGAACACATTTACAATTAGTGTGGTTTCTGTGACCATATGGGAAAAGTAATCAGCATGTCTTGGTACAAACTTATTATCCTCTAAAGCACACAGATTCAGTATCAGAATTTGATAAGTGTCTACTTCCTAGTTGAAAGGACCCAACAGAGGGTAGAAAATAATATACATAAAGGCTTAGACAGCAACTGTGGTCAGCAGAGTTTCTAAAATGAACTACAGAGATGTCCCGCTCTAAACGCTGCAAGCTGTGAATGTGATGGGGCATCACTCCCATGATTCTGGGAGTGATAAGAGTGTTATGTGACCTCGGCCAGGTTCTCTAGGAGAGCCCAGTGTACTCGTGTGAGCCCCTGAAAGCAGGGTCTTTTACCAGCTGGTGGCAGAAGAGGAAGTCAGAGAGATTTGGGGCATGAGGGACATCGGTGTGCCATTGTTGGCTTGAAGATAGAGGGGGCCCATGAGTAGGAATGGGGGTGCTTAAGGAGCTGAGACAGGCCCCCAGCTGACAGCCAGCAAGGAAATGGGACCTCAGTCCTGCAACTGCAAGGAAATGAATTCTGCCAACAACCTGAATGAGCTCGGAAGCAGATTTCTCTCCAAGAGGGGCAGAGTTTGAACTCAGATCAGTGGAACAAGCCATTACCGCAGCATTTACTTGGTGGCAGTACTGTCCCCCTGAGGGTTGGGAGACTGAACTTTCTTTCTTTTTAAAGGATCCAAGAATGTAGTTGCATCTCATGAAATACCTCCTTCCAGCCCACATTCCTTTAACCCTTCTCCCTGTGGTACCCACAGAACCAACCAAAACCAGCCTGCTCAGGAGCCAGCTCTCCACCCTCAGGAGCTCAGCTTGCAGTGAGAGGAAGGACGGCCTTTCCAATTCCAGCAGCTGGAACACTCCAAGCGACAGAGGCAAGCCAGCAAGGGTCTCTATGTCAGGAAGCCCAGGGTGGTCTCCCCTCCCCAGTGTGTCTGCTCCTGAAAGAGCTGGGTAGAGGTACTTTGGGGGGGAAACAAATCATTTTTCAGTGAGTCCAGATAGCTTCCTCTTCAAAGGACTCCCTTGTAAATCAGGTCGGCTTGCTTTAGTGAACTGGATTTTCTTAGGGTCAGACTTGCGTATATGGTGCCTGGGTGTTTAATACACCCGTGGCTCGTGTAACCGCGGCACTAGTGGTGATGCTTGCTCTCACTCCGTGGTTTGAATTTGAAAACCTAATACTTCATAGTTGGTTTATTTTCTTCCCCTCATTCACAGGTGGCGCCATCCGACAAGCCCCTCTCTGACCCATATTGTCAGCCTTTTGGGGGCTAAATGTGAGGAAAACGAGACTTTTCCATTCAATTATTATGACTATTGATAATATCATTATTCTTAAAATAGTAAATTTTAAGAGTAAATTTCCTAAAAGTTTAATTCCTGTAGCACTTTTCCCTATCTTTCAAAGAGGTGATAAGTAATAAACCCCCAGCTAAACACACACATCCACACAAGCTCCTAAGTAGTAGGAAGCACCTGAGGGACAAATTTACACCTGTTGTTACTGAGCCATAGCTTAATCAAACCCTGTGTTCTTCAGTGCTGATCCGTGTGATGCCTTTTCCTCTGTTTCAGTTAACCTGCCCTATTTCCGGAATCTGCTACATGCACAGTCCTTTAAGGGGCCTATCCCATGATGATTGGGATATGATTTCTTAGGCATTTAACTAGCTCACTCCCAAACATCCCTTCCTTCTACATGCTGCTGATTCAACTAGCTCATATACCTTTTGATTTATGAATCCAAGCTTCTATAAGGATATACATTAAAAACTCCAAATAACATTTTCAATAATTTGAAAATGTGAACTTATAACTAAACAGGACCTAGTAGGGATGTTGGTTTTCTGCACAGAGCTGAGGAATTACAGAATAAACTCTCAAAACCTGAAATGTTGAACAAGGCTCTCCTGTGTAATTTGGGGGGAGTCTAATGAGGGCCACATTGAACAACTATTGGTTCATGGTATTCTTACTTGACATTTTAAAAACATGTTTTCTGGAGAATGAGTTTGTCTCATCCTTTTATGGAGAGAGATCTCAATGGCTATGGGGTGAGATAGATTAGCAAAGCAGTGAGAGTACCCTGTTCACTCTTGCATTGGTCTTTAGTGTCCATTGCAAATGAATCTTGCCTAGAACCCCCTCTGACAGATCAGTTCTGGGAAATACAGTCCATTAATTAGCCCTCACTCACAACTGAACTCAGAGATAAGTGTGATCCTTTTGCATTTTGATATAAACCCCATATATGAGGAAATTATACAGCTGCCATTTCCCTTTCCACAGAAATGGGCATCCTGCTGACAAACGAGTTTCCAGATGACAAGTCATTAGAAAGATTGACTCGAGAAGGAAACCAAGTTTATGACCAAGAGTGAGTAATTTTACTGGGACAGTTTTGTTGTGTTTTTGTTTGATATAAGTTTTAAAACGTCACAGTCTCGTGTTCTTAGTTCTGCAGGAATGTCTTCAGCAAACTGGCTCAAGATCCATGGCTTGGCGGCCAAGAAGCTCACCATCATGGATGCTTTGTCCATGGCCGCCGTCCCTCACAGCCCCACCTATGTCCCCATTCTGGACAAGCATGTCGTTTCCAAGGTCTTTGATGAGGTAAAACTGATTTTCTATATGTCCCTGCTTGATGTAGTTTTCATTTCCTGCCTAAATAAAGAGTAGTCCACTTGATGTCTTGTACAGTTGTAACAGAAATGTATTTCAGCCATTGGGAAAAAATTATTTGCAAAGGCAGTAAAAAGGAGAGAGAGAAGCTCTTAAGCATTTTTGCTTCTAAGCTGAGAAGAACAATTTCTTCTTTGTTGGGTTGGCAGTTCATGGCTCGTTGCTGATGGGTGACATTGTGGAGCTGCAGAAATGTCTGAAAAGCCTCTAGGTCAGAGTCATGAGTCACAAGTGAATATCAGTCTGTATCAAAGGACAGGGAGAGCTTGTGAGAGATTATGTCCATCCTTTGCTTACCTTCTCTTCCTAAATACAGTGGCATCTTTTCCATCATAAAAGTCTCCAAAGGAAAAAGTCAGAAAGAGGGAGGGAGAGAGACACAGAGACAGAGATGCAGAAAAAGAGAGAGATTGAGAGAGAGGATCGGGAGTGAGCCAGAGCACAAGAGCCATGAGAAAGTGAGAGTCATGTCCTGGAAGGAGAAAAAGAGCTTCCGGTAGGAGGGCGCAAGTTGGGGTTAACTGTGGAGGAAAGCCAAGCACTGTAAAGTTTGCCTTGAATTGGGCAACTGGAAAGTCCTTGCCCTATGAAGAACGGATCCAGTGGAGCAGCCAGATTGCACAGAGATGAGGAACACAAGAGAAACAAGAATAGGAAGATTGAACCCTGGTGCTTCCCGGCAAATATAGCAGCAACTAGTGATTTAAATAGGAATGTATCAAGCTTTACAGTCACTAAATTGAAATAATATCCTTAAAAGACCTTATCTCATGCTGAAATTTTACAGAGGGTATGTAGGAAATTTGGGATTTGCTTCCAAATAATCTGGATGGTGGGAGTAGTTGGGGGAAGGGAGGAGTAGATAAAGCAAGATTAGCCATGAGCTGATAATTGTTAAATTTGGATAATAAGAATATTGAGTGGGGGGAGGGTAATTCTACCGTTCTCTCTGCTTTTTTACGTATTTGGAAGTTTCCATAGTAAAAAGTTGAGAAAAAGCAAAGGCAGGAAAATTTTTTTTAAAAAAAGGCTTTATCTAACTGGTCTTGCAATAGCTGAAATTTGATGTATTTGGAAGAAGCAGATGAATTGGTGGACTTTTTCTGTTAGTCACATTTAAGTGATTATACCCATGGAGTTTGATATGCATCCTGGTTTGACATGACCAACAGTTCTTGCTCTGGAGGTTGGGTATATGACCCGTTAGGCTGGGTTCCTGATGACTTTGCCTCAAGGTGAGCGGTCCTATCCCTGGCTGTGACCTTGTGACTGGAAGATTCTATTTCCACCTTCAGTGAACTCTAACCTGATTAGTCAGATACCAACTTATCTTTTGAATTTGACTTCTTCCAAAAGCAAGAGAGAGAAACTGAATGCTGATTTATTCCTTCTAGGAAGTTTGGTGATAGCTTCTCATATTCTGTGCACTTATTTTATTAATATTCTTGAGTATTGTTTGAAAGAAAATATATTTGGTGAACTATCCCTGGAAATAGAATTTTCTGGTACTTATCATGTCTCCTTCTAAGCCTCCCAACAACCTGAGATACATTGAAAAGTAAATTCTCAAAAAACAAATATGAGAAGGTAGGAAAGCAGCACATAAAATCAAAGGAAAGATTTATAGATTGAATGCATAAAAATGTTATTTTGCGTTAAAAACATATAAATAAAATGAAGGCAAATCTCAAAAATATTTTTAACATATACAACAAAGAGTTACAGGAGTAATATCTTAAATATGTGTTTGCATGTGTGTATCCATGTAAGTTAGCACGTGCATGTGGTGTGTGTGTGTGTATAAATTAGGGTTCAGTATACACACAAACATGCACATGCACCCATACCATAAAGGAATAAGAAAATGATAAATATCCCAGTGGAAAATCTAGGGGGAATAGTTTAAAAATAAAATAAAAAGTCAAAAACCACATACAAAAATATTTCTTGCTGGTAACCAAATATATTCATTTTTGAAAAAATGCAAATTAAAAAAAAATTAGACAACTCCCCCCCATCATCAAATTTGTAAGGTTAAAAAATACTAATAAACAGTGATGGTGAAAACAGGATGAAATTAGAACTTTTACATCCTGCTGGGGGGAGTATAAGTTGGTATAACCTTGGCAGTATGTTCAGAGGTGTTAAGGGCTTAACAACTTTTCCTACAGCAAATCCATATGTAGATATTCCATAAGCTACAGAAGGAAATAATCAGAAATACTGAAGAATATATTCAGAGAATAATTATTGCTGTCTTGTATCTAACAATGAGAAAACTGAAAACGACCTAAATGTCCAATAAGTACACCCATATGATTGAATGTCATACATTCATTAAATATCATGTTTCTGAAGAATAAGTAATGACATGGGGAAAAGCTCTCAATACAATGCTAAATGAAAAAATCAGGGTACAAAACTGCATAGATAGTACATTAATTTAGTTACATATGTGTATGATGTAGGCATAGCACTCTTTCTCTCTCCCTTTTCTCTTTTACCAAAATGTTACTAGTGTTTATCTGAGGGGTGAGATTATTGGAGATTTGGGGGTTTGTTTATATAATTTTTAGTTTTTGTTGTAGTTCTTTCAACTCTGAACATACATTAATGATATGCTGAGAAAAAAAAAGTTAAGAAAAACAGACCTAAAACAAGAGATAAAATAGTTTAAATGCAAAGGACACTTGATTTTTAATTAATTTATTGGTTTATTTTTATTTGATGAGTAATATATGAGTACATTCTTGTATAGAATGACCATTTAGAAGTCTTTAGAGGAAAATGTAAAAGCTTCTCTCTCCACCAACCTCATTTATGAAGGAAACACTGAATAATTTGGTGAATATCCTGCTGATCCTTTTCAAGACACACACACACACACACACACACACATATATGAATACATTATATATATTTTTACACATACACATAACAATTTTAATATACAAAACAATTTTAATAAGGTAATACCATATGGATTTGCTATTTTATCTTTCAAAAAAATATATCTTAGAGACTTTTCTATGTGTGTAGATATGGGTATATCTCATTTTTGTTAGTTGCAAATTTCTTCCCCATTGTTAATGGACATTTACATTGTGTCCTTCCTCCCCCTATTACAAACAATCCTGTAATGGATTTCCTTGTGCAGAGACTTCTGGGCATCTCTATAAGTCTATCTTTGTGATAGATGGATTGCTGGACCCAAAGGATGTGTACATTTAAATATTTGACAGATTAAACCAAATCACCCTCCAAATAGATTCTATATTTCCACTAGTTTATATTCAGAAAGACAGCCATTTTCCTAAGAGGAACTGTATATCATACTTGTTGATAAGCATTAGTTCTACAAGTATAGAGATACTTTGAAAACCCTAAAAATAGTGTGCAGGCCTGATACCTTATTCAACTTGTCCTCTCCTCATATTTAGAAGAAATAAACATAGTAACTCAGTGCAGCACTTTGAAATTTGCTCTCCAGGCTGTATGCAATGTATCTGGACTCTGGGGATGATAATATACCTACTCTGAGACTGTTATACTATGTATAATATAGTGAATATATATAGTATAGGTATATATATATATATATATATATATGCTATAAAAAGAAGTAATGCATATAATGGGCTGCAAGCACTGAATAAATGTTGGCTTTTATTATAAAAATATTCAATAAATATTACATTGCCTACTGTATGCAGACTCTGAGCTGGGCTAGACTACAGCCTACCCAATCACAACTTACAATCTCATGGAGGAACTACCAATTAAAATAAGAAGTTCTAGTTAAATGTGATGAGTGGGAAGAGCAGAGTGAAGATGCCAGAGAGGCCCCTAACCACCTTGAGTTGGCAGAGGGCTTTGGACCTGGCCTGGGAAGTTCAGACCTGGGGGATCTGATCGGTCCAGGTTTGGACCTAGGGGAGGAAGAGTTACGAGGGTGATGAGGTGGAGGGGAGTGAGGAGTGACCTAGGGGGAAGTCTAAGGGTCAGAGGAAGTTTGTCATTCCAAAGAAAGTTTAGTGCAACTGGAGGAAGATGTGAAAGCTGGTGAAGGTCGAGTTAAGGATTTTTGAAGGTCATCCTGAGGGAAACCAAAGGGTTTTTAGCAGAGGACAGAGAAGATCAGGTTTGGTCTTTGGCTACTATGTGGAAAAGGGTTGTAGAGGTTCAAAGCTGGGACGATGGGGGGCAGTCAGGAGGCAAGGTCTAGGTGGCTGTGACCCAGGTGACAACCCTGAGGATGGACCCAAGCCTTTATATAAAGTCAAGTCGACAGGACTAAACCACATGGGGCTGAGAGAGAGAAAAATGTTGAGTGACTTCCAAGAAGGAAAAAATGGAAGAGTAGTGAGGGTCCTGTTTTTCCGGAGAACCTGTCTTCTGACCCCAGAAAGCAAAGCCAAGGGAAGAGGATGTATATTTTTTCACGTGCATTCCACCATGGGCACCTGTGCTCGTGCCTTCTGTGGCTTTGTAAATTCTCATCACAAGCCTGTGGGTACGTAGCACACGACATGCTCTCCCCCATCCATTATTGCTCGTAAGAGCAAGAATCATGATGATGAAGGAAATATACTGCAATAAATTCCAATTTCACCCTCAAAGCACACTTACATCTTTTATTTAATATTTTCTCTGATGGAAAGAATGGGAAAACAATGATCGAAAAATATAATCCCACTGCGTGAGATACATAGCTTTTTGAGATTTGGACCTAACAGTTTTTTGAAAAAGTAGACAAAAGTAGAATGGAGCTGAAAAGGAAACATGAATCTTAACCCACTTCACTGAGAATTGTAATTGACTTTTACTCCTGTGTTCTTTGTACAGTCACATCTGTCTGGGTAGAATTGTAAAGCAGCATTTGGCTTTATCCCCAGCTACTTGTTTCATTCATGACTTATGTATGGGCTGTTTCTTCTTCTGGAGCACAATGTTATTTTGGTTTTCATGTTTCTTGGACCAGCATCAAATCTGTCACCTTGGAAATGAAGTGTTGAGCAGAGAGGTTGCCCTAGCAACTCTTCATTACAAGGTGCTAACTGGCACTTTCAGTTTTCAGTGGACCAGATAAGTTTAACCTTAGCTCTTTCAAAAAGATTAATTCATCACCAAGTCATATACAGAGTAAAACTGCTTTAGTTATTTGATGAATCTGGACTTTAAAGCTCTTTATTGCCAATGGCTTTGAAAAAGAAGAAACAATTTGGGAACATTAGTTTGCATCGTTGAAAAGTCCACTACATCACCACCACCACCATCATCATCATCATGTCTTACCAGCACTGCATCAAGGCTTCCTGCTTTGCCCTAATCTGGGTTCAGCACATAGCTTTGTGATCAGGTAGCCTGGGCCTGCACCCCAGCTCTGTCACTGACTCCCGATGGGTCATGGCAAGGTCCCTAATCTGGTACGTGGTGAGCCCTCAGACTAGGTTTTGAGAAAAACATTTGATCTCATCAAAGTATCTGATGGAAAATTTAGACCAGCGTAGTAAGGTGGCTTTTTTTTTTTAATTAATCATTTATTTATTTATTTATGGCTGTGTTGGGTCTTCGTTTCTGTGCGAGGGCTTTCTCTAGTTGTGGCAAGTGGGGGCCACTCTTCATCGCGGTGCGCGGGCCTCTCACTATCGCGGCCTCTCCCGTTGCAGAGCATAGGCTTCAGACGCGCAGGCTCAGTAATTGTGGCGCACGGGCTTAGTTGCTCCGCGGCATGTGGGATCTTCCCAGACCAGGGCTGGAACCCGTGTCCCCTGCATTGGCAGGCAGATTCTCAACCACTGCGCCACCAGGGAAGCCCCAGTAAGGTGGCTTTTTATCTCATCATTTAGCTGACGAGCAATGTTAGGGATGCTGCTAAGGGCATGGCATTTTGTTGCTTTCAAATATAGCAGCAATGAAAACGATACTGATAGAAAAGTTTAATTAAAAAATTTGAAAGGACAGTTAATACAAAAGCTATACGTAATCATTGTGTAGAAAAATTAGAAAATACAGATAAGTAGAAAAGAAACAATAGAATATAATTCCTCACAGATGAATTGTTTGGTGGTTATCTGGCCCAAGTTTTTTCACTACATATATATCCTTTGTTCTTTGTTTTTGTTTTACCAAAATGAAGTTGAACTAAAGATACTCTGTGCCTTGATTTTTACTCAACAGTCTATTTCAAACATTATTGCATGCCAGCAAATACTCATTTACTATACCAATTAAAATGCTAGTGACCTCACTAGCATTTTAATTGAAATTTACATTTAAAAATTTTACTTTTATTTTCTAAAAATTTAGATTGAAATTTGTGAGATATAACCTACACTGTAGTAAGCAACATATTTTCACGGGTTTATGAATGATCTGATTGACACTCCTCTTTCCCAGTTCACTTTGTAGCCCCACCTTCAATTTGTTCTGTGGAGCCTGGAGATGTTTCTGTTTAAGCAGAGGTTTAAGCTTCAGCACTCAGCAGTTTGCACAACTATAAAGTCACTGCACCTTGTTCAGGGTCAGCCATGTGGGATTTGTACAGCCTTTGCATTTTCATTACTCACATCCAGTCAGACCTCTCCTTGGCCAGTCTGACAGCAGGCTCTGGGATATTTATTGGAAGAAATTATTTAGTTGAAAAACAGTGAAGTTGGTGAATTCAGTTAGTGTTGAGTGATGAATATATAAACACCAGTTTACACTATTTTCTCATTTTCAAAATGTTGTGGGATTGCTTACAAACACAGCCAGAATGTTGTCAGGTAGAATCCTTCCTGTACTACTTTAACAGCTAATAACTGTGTTTACAGTTCTGCATCCCCCTTTCTTCATTTAGCGTATCTTATGAACGTATTTCCCTGTAATGACCAATTTTGGATGAATTTTAATGGTTGTGCTAATATTCAATAACATGAATTACTACAATTTAACTATTCCCCCCATTATTGGGCAGTTTACTTGGAATTTTAAGAGTGCCTATTTTCCTACATCTTAGCTGTTACTTAGAGCAGTAACATTAAAAAAAAAAAAAACAAAAGAACCTGCCAATTGCTAAGTGAAAATGTTATTCAATTTTAATATTTTTTCTTTTATTGTTTGAGAATAGTTTTCTTGTGTAAGCTAAATATATCTCTTAAAATCTTGGTTACATCATTCACCTTCTTGGCAAACACCTCTTTTAAAATAGCAAAGGTACGCTTATCTCGTGCCTCAATCACCAAGAACTCAAATTTGGTAGACTCCAAACACAATATTTTACGATAGAGATAAACTTTTAAAAATGTTGGAGCCTCAGCTATTATTTGAATTTATATAATTTTAGTCTTTTACGTATTCAGTAAATGGTTACTTTGTACATGCATTGTGCTAGAAACTAGTATTTTTTAAAGGAATAAAAAACTAGAGTTCAGTGGAGAGGAAAACCAAATAACAAAACTGCATTT
The DNA here is from genome assembly GCF_028023285.1 of Balaenoptera ricei. Taxonomy (NCBI): domain Eukaryota; kingdom Metazoa; phylum Chordata; class Mammalia; order Artiodactyla; family Balaenopteridae; genus Balaenoptera; species Balaenoptera ricei. Next base: position 9,613,962 of record NC_082651.1, on the reverse strand, counting down.
CAATGTATATATCTACAGAGGGATTGAATGAGAAAATATATGGATTGCCTAGTACTTGGCAAAGAGTAAGAGATAAACACTATTATAATTTTTTAAAGTTTTTATTTTATTGTTATTTTTTATACAGCAGGTTCTTATTACGTATCAATTTTATACATATTAGTGTTTACATGTCAATCCCAATCTCCCAATTCATTCCACCGCCACCACCCCCCCCAACCCTGCTTTCCCCCCTTGGTGTCCATACATTTGTTCTCTACATCTGTGTCTCTATTTCTGCCTTGCAAACCAGTTCATCTGTACCATTTTTCTAGATTCCACATATATGCGTTAATATATGATATTTGTTTTTCTCTTTCTGACTTACTTCATTCTGTATGACAGTCTCTAGGTCCATCCACGTCTCTACAAATGACCCAATTTCATTCCTTTGTATGGCTGAATAATATTCCATTGTATATATGTACCACATCTTCCTTATCCATTCGCCTGTCAATAGGCATTTAGGTTGCTTCTGTGACCTGCCTATTGTAAATAGTGCTGCAATGAACATTGGGGTGCATGTGTCTTTTTGAATTATGGTTTTCTGTGAGTATATGCCCAGTAGTGGGGTTGCTGGGTCATATGGTAATTCTATTTTTAGTTTTTTAAGGAATCTCCATACTGTTCTCCATAGTGCCTGTATCAATTTACATTCCCACCAACACTGCAAGAGGATTCCCTTTTCTCCACACCCTCTCCAGCATTTGTTGTTTGTAGCTTTTCTGATGACGCCCATTCTAACTGGTGTGAGGTGATACCTCATTGTAGTTTTGATTTGCATTTCTCTAATAATTAGTGATGTTGAGCAGCTTTTCATGTGCCTCTTGGCCATCTGTATGTCTTCTTTGGAGAAATGTCTATTTAGGTCTTCTGCCCATTTTTGGATTGGGTTGTTTGTTTTTTTAATATTGAGCTGCATGAGCTGTTTATATATTTTGGAGATTAATCCTTTGTCCATTGATTCATTTGCAAATATTTTTTCCCATTCTGAGGGTTGTCTTTTCGTCTTGTTTGTAGTTTCCTTTGCTATGCAAAAGCTTTTAAGTTTCATTAGGTCCCATTTGCTTATTTTTGTTTTATTTCCATTACTCTAGGAGATGGGTCAAAAAAGATCTTGCTGTGATTTATGTCAAAGAGTGTTCTTCCTATTTTTCCTCTTAAGAGTTTTATAGTGTCTGGTCTTACGTTTAGGTCTTTAATCCATTTTGAGTTTATTTTTGTGTATGGTGTTAGGGAGTGTTCAAATTTCATTCTTTTACATGTAGCTGTCCAGTGTTCCCAGCAGCACTTATTGAAGAGACTGTCTTTTCTCCATTGTGTATCCTTGCCTCCTTTGTCATAGATTAGTTGACCATAGGTGTGTGGGTTTATCTCTGGGCTTTCTATCCTGTTCCATTGATCTATATTTCTGTTTTTGTGCCAGTACCATATTGTTTTGATTGCTGTAGCTTTGTAGTATAGTCTGAAGTCAGGGCATCTGATTCCTCCAGCTCCGTTTTCTTCTCTCAAGATTGCTTTGGCTATTCGGAGTCTTTTGTGTCTCCATGCAAATTTTAAGATTTTTTTGTTCTAGTTCTGTAAAAAATGCCATTGGTAATTTGATAGGGATTGCATTGAATCTGTAGATTGCTTTGGGTAGTATAGTCATTTTCAGAATATTGATTCTTCCAATCCAAGAACATGGTATATCTCTCCATCTGTTTGTGTCATCTTTGATTTCTTTCATCAGTGTCTTATAGTTTTCTGAGTATAGGTCTTTTACCTCCCTAGGTAGGTTTATTCCTAGGTATTTTATTCTTTTTGTTGCAATGGTGAATGGGATTGTCTCCTTAATTTCTCTTTCTGGTCTTTCGTTGTTAGTGGATAGGAATGCAAGAGATTTCTGTGCTTTAATTTTGTATCCTGCAACTTCACCAAATTCATTGATTAGCTCTAGTAGTTTTCTCGTGGCATCTTTAGGATTATCTATGTACAGTATCATGTCATCTGCCAACAGTGACAGTTTTACTTCTTATTTTCCAATTTGTATTCCTTTTATTTCTTTTTCTTCTCTGATTGCCATGGCTGGGACTTCCAAAACTATGTTGAATAATAGTGGTGAGAGTGGACATCCTTGTCTTTTTCCTGATCTTAGAGGAAATGCTTTCAGTTTTTCACCATTGAGAATGATGTTTGCTGTGGGTTTGTCGTATGTGGCCTTTATTATGTTGAGGTAGGTTCCCTCTATGCCCACTTTCTGGAGAGTTTTTTTTATCATAAATGGGTATTGAATTTTGTCAAAAGCTTTTTCTGCTTTTGAGATGATCATATGGTTTTTATTCTTCAATTTGTAAATATGGTGTATCACATTGATTGATTTGTGTACATTGAAGAATCCTTGTATCCCTGGGATAAATCCTACCTGATCATGGTGTGTGATCTTTTTAATGTGTTGTTGGATTCTGTTTGTTACTATTTTGTTGAGGATTTTTGCATCTATATTCATCAGTGATATTGGTCTGTAATTATCTTTTTTTGTAGTATCTTTGTCTGGTTTTGGTATCAGGGTGATGGTGGCCTCATAGAATGAATCTGGGAGTGTTCCTTCCTCTGCAGTTTTTTGGAAGACTTTGAGAAGGATAGGTGTTCTTCTCTAAATGTTTGATAGAATTCACCTGTGAAGCCATCTGGTCCTGGACTTTTGTTTCTTGGAAGATTTTTAATCACAGTTTCAATTTCATTACTTGTGATTGGTCTGTTCGTATTTTCTACTTCCTGGTTCAGTGTTGGACGTTATACCTTACTAAGAATTTGTCCATTTCTTGCAGGTTGTCCATTTTATTGGCATAGAACGGCTTGTACTAGTCTCTTATGATGCTTTGTATTTCTGTGGCGTCCATTGTAACTTCTCCTTTTTCATTTATATTTTTATTGATTTGAGTCCTCTCCCTCTTTTTCTTGATGAGTCTGGCTAAAGGTTTATCAATTTTGTTTATCTTGTCAAAGAACCAGCTTTTAGTTTTATTGATCTTTGCTATTGTTTTCTTTGTTTCTATTTCATTTATTTCTGCTCTGATCTTTATGATTTCTTTCCTTCTACTAACTTTGGGTTTTGTTTGTTCTTCTTTCCCTAGTTCCTTTAGGTGTAAGGTTAGATTGTTTATTTGAGATTTTTCTTGTTTCTTATTGTATTGCTATAAACTTCCCTCTTAGAACTGCTTTTGCTGCATCCCGTAGGTTTTGGATCATCCTGTTTTCGTTGTCATTTGTCTCTAGGTATTTTTTGATTTCCTCTTTGATTTCTTCAGTGATTTCTTGGTTATTTGGTAACGTATTGTTTAGCCTCCATGTGTTTGTGTTTTTTACATTTTTTTCCCTGTAATTTCTTTCTAATCTCATATCGCTGTGGTCAGAAAAGATGCTTGATATGATTTCAGTTTTCTTAAATTTACTGAAGCTTGATTTGTGACCCAAGAGGTGATCTATCCTAGAGAATGTTCCGTGCACACTTGAGAAGAAAGTTTAATCTGCTGTTTTTGGGTGAAATGTCCTATAAATATCAATTAAATATATCTGTTCTATTGTGTCATTTAAAGCTTGTGTTTCCTTATTAATTTTCTGTCTGGATGATCTGTTCATCTGTGTAGGTGAGGTGTTAAAGGCCCCCACTATTATTGTGTTACTGTCGCTTTCCTCTTTTATAGCTGTTAGCATTTGCCTTATGTATGGAGGTTCTCCTATGTTGGGTGCATTTATATTTATAATTGTTATATCTTCTTCTTGGATTGATCCCTTGATCGTTATGTGGTGTCCTTCCTTGTCTCTAGTAACATTCTTTATTTTAAAGTCTATTTTATCTGATATGTGTATTGGTACTCCAGTTTTCTTTTGATTTCCATTTGCATGGAAAATCTTTTTCCATCCCCTCACTTTCAGTCTCTATGTGTCCCTAGGTCTGAAGTGGGTCTCTTGTAGATTACATATATATGGGTCTTGCTTTTGTATCCATTCAGCGAGCCTGTGTCTTTTGGTTGGAGCATTTAATCCATTCACATTTAAGGTGATTGGCAATATGTATGTTCCTATTACCATTTTCTTAATTGTTTTGGGTTTGTTTTTGTAGGTCCTTTTCGCTCATATGTTTCCCACTTAGAGAAGTTCCTTTAGCCTTTGTTGTAGAGCTGGTTTGGTGGTGCTGAATTCTCTTAGCTTTTGCTTGTCTATAAAGATTTTGATTTGTTTGTCAAATCTGAATGAGATCCTTGCCAGGTAGAGTAATCTTGGTTGTACGTTCTTCCCTTTCATCACTTTAAATATATCATGCCACTCCCTTTTGGCTTGTAGAGTTTCTGCTGAGAAATCAGCTGTTAACCTTACGGGAGTTCCCTTGTATGTTATTTGTCGTTTTTCCCTTGTTGCTTTTAATAATTTTTCTTTGTCTTTAATTTTTGTCAATTTGATTACTCAGCATCTTTCTCCTTGGGTTTATCCTGCCTGGGACTCTCTGCACTTCCTGGACTTGGGTGGCTATTTCCTTTCCCATGTTAGGGAAGTTTTTGACTATAAGCTCTTCAAATATTTCCTTGGTTCCTTTCTCTCTCTCTTCTTCTTCGGGACCCCTATAATGTGAATGTTGGTGCATTTAATGTTGTCCCAGAGATCTCTTATGCTGTCTTAATTGCTTTTCATTCTTTTTTCTGTATTCTCTTCCATGGCCATGTTTTCCACCATTCTGTCTTTCAGGTCACTTATCCGTTCTTCTGCTTCAGTTATTCTGCTATTGATTCCTTCTAGTGTAGTTTTCATTTCAGTTATTATATTGTTCATCTCTGTTTGTTCTTTAATTCTTCTAGGTCTTTGTTAAACATTTCTTGCATCTTCTTGATCTTTGCCTCCATTCTTTTTCCGAGGTCCTGTATCATCTTCACTATCATTATTCTGAATACTTTTTCTGGAAGGTTGCCTATCTCCACTTCATTTAGTTGTTTTTCTGGGGTTTTATCTTGTTCCTTCATTTGGTACATAGTCCTCTGCCTTTTCATTTTGTCTCTCTTTCTGTGAATGTGGTTTTCATTCCACAGGCTGCCGGACTGTAGTTCTTCTTGCTTCTGCTGTCTGCCCTGTGGTGGATGAGGCTATCTAAGAGGTTTGTGCAAGCTTCCCGATGGGAGGGACTGGTGGTGGGCAGAGCTGAGTTTTGCTCTCGTAGGCAGAGCTTAGTAAAATTTAATCCGCTTGTCTGTTGATGGATGGGGCTGAGTTCCCTCCCTGTTGGTTGTTTGGCCTGAGGCGACCCAGCACTGGAGACTGCAGGCTCTTTGGAGGGGCTAATGGCAGACTCTGGGAGGGCTCACGCCAAGGAGTACTTCCCAGAACTTCTGCTGCCAGTGTCCTTGTCCCCACGGTAAGCCACAGCTGTCCCCCGCCTCTGCAGGAGACCCTCCAACACTAGCAGGTAGGTCTGGTTCAGTCTCCCCCAGGGTCACTGATCCTTCCCTCTGGGTCCTGATGTGCACACTACTTTGTGTGTGCCCTGCAAGAGTGGAGTCTCTGTTTCCCCCAGTCCTGTCGAAGTCCTGCAATCAAATCCTGCTAGCCTTCAAAGTCTGATTCTCTGGGAAATCTTCCTCCTGTTGCCCAACCCCCAGGTTGGGAAGCCTGACATGGGGCTCAGAACCTTCACTCCAGTGGGAGGACTTCTGTGGTATGAGTGTTCTCCAGTTTGTGAGTCACCCACCCAGTGGTTATGGGATTTGATTTTATTGTGATTGTGCCCCTCCTACCATCTCATTGCAGCTTCTCCTTTGTCTTTGGATATGGGGTATCCTTTTTGGTGAGTTCCAGTGTCTTCCTGTCGATGATTGTTCAGCAGTTACTTGTGATTCTGGTGCTCTAGCAAGAGGAAGTGAGCACATGTCCTTCTACTCCACCATCTTGAAGCTACAATCCCATTATTGATAAAACTATTCTTAATAGAATTGATAAAACTGTTCTCAACTATTGACCAAATTAGTGGTTAAAGTGTATCTCTGGTCTAACACTGGGAAAAATTCTAACAGAATCAGCCCAAACTAGGGCTGTCCATGTATTCCAGCAATTATGGTCAGTATCTCTCTCTCACTCTCCGCCTCCCCCCTGCCCCCCCTTCCTCCCTCTGCCCTCCATCCCTCACAGTTAAAATCTTCTCACACAGGGTGTGATTAGCATCAATTTAGTAAGGCTTCTAGGTTAACCTCAAGAGAAATGAAGTAGGTAATACCTTGAGGCGCCCTTTTATTATCAAACAGTGTCCAGAGGGGTCTCACATTAGTTGGTAATGCTTGATTTGCATTATAAGAGGTAGCAAGTATCTTTGACCAATAGAATGAAATGGAAGCAAGGGTATACCAGTTCCAAGCCCAGGCATTAAGGCTCCTTGGTTATTTCTACTTACTCATTTGTGCCTGGGAACATGCCTGGTCAAGCCTGCTAGAGACACGTGGAGCAGAGCCAAGTCCCCCCAGTCATTCCAAGAAGTCATTCCTAGATCAGCCAACAGCTAGTTGGTTGTTCCATTATTTTGTTTTGAAAACATAAACAATTATATATATGTATTCATATCTCTGTGTTACTTTCCTAGGTTTGCTGTGACAAAGTGTACCGCAAGCTGGGTGGCTTAGAAATTTGTTTATTCTTTCACAATTCTGGAGGCTGGAAGTCTGAAATCTAAGTGTTGGCAGGGCCATGCTTCCTCTGACTGCTCTAAGGAAGAGCCCTTCCTTGACTGTTCCTAGCTTCTGGTGGTGGAATCCTTGGCATCCCTTGGCTTGGAGCTGCATTACTCCAGTCTCTGCCTCTGTCATCACATGGCCTGGCCTTCTCTGTCTCTGTGTCTACATTTCCCTCTTCCTATAAAAAAAAAAAAAAAGAGTTAACAAGTAAAACATGTTCAGGAGGTGTGACCAGGTGCTTTCATTCCCCCTCAAATAGTGTCAGTTTCCTCATTAACCACACTCTCCTCCCCACCTGCTTCCCTACAGAAGCTGGGAAGCCATGATTCTGATCCCCCAAGTCCCTGTGAGAATGCCCCTTATGACCTCATAGTCACACTAAACTTGACATCATCAAGAGAATAGCCCATGGGACCTCCACACGACCACCATGTTGTAAAAACTAAGACCACAGACTGAAGGTGTGGAGTATGACTTTGTCTTTCCCTAAATCTGCATGCAGAACGGAATGAGAGTGGGTGCACACGAGCCAAATTTGAACTCCTACCACACTGAAGTCCATGATGGCCATGCAAGGCATGAGATCCAAATCCACCAAAGAGGGAGGTAGAACATTAAACAGTGGGTTTTCTTTACGCATCATCAGTCAGGCATCCAGCGGATCCTGGTGAAATGGTATAATGCTGCTAAATATTTCGTGGTGTTGATTTGCAGTTGAGCCATAAGCTGGCAATTTGTAGAGCTATTTATAGACTTCTAGAAGGGTCTTTTTCCCAGGGGAGATAAATATGTAAGGGTCTTTCATTTTGTTGAGACTGATTATTTTTCCTCTGAAAGTTTATGTGAAATTTTAAGAGATGGTGTTTTTTGTTTGTTTGGTTGGGGTTTTTCTTCCCACTTCTGCAAATTTCATTAAGTTTTCAAAGTCCAGTCAACTCACCTTTTAACCCACTGTTTTGGCTTCTTCTCTTTCACAAAGATTGCTTAGAAGCCACATGATGAATTCTTGTGTCTGACAAGTGGCAAGGTTTGACTATTCAGCCAGACTAAATTTCTTGCTTTTCAGCCTTCTGAATCTTTGGCTATTTTGTTTGTTTCTTTCGGTCTTGATGTTTTAATTGCAAAATTATGTAGTTTTCAATTTCAATATCTATTTTTTTACATGATTTTATTTTATTGTTTAAAATACTATTCTTTTTCTCATCCATTTGTTCTTAACGGCACTGTTCTTACACTTTTATATGACTGTTACATCTTTGAACAACCTAATCATACTTAATTTTAATCATAATTCATATAATGTTATTGTTAGGTGGCTCGTAAAATTAACTTCTACTCACGTGAATTGATGTTCTGATTGTTGATTTGCTCAGCTACTGTTTTTAGCATTTTTGTGTGTGTATTTAGGAATTTTAGTACGTTGGCACATTTTGACAAGATTTTTAAAAATCTGTTTTTTTCTCTGTCTTCTGTTTTGCAGTTACCTAAATCCATCCCCTTGTACCCCAGTCATTGGTATTTAGAGCCCTTGTCCCATGATGATACTGGGATAGTGTAGGTTTAGGGTGGCTTGGTTCAGTTCTTGATTGTTAGACTGCACTAGTGTCCTCTCTCACCAGGCAGGGCCTTCTTGCAGGGGTGAGAGAACCTCACACTAGTGCTGGCTTCAGGCACTGAGCCTGACTCAGAGTCCCACTTGCTTCCTGGGAGTTGAGCCCCCACCGCCCCTGCCATCTTTGCCCACGAGAGTCAACACACAACTTCAGCCCTGCTGACTTATTCAACTTTTTGTCTCTAGAAATACATCAACCGTGCATCTTTCTTTTTCCTTCTCTCCTTCTTCCTTTCCCTCCTCTCCTTCTTCCTTTCCTTCCTTTCTTTTTATGCATTTTTTTCCTTAAATAACAACAATACAATTTTTGTATGATTTTGAAGGCAAAGGGGAACATAAAACATGAGCTCTGTATCATCTGGATTGGAAGTAAAAATTTACTTCTTAAAAGTGATTCCCACATTTTTTTAAATTAACATATCAATTTATTGAAATTACTGATAGAAAATATTCTGAAAGTAAATATCACAGGTCCCTGTTGTCAAGGCCAAAGCTTTCTTTCATCTTATTATGATTAATTGGTTTTTTTAAATTAATTTTTATTGGTGTATAGTTGCTTTGATTCCCCACATTTCTAAAATGCCTACATGCTCCTCGTGGTTGGAATCATACACAGTATCGAAACACTGTTAGACCTTGTATTCTCCCGTTATACTTCTTCTTTTTATGTAAATATTAAGATATGGAATAAGCCTTTTTGCAAACATACATTTATTCATTTATCAACAGATATTTGTTGAGGGCCAGGCACTGTTCTAGGTGATAGGAATACAGCAGTGAATGAAACAAAGTAATATGCAAACAGGTAAATGTAAAATATTACAGGTACTGTTAAGATAGCATGGAATCAGAGGCATCCCCAAACCCAGAAGCAAGCATCAGACACAGACAGAAAGAACTCAAAAAGATTCCCTCTCATTCTGGTACTCTGCTGTTCTTACAGAAAGTGGTTTCATTGATCACTAAGCCTTTTTATTTGACATGTATAAGGATCTCTTATAAATTGATAAAGAAAATGGTCAAAAGATATTAACTATATTAACTATTAACTATATTAACTATTAACTATAATCAGATATTCTTAAGAGAAAATCAAATTTAAAATAAATATGTGAAAAAGATGTTTAACCCAACTAGTAATTTACAAAGTAGCAACAATGAGATTCTATTTCTTATCGCCTATGCCCTTCAATTTGACAGAGGCTTATTAAGATAACACTTGATTCTGATTTGGGTTTCCTGAAACAGGTTTTCTTTTGGGAGGGTGGGTTGGTATTTTTAAAATATATAGTTTTAAAAATTGGAAGGAAAAGGTTAGCAGTGATATCTCTGATTCTTATTTCTTTTATTTTCTGTATTTTCTAATTTCTCTACAAATATAATGTATTGATTTGATAGTCAGAAAAACATACTGTACAGCCATTAGATCCATTTTTGAAGGCCCATGTTAACCTATCAAGTGACCCTTTCCTTTGGCATTGGCATATAGGTGTTTCCTCTGGCACATGTGTGCAATGACACAAATAAGATGACTTTAATTAACCCCCAAGGAGTGAAGCTCAATATCTACAAGCAAAAAGTGGAACAGGCAATTAAGTCCTATGAAAAGTGAGTATTACACCTGGCTACTCTTTAATGGATGTGGAATTTGTTTTGGCTTGTTTTCTCTTCTTTTAGCTTAAATTTTTCATCTGGCGCAGCTATTTAACAATGGTCCATAAGGAATATTAACAGCAGCAGCAGCTAACATAAGGGGCTTCCTCTGTGCCAGCACTGTGTTAAGTACTGGGTGGGCCAAAAAGTTCGTTCGGGTTTTTCCCTAAGATGTTACAGAAAAACCTGGGCAAACTTTTTGGCCAACCCAATACTTTACCTGAGTATGTTCAACAGGGTTTTCCAGAAACCATCTTCCCTTTCCAAACTGTAGAAATCTCATGTTTCCATGAACTCTTTAGAGCTTTCCTTTTAGCAGAGTGAATTGGACCATTTTAGCATCGAACATTCTGTAAAGTGACACCACACCACAACAAAGAGATAAAATGCCACAATAATGAGATAATTTATTTAAACAATTTTTATATCAAAATCAAGAAGATGACCAAGTTGACTACAGTGAAAACTGTACTCCTAAATAGCCACTGTGTTAGTACTGAGTTAGGGGGCCTTTTTTCCCAAGGGCAAATAATCCAGGGTTTGCCAGGCAACTGCCAGGCTGGAGAAGGAGACCCAGGTGGGAAGGAGACCCAGGGTCTTTGAATCCCAGCCCCTTCCTGGGGCCTGGCTCCTTCCGGCCTGACCCGGGAGCCCGCCTCAGAGTGTTGGTGGAGAACACAGCTCTGGGGCTAGAATCTCACCCTCTCCCAGCTCTCTAATCACCTCTGCACCCTGCCCCTCAGCACTTAATTAGTCCTTGGTGCACACGCTTAATTAAACTTTGAGCTACCCAGCTCCTCCAGGCAAGCCTATTCTTGGTTCTGGAAGCTGTGCAATTGGGTTTTCATTTACCACCATGTGGTTGAGAAAAAGGTAATAAAGTACGCCAAAGTGAACGACGGGGCCCAGGCCAGCATTTACTGATCTGCTGTCATTTTGCAGTGTGTCTAGTGTGAGTTCAAAAAAAGTATAAAGCCTGACTTCTGTTGCCTAGAGTGCACGACCCAGCGCAGAGGCTGGCCTTTCTGCCCCACGCCCATCACAGTCTTCTCCGAATCTCCTTACACTTGAGCCTCCTCCACTGCCCTTGGCTGAGAGCTGAGGCTGTGTCGCATGGGCTCCTGCAGCTGCCTCCACGGGCTTCTCAGGACTTCTCTGAGTCTTTGTGGGCCCTTCGTTTCTCTCAAAGGCAGGCTGAACTCTGCCAAGGCTCGCCCTCCCCTGTGGGCCTGAGACTTTGCTCTGTAGGTACCCTCTTACTGGTTCTGGCCCTCTTCTCCGCCTCCCCACCCCCGCACCAGGCAGTCCTTCCCTTGCCTTGAAGCTCCACTGCCCCTCTTCCTGCCCCCTCCCACCAGCTGTCCTCTTTCTTCCCTTCTTGCCTCAGCGCCAATGGCCCTCCCCAGAGAGGCCTTTCCCCAACGACTCTGCACCACCCACCTTGCGTGTGGCCTTCGGAGCGCTCACAGCTTCTGTACAGGCCTGTCCCTTCCCTGCGAGGATGTCGGCCCCCAAAGGCAGGGGCTGGGCTGCTTGCTTTCCCCCTGGTCTCCTCTTCCTAGCAGGTGTCACTATACATATATATATATATATATATATATATATATATATATATATATATGTATTTGACTGTTGGAATTTAATTTGAATTTGATCTAATTCAAGTTTACTTATTAAAATTGATCCAATTCAGTTATTCAAAATGAAATATAATAATATCATTCATATTGTAATTTAATTTGCTTGACTCATTCAAATATTTGAGTGCTGTAATTACCTGGTCTGTGAAAGCCTGATGCAAGGCCATGAGCTGGGGCTTTGAGGTCAGATAGCTCGGGGGTTTCATTCTTGGCTCTGACAGCTACTTGACAGGTCATATGACACTTGTGAGCTTCATTTGCAAGATCTGGCTCACGGGGCAGTTGTGAGGGTTATGTAAATTATATATAAAGAGCAACTAATGTTAATTATTTCCCTCTTTCATTCCCTATATCTTCTAATGCTAAAATAACCATAAATACATGGAATGGAAGGGTCACACAGCTCTTCCCACTGAGCTGACCCTTTCCCAAGAGTTTCCAGAAGGACAGGGACCCTTCCTTCCCAGGCAGAAGAGAGTCCTTCATTAATGGCAATACCAAAATACAGACATAGTAGTGATTTGTTCCAGTTCTTACTTCCAGTGAGTGAATCGGAAAAGCCTTTTAGTACCCTTAGAGGAATATTATACTATATTGTTTATTAAAATGATATTAATTTAAATATGGTCATTAACATTTATTTTAATATGATTAATATTTGATATTATTGATTGCATTAGTATTAATAACTTGATGTTTATTTTAAATGAATTATTTAATATTGTTATTTAATCATATTAACATTAATATTATACAGAACAAAGCTTCCTGATCTTTTGTATTCAATAGTATTTAAGAATTTTGCTGGCATAAATGTCAGTTCCCTTTTCCATCTTGCTTCATCTTTGTGAAGATAGGCAGAATATGAAAAGATGAAAAGTAATTAATGAAACTTAGTTTATCCCCATCTCATCCCCAATAAAACGTTTCTAAGGAGTTTCCCACCACAAGTAAGCCAGATAGAACCCTAAGTCCGTATGGTTAGGGGTGACCAAATGAGTGGGAAGCTTATAGTCCTCTGGTCAAAATAGTGACATAAACTAGCAATTTTGGTCACACTTAGTGCCCATGTGTAGGAGTCCTTCTGGTTCAATATTTTAAGAATTGCAGAAGCAGTTTTGGCTTTGTGTGTCTGAGCATAAGCTCTGAGTGAGGATTACCAGGGTTGGCTGGATTCTGGGGTGATTTTTCCACAGCTTGTGTTGTGAATCTAAGGTCAAGGTCTCAGCCCTCAGATCCACAGGAGAAGCATCAGTTCTGGCTCAGGGACCAGGCATAGTAACCTCTGCTTATCACCGATTTGCTTGGGCTGCTGACTAGACTTCTGAAGTGTCATTAGTTACAAGTTGCTTTGCAAATGAGCCACTCGGTACAAGTAGATTTGCAAACTAGAGGTAGAGAAAGCTAGTAAACGCTACGCTCAACCAAATTTCAGTCTCCTAAAACAAAGAGGAAAACTGTGGTTTGTCAAATCCCAGCATCCCACAAGGACTGCCCTCGTCCCGCACGCTTAGAGGCTTTCCCACGGTTGCCTTCCGGGACAGTGGAGCCGGGATTCACACCCTCTCTGCTGCCCTCAGCTCACACCCACTCGCTTTTTCTGCCCTGTGTGCTTTGAAATAGTTCAGTGAAGGCGGAAAACAGAGGAATAATAGAGGTTATGAAAATACCCTCTTGGAAAAATATTTTCTAAAGAACCGAATTAAAATTAAAGACATGTCCTAGCTAATTGGACCCACATTCACCAACTGTTTCTGAGTGTCTAAGCCTCACCCTCCTTCAGAAGCTGGAGGGAATGAGCCTTAGTTATTCCTGGTCACTTTATACATACAGCTCACTTAATCCTCGCAACTCCAAGGGTAGGTGGTGGTATCTTTGTTTTATCAATAAGAAAACAGTGTTTCAAAAAGTTATGTAACATGTTCACACAGCGGCAAAGTGGAGATGCTGAGATTTGAACCCAGACCCACGTAGCTCCCAAGCCCTCGTCACACTCCCAGCCTCCCTACTCTACTGCCTGCACTTTCACGGTTTAGACTTAAAAGGATTTACAGTTTTGTTTTGTTTTTTCCCCAGAAATGCACACAAGCCTTAGAAACCCTGATCATTGTTTCATCAACCACATCATTAAAGAAAACCATTTCCAAATAGGCCCCAAAGAACCAAAAACATCAAGAGACACAGGAGCAGAGCTGGCTTGTTTCCCACTTCCTGACTCTTTCTGTCACTTACAGAGCATTTACCTGTGTCAGACACAGTTCTGTGTGCGGTGCACGTAACTTGCTCATTGAGTCTGCACTGCAGCACAGGGAGGGAGGTACAGTGATTACCCCCTTTCTACAGAAAAGTTGGCTACTGGCCCAAAGTCTCCCAGCTAATAAGAGGAGGAGCTAGCTGAGCTTTGGACCCAGGCAGTCTGGCTCCAGGGTCTGTGCTTTTCACCACCGTGCCAGACCCCCTTTCCATGATCTCACCAGGCCTGTGATGGGAGATCAGGGCAGGATAACACCACCCAAAGTGTGCTCCCAGAGCCCTGTGCCACGGACGCTGGGTCCCAGGATTAGAAGCATGCCTCCTGGGGAGAGGCAGTATTCTCCCACCCCATTTTATTGAAGCTTTTTTGCTTCATGGAACACCAGCTCACAACCTGTGGAGCCAGTGTTTTGCGCCCTGTGCCCTAGTAAGCCTGATTTGGGTGATGATGTAGCACTACAGAACTGGGCTGGAAGCTCTGGAAAAAGCACCACTGATTGGTAACAAGAAAAGGAGCTGTAACTACCTGATAGAAAGCACTGGCTCCAACTTCCTCCTTTCTTCCTGGGTTGCCAGCATCTCTCTGCGAACGCGTTCGGTGAGCTTTAGTCTCAGCCCCACCAACTCTCGGTGCTGGATAAGTAAGGCGCTTCATCTGTCTGCCCCTCTCAGCGGCTGCGTTTGGAAAACAAGGAGATCAGGCTGGTTGATCTCTAAAGTGTGTCCCAATCCTCTTATTTATGACCCTATTAACCTTTTTTTTTTTGCTCTGAGAATCCAGACAGAAGAATGTCTACAGAAGGCAGGCTAAGGGCACACATATTTTTCCTTATGAAGAAAAGCAGTGGGTGTTTAGAAATATCTTCATGCAGGGATAATGAGGACCAGTTTGTTTGCTGCCTTTTCTCAGCCCGGGTTTTACCTGATCCAGCTGAGAGCTGTGCCCTCCTTTAATATTTAGCATGATTGCCACAAAGCCATGAGGCTTCCGCAGTGATGCTGAGGGTGGGAGACACTCACATCCAATCTCTTTGAGTGAGTGGCAATGACGTGGTACTGCGGTGGTGGTGCTGCGTGGCTTGGGATCTCCCTGCGCGGGGTCAGCTTTTTGTCATGAAATGAACTATTGCTACTAAATAACTATTGTTGATTTTTTTTTAAACAGGCGCCTGAATAAAATTGTTTGGCAAGCATTATCTCAAGAGGAAAAAAAAAAGTAAGCCAGTTTCTTCTCACTTTTTAAAAATTTTTAAAATTTTGGTGAAATTCACATAACCTACAATTAACAGTTTTTAAATGTACAATTCAGTGGTACTTAAGTTATTCAAACTGTTGTGCAAACCACCACCTCCCTCTAGTTTCAAAACTTTTTTATCATCTCAGAAAACACCTTGCACCCATTAAGTAATCCTTCCCCATTCCTCTCTCCCCCTCTGGTAACCACCAATCTGCTTTCTGTCTCTGTGAATCTGCATATTCTGCATGTATCATATGAAAGGAATCATGTATCATGTGACCTTTTGTGGCTGGCTTCTTTTATTTAGTTAATGTAAAAATTTAATGTTTTCAAGGTGCCTCCAAGTTGTATGCATATGTAGTATTTCCTTCCTTGTTATGCCTGAGTAATGATCCATTGTCTGTATATACCACAGTTTGTTTATCCATTCTCCCATTGATGGATATTTGGGTTGTGTCTACTTTGGGGCTTTTATGAACAATGCTGCAAAATACGTAGAAGTTTCTGTGTGGACATGTGTTCTCATTCCTTTTGAGTACATACCTAGCCGTGGATATTCTGGGTCACAGAGTAATTCTGTGTTTAACTTTTTGAGGAACTGCCAAACTTCTCATTTACTTTCCGCAACTGCATCTTTTTACATTCCGACCTCGTACATACAGCAATGTATGAGGGTTCTTGTTTCTCCACATTGTTGCCGACACTTGTTATTTTTCTTGTTTTAAAAACTGAAGTCGGGCTTCCCTGGTGGCGCAGTGGTTAAGAAACCGCCTGCCAATGCAGGGAACACGGGTTCGAGCCCTGGTCTGGGAAGATCCCCTTAGCAGAGCAGCTAAGCCTGTGCGCTACAACTACTGAGCCTGTGCTCTACAGCCCGTGAGCCACAACTACTGAGCCCATATGCCACAACTACTGAAGCCCGTGCACCTAGAGCCCATGCTCCACAATAAGAGAAGCCACCGCAATGAGAAGCCCACGCACCGCAACCAAGAGTAGCCCCCACTTACCACAACTAAAGAAAGCCTGCATGCAGCAACAAAGACCCAATGCAGCCAATAAATAAATAAATAAATAAATTTATATAAATAAATAAATAAATAAAAATTAAAAACTGAAGTCATCCTAGTGGGTGTGAAGTAATATCTCATTGTGGTTTTCATTTGCATTTCCTTAATGATCAATATTGTTGAACATTCTTTTGTGTGCTTGTTGGTCATGTGTACATCTTCTTCGGAGAAATATCTATTCAGGTCTTTTGCCCATTTGTAAATTGAGTAGTTTGTATTTTGTTGTTGAGTTGTAAGAGTTCTAGATATCAAACCTTATCAGATATATGATTTGCCAATATTTTCTCCCATTCTATAGATTGTCTTTTCACATTCTTGATAATGTCCTTTTTTTGCCAAAAAGTTTTTAATTTCTAGGAAGTCAATTTATCTATTTTTCCTTTCATTGCTCATGATTTTGGTGTCAAATCTAAGAATCTATTGCCAAATATGAAGTCAAGAAGATTTACCACTGTGTTTTCTTCTAAGACTTTTATGGTTTTAGCTGTTACATTTAGGTCATTGATCCATCTTGAGTGAATTTTTGTATATGGAGTGAGGTAGGGGTTCAACTTCTTTTTTTTGCATGAAGATACCCATTTTTTTCTAGTAACATTTGTATAAGAGACTATTTTCTAGTACCATTTGTTTAAGAGACTATATTGAACAGTCTTGGCATACTTGTCGAAAACCAATAACCATATATATTTGCATTTATTTCTGAACTCTCTTTCTATTCCATTGGTCTATATGCTTATTCTTATACCAGTACCACACTCTTCTGACAACTGTAGTTTTGTAGTGAGTTTTGAAATTGGGAAGTGAAAGTCTCCCAACTTTGTTCTTCTATTTCAAAGTTGTTTTGTTATTCGTGGCCCACTGAAGTTCCATATGAATTTGAGGATTAGCTTTTTCATTTCCACAAAAAAACCATTGGTATTTTGATAGGGATTACACTAAATCTGTAGGTCACTTTGGAGAGTATTCCCAAGTTAACAATAAGTCTTCCAACTCATGAACATGGGATATATCTCCATTTATTTAAGTCTTCACTTTTCTTCAGCAATATTTTGTAGTTTTCAGTGTACAAGTCTTTTACCTTTATATTATTTTATTCTTTTGGATACTATTGTAAATGGAATTGTTTTCTTCATTTTATTTCCAGCATATAGAAATACAACTAGTATTGCTAGTATGTAGAAATACAACTTATTTTTGTGTGTTGATCTTGTACCTTACAACTTTGCTGACTTTATTAGTTCTGGTAGTTTTGCAGTGGGGGGAATCTATGGAATATTCTATGTATAGAAATATGTCATCTACAAACAGAGATAGTTTTACTTCTTTCCAACTTGTATGTCTTTTATTTCTTTCTCTTGCTTGATTGATTTGAGAATTCCAGTATAATATTGAATAGCAGTGGTGAAAGAAGGCATTCTTGTCTTGTTCCTGATCACAGGGAGAAAACTTTCAGTCTTTTATCATTGAGCAGGATGTTAGTTGTGGGTTTTTCATAAATGCCCTTTATCATGATAAGGAAGTTCTCTTGTTTTCCAAGTTGATTGTTTTTATCATGAAAGTGTGTTTGTGGAATTTTGTCAAATGCTTTTTCTGCATCTATTGAGATGATCATGTGGGTATTTTTTTCCTCTGTTCTATTGATGTAGTGTATTAAATCAATTGATTTTCTTAGGTTGAACCACCCTTGCATTCTTGGGATAAATTCCACTTAGTCATGGTGTATAATCCTTTTAATGGTCTATTGGATTTGTTTTGCTAGTAATATGGTGAGGCTATTTAGTTCTATATTCATAAGCAGAAATGGTCATGTAGTTTTCTTTTCTTTAGCATCTTTGTCTGACATTGGTATCAGATGAATCTTGTCCTCATATAATGTATTCGGAAGTGACCCCTCTCTTCTGTTTTTTTGGGATTGAATAGGATTGATGTTAATTGATCTTTTTATGTTTGGTAGAATTCAGCAGTGGGGCCTTTTGGTCCTGGACTTTTCTTTGTTGGGGGATTTTTGATTACTGATTCAATGTTTTTATTATAAGCTGTTGAGATTGTCTATTTTGTGTGAAGTCAGTTTTGGTAATTTGTGTGTTTCTAGGAATTTGTCCATTTGTATAGATTATCTAATTTGAAAACATACAGTTGTTCATATTATTCTTTATAATCCTTTTAATTTTTGTAAGATCAATAGTCATGTCCTTGCTTTTGTTTCTGACTTTAATAGTTCTGTCTTTTCTCCTTTTAGTCAGCCTAGCTAAAGCTTTGCCAATTTTGTTGATATTGTCAAAAACCAACTTTTCATTTTGTTGATTCTGTTATTTTTCTATTCTCTCTTTTGTTTATCTCTGCTCTAATCTTTCATATTTCCTTCCTTCTGCTGGCTTTGGGTTTAGTTTTCTCTTCTTTTTCTTGTTCCTTAAGGTGTACACCTAGGTTGTTGATTTGAGATCTTTCTTCCTTTTTACTAGACATTTACAGCCAGAAATTTCCCTCTGACCATTGGCTTTGCTGCATCCCATGTGTTTTTATATATTGTGTTTTCATTTTTATTTATCTCAACGTATTTTCTAATTTCCAATTTCTCATAGTGATTTCTTCTTTGACCCATTGGTTGTTTAAGAGTGTGGTGCTTAAATTTATATGTATATACTTCCAGTTTTCCAGTTTTGTCTCTGTTATTATTTCTAGCTTCATTCCACTGTTCTGGAAAAGGTACTGTATATGATTTGATCTTTAAAATATTTTGAGAATTGCCTTATGACCTAACATATGGTCTATCCTGGAGAATGTTGCATGTGCATTTAAGAATACTTATTCTACTGTTGTTGGGTGAGGTGTTCTATATATAAATATAGTTGTTTTATAGTGTTTTCTAGTTCTCTGTTTCCTTTGTGATCTTCTGTCTGGTTGTTCTGTTATTGAAAGTGGGATATTGAAGTCTCCTTTTTGTACAACTGTCTATATCTTCCTTCGATTTTGTCAATGTTTGCTTCATATACTTTTGGGCTCTGTTGATAGATGCATATGTATTTACAGTTGTTATGTCTTCTTGATGATTTGACATTTTTATTAATATAAATAATGTCCTTCTTTTTCTTTTGTAAAAGTGTATGACTTAAAATCTATTTTATCTGATATTAGTATAATCATTCCAGCTCTCTTTTGGTTATTAGTTTCATGGAATATCTTTTTTCATTCAACCTATTTGTGTCAACCTATTTGTGTCAACCTATTTGTGTCTTTAAGTCTAAAGGGGGTCTCTTTATAGTAGCATATAGTTGGATCATGGTTTTTTTAATCCATTCTGCCTATCTCTGTCTTTTAACTGGTGAGTTTAATCCATTTACGTTTACAGTAACTACTGATAATGAAAGACTTACTTCTGTCATTGTGCTATTTGTTTTGTATATGTCTTGTCTATTTTGTTTCTCAATTCCTCCAATATCGCCTTCTTTTGTATTTGATTTTTTTTCTAATGTATCATTATGATCCCTCTTCATTTCCTTTTTTGCATAGTTTTTCATTATTTTCTTAATGATTACATGGAGATTACAGTTAACATCCTAAATTTATAACAAAGTAGTTTGAATTGATATCAACTTATTTTCAATAGTGTACATTATCTCTGTTTCTATCCAGCTCCATCCCCTCTTTATATTGTTATTGTCACAAATTACATCTTTTACATTATGTGTCCGTTTATAATCATTGTTTTCTGCATTTGTCTTTTAAATAATATAGGAAACAAAAGAGGAGTTACATGCCAAAAATACAAGAATATTAGCTTTTATATTTACTTATGTAGTCATCTTTGCGAGTCATCTTTATTTCTTCATATGGCCAGTGTAACTTGTTCCAGTGTCCTTTTATTTCATCCTGAAGAGCTCTCTTTAGCATTTCCTGTATGGGGAAGCCCTACTAGCAACAAACACCCTTGGCTTTTGTTATGTGTTAACAAATGTGTTAATTTCTCCTTCATTTGTGAAGGATAGTTTTGCCAGATATAGAATCCTTGCTTGATAGTGTTATCCTCTCAGCATTCTAAATATACCATATCAATGGGACTTCTCTGGTGGTCCAGTGGTTAAGACTCTGCACTTCCAATGCAGGGGGCATGGGTTCGATCCCTGTTCAGGGAACTAAGATCCCACATGCCATGCGGCATGGCCTAAATAAATAAATAAATAAACAAACAAACACTATCACTGCCTTCTGGACTTAATGGTTTCTGATAAGAAATCAGCTGTTGATCTTATTGAGGATTTATTGTTCATGAGCCACTTTTGTTCCTTTTAAGATTCTCTGTTTGTCTTTGTCTTTCAACAGTTTGATTATAGTATAGTGTCTTGGTATAGCTCTCTTGAGTGTATTCTGCTTTTCGTTCACTGTGCCTCTTGGATTGTGTAGATGTATGTCTTCCATCAAATTTGGAGAGTTTTTGGCCATTATTTCATTTTTGCCAAATATTTTCACCCTTTTCTCTCTCATTTCCTTTTGGCACTCTCATAATGCATATGTTGTTAAGCTTGATAGAATCCCATATGTCCTTTAGACTCTTCTTCATTCTTGTATTCTTTCTGCTCCAGAGACTATGTAATCTCATTTGATCTATCTGCAAGTTTGCTGATTCTTTCTCCTGCCTGCTCAAATCTACTGTTAAAACCCTCTAATGAATTTTTCATTTCACCTATAGTACTTTTCAGCTCTAGAATTTCTATTTGGTTCATTTTCATAATTTCTCTATATTGATATTGTCTAGTTGCTCATATATCATTCTCAGGATTTCATTTAGTTCTTTGTCCATGGTTCCCTTCACCTCTTTGAGCATATTTAAGACAGTTATTTTAAAGTCTTTCTCTACCAAATCCAGTGTCTGGACTTCATCTGTCAGTTTCCTTCTTTCCATGTGAATGGGTTATATACTTCCATGTTTCTTTGTATTCTTTGTAATTTTTTATTGAGAACTGAACATTTTGGACATTGTAACATAGTAACTCTGGCAATTAGATTCTCTACCCTCCCCAGAAATTTCTGTTGTTGCCTGATGAAGGCTGCAGTTGTCTGTTTAGTGTCTTTCCACACTATTTTTGCAAAGACTATATTCCTTGTCATGTGTGTTCACTGAAGTATTGTTTCATCTCTGTGGTCAGCCAGTGACCTGACAGAGATTTCCCTAAATGCAAGCCTCTCTCTTCATCAAGCATTCGCCTGGATACTGTAAGTATTCAACTAGATTCCAGAGTTCCAAAATAGCTAATTCTATCAATAGTTGTTTTGGTGAAAAGACAAATTCCTTGATTTCTCTACTCCACCATCTTTCATGACATCACTTCCCTCCTTACTATCTAAAGCAAGGTTTGAGTAAGTTATGAGGCCTTTATTATATTGAGATAGTTTCCTTCTATTCCTAGTTTGTTGAGTGTTTGACTTTTTAATCACGAAAGAGTGTTGAATTTCATCATGATTTTGCTGTATCAGTTGGGATGATCAAGTGGTTTTTTTCCTTCATTCTGTTACTGTGATGTATTATATTGATTCATTTTTGTATGTTGCATTCCAGGAATAAAATCTCACTCTTCATGGTGTATAATCCTTTCATAATATGCTGTTGAATTTGGCTTGCTAGTATTGTGTTGAGGATTTTTGAATCAATGTTCACAAGGAATATTGGGCTGTAGCTTTCTTGTAGTATCTTTGGCTTTGGTATCAGGGTAATGCTGGCATCATAGAATGAGTTTCAAAATGTTCCCTCCTCTTAAATATTTGGAAGTATTTGAGGAGGATTGGTGTTAATTCTTCTTTGAATGTGTGGTAGCACTCTCCATGGAAGCTACATAGTGCTGAGCTCATACTTGTTGGAAATTGTTTGCTTACTGATTCAGTCTCCTTACTAGTTATAGGTCTGTTCAGATTTTTTATTTCTTCCTGATTCAGTCTTAGTTGGTTATAATTTTATAGGAATTTATCCATTTCGTGTAATGGATCATAGTAGTCTTTTATGATCCTTTTTATTTCTGTGACAACAGTTGTAATGTTTGCTCTTTCCTTTCTGATTCTAGTTATTTGAATCTTCTCTTTTTTCCTCTTAATCTAGCTAATAAGCATTTGTCAGTTATGTTGTTCTTTCCAGAATCTAACTCTTAGTTTCATAGATTTTTTTCTATTGTTTTTCTATACTCTAGTTCACTTATTTCTGCTCTAATCTTTATTTCCTTCTTTTTGCTAACTTGGGTTTAGTTTATTCTCCATTTTCCCAGTTCCTTTAGGTGTAAAGTTAGGTTGTTGATTTGAGATTTTTCCTCTTTTTTAATGTAAATATTTAGCACTATAAATTTCCCTCTTATGACTGCTTTTGCTATATCTTAGACGTTTTGATATGTTGTATTTTTATTTTAAAATATCTCAAGATATTTTATAATCTCCCTTATGATTTCTTCTTTGACCCATTGGTTGTTTAAGAGTGGGTTGTTTAATTTCCACATATTTGTGTATTTTCCAGTTTTCCTTCTGCTACTGATTTCTAGTTTTATTCCATTGTTATTGGAGATTATACTTTATATGATTTAATCTTAAAAACTTTTAATACTTGAGTTCTTACGTGTGGTTTATCCTGGAGAGAATGTTCCATGTGCACTTAAGAAGAATATGTATTCTGCTGTTGGCTGGTGATGTGTTCTGTATATGTCTGTTAGGTCTAATTAATCTATAGTGTTTTTCAAGTCCTCTGTTTCTTTATTGGTCTTCTGTTTGGTGGTTCTATCCATTATTGAAAATGGAAATTGAAATCTCCTCCTTTTATAGTGTTTCCTTCTATTTCTCCCTTCATTTCTGTTAATGTTTGCTTCTATATTTGGGAGCTCTGAAATTAGGTGCATATATATCTATGATTGTCATATCTTCCTGGTGGATAGACGCTTTTACCATTATATAATGTCCTTCTTTGTCCTTGTAACAATTTATGACTTAAAATAGTCATAATTTGCTAATTTATTTCTTCTGATTGACGAAGTGTGCTTTTGAAGCTCTCTAGTGAATTTTTCAGTTATTGTATTCTTTTTGCATATATATCTTTATTGGAGTATAATTGCTTTACAATGTTGTGTTAGTTTCTGTTGTACAACAAAGTGAATCAGCTACATGTATACATATATCCCCGTATCCCCTCTTGAGCCTCCCTCCCACTCTCCCTATCCAACCCCATTAGGTTGTCACAAAGTACCAAGCAGATCTCCCTGTGCAATGCAGCAGCTTCCCACTAGCCATCCATTTTGCTCAGTTATTGTATTCTTCAGATCCAGAATTTCTGTTTGGTTCTTTTTATAGTCTCTATATATGTTGATATTCTCATTTTGTTCATGCATCATTTTCCTGATTTCATTTAGTTGTCTGTATTCTCCTTTAGCTCATTGAGCATTTTTAAGACAGTTATTTTCAATTGTTTGTCAGGTAATTCATAGATCTCCTTTCTTTAGGGTAGATTTCTGGAGATTATTTTGTTCCTTTGATTGGGCCATCTTTCTCTGTTTCTTTGTATGCCTTAGTATCTTTAGGCAATATTTGGGCATTTAATAAAACAAACACTTCTCGCAGTCTTTACAGATGGCTTCTTACAGGGGAAGACCTTCACCAATCATTCTGGCTAGAGATTCTGGGACCCTCTCACACCTTTTCTGGGGATATGTCTTCTCTAGGCTTGTGCATGTCATTTCCCAGTTGAGGAGGTTTTGCCTGTTTTTTTCTCAGGAACCTGTAATCTCTTGCTCTCCCTGGTGTCTGTCTTTGGTACTGCAGTATCTCTGGTGCTGTAACCACCCATGAAATTTGCCTTTGTTCTCAGCTGCCCCAACCTGGCATCCAAAGTATACTGCCATTTTAATCAACATTCTGAGTCAAGTGAGACAGAAGCCAGTCTCTCGGGCAGCCCCACAAAAGACCAAAATGTTGGATACATGTTGAATAGGAGTTTTCTCCCAGTTGCTCTGCAGTGTGGCAGGGAAGGGGAGGGGCTTGGCCAGACAAAATGCAACACATTTTCCTACTCGCTTCAATGCCTACTCTTCTTGGCTTTGTGCTGCTGGAGGGCTGGTACATTTTAACTGGTTTCTAGAATTCTCACAAAGGCAGTTTGGTCTTTATATGGTTAAGTCAGCGTCTTTGTTGGGGAATGAGGGCCTGGGGTTTCTCATTTCACCATTTTGCTGACATCACACCAATTTAGATTTTTTAATAAGAATTTTTGCTGTCTTCTGTTGACAAGTTTGTTTGTGGATTGAGTCCTGTGACTGTACTGGTTTAACAGTGTGCTCTTCCAACACCCAACATCTAAAAAATGCCATGACATTTTCAGCAAGAAGAGAATGACAATTATGAAATGTTTTTCCTCCCCCATGTCCCTAAATCAATCAATCCCTGTACCCTCTTCCATGAGTATCTGACTCAGAAGTACTGGGACTGGAAACAGAATCCAGGACTTGGGACCTCCACACCCCACTGGGTTCCCCTGGAATCACACAGCTTGTTCATCAGCTGATAGAAAGTTTGGCTTCTGTTCTTTGTGTACCAAAACAGTGAACGCAGAAAGTTTAGGCCTATTTAGGCTTATAAGAGAAGATAAAAATAGATAAAATGAGCTAATAGGAGAATTACTGCACTGAGACAAATATTTGGGTTTAGTGTTTCCTTTGTTTTCCAGAGTCACTGCTAGGCATAGTTGTGTGAAATTTCTTTGAAACTCACTGTTGGTTCTGCCAAATGTTAGACCTAGGGAGAAAGGAATGGGTTCCAAATACGCTGAAAAAATTGTTGAAAAAATAACTTATGTGTATCAAACTTCTATAAAATCAGATCATCAAATTAGGTAATGGGGAAAAGTGCCTACCATGACTTAGAGATGATTGTTTCTAACTTGCATAAACTACCAAAGCCCTAACAGGCCAGAAGGCATGGCTGTGATTCTGTCAACTGACACCTGACATCTGCTTTGACAGATGTTTCTCAGGGGAGGGTTTACAGAAAAACCATCTTTCCATATGTTTTCTATTATGATCACTTTATGTTTCTCTTTCTTCTTCTTCTTTTTTTAGGTTAGGTGCAAAGAAACCAATGAATTACTTAGAAAACAAGGCAGCTTTAAACAAGGCATTAGAACGGTTGAATTGGCCCATTTCATTGAAGGAGCTGTCAGTGCTGGAGAATGAAATCCTAGCTGGGAAAATGTACGTGCAGCAGGCCATGGAGCTCCAGGAGGGTGCCAAGAAGGAGAATCATGTGAGCAGGGCGCTTGAAGAGGTGTGTACCGTGGAGGTGTTTGTATTCCCTCCCTCCCTCCTATCCCAAACCCTTGCCATCCCTGTGCTGGCCTCCCCTCTCTCCCACCTCCCACTGCACTGATCTCTAAGAGTTACAGCCAACCCACTTAAGGTCTCAGGACTTCTTTCAACAGAAAGGAAATGCCATTTGATTTTACTCTGGCCTTATTTTTTAAACAATACATGCTTTAATTGAAAAATAAAGCTAAACAGAAGTATCGTGTAGTGATTAAAAGCCTGGACTTTGATATGAGCCAGACCAAAGTCCGGCCTCAGATCTGCCACCTAATCCCTGTGTGATCTTGGCCAGTGACTCTGTCTCTCTAAACCTTAGGGGTTTTTTTTTAATCTGTAAAATAAGAGTGTTAATAGTATCTGCCTCATAGGCTTGTTATGGAAGTAAAATGAGCATTTAAAGTACTTAGTATTGAAAGCTCCCCTCATAAGTGTTTGCAATTATTATTACTAGTAAAACAGACCTTCTACAAGGAAAATTTATCTGGCAGCCATATTATTTATTACCACTTTGTATCATTTACTTTTAATTGTTTTTCTTCCTTGAATAAATTTTACACATAATTGCAGTTAGAGTGTCCATAATCATTTTATGGTCTGCCTTTCACTTTAGCATTGTCTCATATATTTTCTGTGTTTTTGCTGAATCATCAGACTGATATTTTTTGTGGTTACATAATATTTCATGGTGTGTAAATACCCTGATTTGTTTAACTCTTCACTGGATGTTGGACATTTGAGGGTTTTTTCCAATTTTCTTCTCTTTCACATCATGTTTTAATGCTTCTATAGTGCATAGGTGAACTATTTTGCTAGGATAAATTCTTAGGTGTGGGATTCTTGGACCAAAGAACATGAACATTTGGGGGCTGTAAATACTTGCTGCCTGTGTAATATCCTCTTCCTGACTATAGTAGTGTGTGTGTAAACCTGGAACAGTTCATCCAGAATCTTACTGAGTTCTATATAATTTTCATATATTCACCATATGGTAGTCTAAAAGATATATCCAAGGAACTGACCTTTGAGATTCATCATTTTTGATTTCAGTCTTTGCTAAGTGATACCAGCTTTGCCTGGTTTTAAATTCTGTATTTGCTGTTCTAGATTCTTGTGTTTTATTTGCTTATTTTTATTTAATTTTATTTTTCCCCTGCAAATGGCTTTTTTTCCTTCAGTGTAGAAAGCTATTTCTTTTGTGAAGAATGCAAAAGTTTTATCATATCTTTATTTTTTTTATATTTTTGTTTTTATTTATTTTATTTATTTATATATACTGGGAGGGGGGGTGGTTGTTTTTATTCAAAGTGACCTCCTCAAAGAGTTGTTCAGTCTTTCCTTGGAAGGCACCATCTGATGACCCCAAACATGTGGCTGTCTATTGGCCTTCCTCACGTAGATGCCCTGTAAACACCAAGAATCAAGAAGACTGAAAGTGAATTAACTCCCTCTCCCTGGAAATCTGCTCTTCATATCCTCATGCTTCTTCCTCTCTGTTCTTTCATTTATTCATTGAAATATGTATGAGTTCCTATGAGGTACCAAGCCCTATTCTAGGCACTAGAGGTACCTAAACACATGGACCAAGTCCCACTCTTATTCTGGTTGAGGTGAACAGATAGGTTCTAAATGATGGACTTTCGCATGTTGAGCTCTGGTGACATTACTGCCTAACAGCAGAATTTGCAAGCATTATTCTTTTATCTATACTTTATATTAAATGTTAAAATGGGAAGTGTTGCTAATGGAGTGAAAAGAAGCCTCTTGTGTTTCAGAACGTAGTGTAGTCTCCTGAATTTGTGGGAATCAAAAGCTCATTGTTCATGGGATATGAATTAATTGCTCTATTTCTTTATTCCCTTGTCCACAGAGTGGGAATTAAAATAATTTCCACAATCTCTTCATCCAAAAACATTTGTTCACTCCCTACCATGGATCAGATTCTGTCCTTGGCACAGGTGGTCTCAGCCTGCCACATTCTTCTCTCTTTCCTTGGGGCCTCCCAAGGTGATACTATACATTGGACACAAAATAGGGGTTTGTTAACAGCAATGGGGACATGGACCCAGCCTAGTGGAGGAGACATACTGGCATAGAACATAACCTCTGTGAGAGCTGAGATCTTGTCTGGCCTTACTTGTAGCTGTATCCATAGCTACATCCACTGAGAATGATGCCTGGCACACAGTGGACACACAAAAATATGTACTGAAGGAATGAAACCCAGATCCTTATAGCAGAGTATTATAAATATGACAACAGAGGCATAGCCATAGAACAACTGGAAGATGGGAAAAAGTGAATGATTCTGGCTGAGGGGTTGAGGAAGTCTTCATGGAGGGGATGATTGAATTTGGTCTGGAGGGATGTGTAGGAATTTGAGGGGGGGAGTGTGAGAAATGTTCTGAGTGAAAGAAACTGTTTGTGCAAAGGCAGGAAGGTGGAAAGAACATGGCATGTTCACCAGGGGCGTGGCAGGAGACAAGATGGGAAAGGGAAGATGGCCCCAGAACACAAGGAACTTGGAAATCTCTCCTAGGATCAGGAACCAAGCCTGTAGGAAATGGATACCAGCGAGGGATTTTCAGCAAGTGGAGGACATGAACAGATTTGTGTCTTGGAAAGATTATTTTGGCAGTAAGATGGGGCTCAATGTAGGGGGGAAAGACCAAAACCAGGTGCAGACTCCACTGAGAGGTGTTGAGTCCTTGAGTCAAGCCGGTACAGTGGGGAGGGAATGGGTGAAAGAGATACCAGTTGGTGGAAAGTGAATGTGTGGGGTGAGCCAGAGGGCAACGTTGAGGATACCCACCAACTTCCCGTCTTGGACAACTGGGAGACAGAGGCACGGTTAACCACCACATCCGTGTCACCTCTGCTCCGCAGAGAGACAGCCCCTCTAAACACCCTGTCATTCTCTAACCCCTTCCCACATTTTTGTTTTCTTCACAGCACGTTTCACCACCTGACATTATGTACGTATTTGTTCATCATCTGTCTCCTCCACTGGAATGAGGGTGGGACTTGGTCCGTTGTGTTCTGGGTATTCCTATTGTTGCTGGAGTATTGCTTGGCACCTTGTAGGCACTCCCAGGTATTCGAATGAATACATGAATGAAAGAACAAGAGGAAGAGGTACCATGAGAGGCAGAGTGGATTTTCAGGGAAAGGTAACTCACTTTAGGTCCTCTTGATTCTTAGATGTCCACAGGGCATCCTGGCAAGAAAGGCCGATAGGCAGCCATGTGTTTGGAGCTTAGGAGAGAAGTCCATGTTAAAGAGATAGATTTGGAGGTCATTTGAGGTGCTGAGAAAGGAAGAGGAGACTGTGGAAAGGGCCAAGACGGGAAAGCTAGAGGAGCAGAAAGCCCAGGGTAGGGAGCTATGATGTCAGAGCCTGAGGAGGAGACATGGCAAGAGCCCTGGGTCTGGAGTCAGAGAGACCTGAATGCAAGTCTCAGCACTTCCAGATGTGGACCTTCCTTAGGCACTCTAAGCCTAGATCCCTCATGCTTAAATTAGAAAAATCATAGTAGCCACCTGCAAGATGGTTGTGAGACAATGCGCATAACATGCTCAGTACAGTGTGCCGCGCTAAATGCTCAACAGGAAATGCCCTCAACACACCTTGCCCGTCATTGCTATTTCCATTGTTAAAATATTACTGAGGAAAGTCATACAGGATAATGTCTGAAAACCATTTGATTTTCAAGAGGGAGATCGTTAGTGATCTTAGCCAGAACAATTTCGGTGGCATTTTGGGAGTGGAAGCCAGTGTGCAGTGGATGGAGAAGTAGAGAGCAGTGGAGAAAGTAAATACAGGAAGTGCAGACTTTTTTTTCAAGATCTTCCTAGAAAGCAAAGGAGAAAAAATGGAGGGAACTTGATCTGGGAGCCAGAGTGAGGAAGACATTGAGTTTGTGTAACGGTATTGATGAGTCCACTGCTGCCCCCTTTCTTGGTCAGGGGCTAAGGCTGTCCTTTCACTGCCCTGTCCCTACATAGGGTGACCAAAGCCCCCACTGTCAGTTCAGGAAAGCACCCATGTGCCCAGGACAATAGTCCATAGGTAATGAATGGGCGGGGAGGGGTTCATAGGTGGCAGCTCATCTACAGAGTTCTTTCCACTCTCAGCATGGCCCTCTGCAATGGAAGATTTTCTGTATTATTTTCTTAAAACGGTACTTCTCCTTACCATGTGTGATGTATTGTGTGGTATTTTAATTCCATTTTTATCATGCTCTGTTGAGTTGATTTCACGACCTGCTAACAAGTCTCGTCCTTCAGCGTGAAAAATGGTTCGGACCAAAGCTCAAGATTGCAAGGCCTTTTGAGATCCTGTAGTGAAAATCCATCACAGATGCAAGTCATTTTTATTGATTCATATAAAAAAAGTCTCACTTTAAATTTTTTTGGCAGAGGCCAAAGATTTTGATCAATGACTGTAATTTGGAGAGGAAGGAACCTTCTGTTTTTCATTAAGACCCCCCTAAAGTTTATTGATAACAAGTAACAAAAGGTGATCAAAGTTGGTCGGAATGGGATGCCCAATCAGAAATGCCCACGTGTGTTCAGAAGGGAGTGGTCACTATTTGATCCACTCCAGAATATGTTATGGAGTCTGGAGGTCTGTGGCTCTCTGATACTTTCCCCTGCAGTACACTGGCACCCAAAGTAGCTGCCGCATTGGTTCCTGAGTTTGGGACAGCTTCATGATTTTTCTGTTGGTGAGGATCAGAGGTGGGGAGAAGTGGCTATACATGCCAGTGTCTGGCTAGAATGTGCCCTGCTTTTTCCACTCAGGCTTTCACTGGCAGTCCCTTGCTGGCCCCAGGATCAGACGTAGGGCAAGAATCATTATCCCACCTGCTCTGCCCAGCACCTTATACTGGGCACATTACATGATTAGTTGTCCCTCCCTATTTCTGTAATCCACTAGTTTTGTGGCATCCCTGGAGACAGGTGCTTGGCTTACTGACTACATAATGAAAGATCTTAATTCTGAAATTGTAAATTCCACTTGAAAGCTCCCTTCACCAGCACCCCTCTTGTTGCCATGATTGCAGAGTCCAACGTCATTGGCCAGTCCTGAGCCCTCAGAGCTGCAGTATGGTGGAAATCACCAAGGGCATCTGAGTTGTAATTAACCTTCCCTAGTTTTCGCTGGGAGCCTGGTCTAGGGCAGCTCCAGCTATGTTGTCCTGCAGCATTTCCTTAGTAAATAAGGATTGTTCTCCAGAGCAAATCCCACAGAATCCAGGCCCAGAAAGATCCAACAGGCTTTCTGCACCCAACCTTGGCTGCCTTGAAAAACTCGGAGGCAGAAAATCTTGTTAAATTCTAAGCAGCTCTAAACAACCCTAATAGAGGCCTTGGAAATGTACTTACACAGCTGGCTGCACGTGGTTACTTTTCCAAGTTGAGACTGGCAAGGAATGTGGAGTCTCTAGCTTTGAAGAATGGCTAATGGAGTGCTCCACTCCATGGAAAACTGTCCAGGAGAAAGAGAGTGTTAGGAAAATGCACAGCAGGAGGGAGGATATGGGTGAGGCTGGGTGAGATGGGAATGGGAGAATGAAGGGACGAAAAGAGACCACTTGGATTTGAAAACATTATATTGGGTTGTGACTTTGACAGTACACAGGATAACATTAGTTGGGGAGACTTAGAGAGAAATTTCTTTGAGTTGTATATAAAATGAAGTCAGAATAAGTAGCGTCATTTGTTATATTTGCTCCCAAATAATAATTGGACCAGTTTTCATTCTTGCATTGTAACCCATCCTTTTGCAGCTCTCATTATTCCCTCTTTAAGGGGAGAATGGAGGCATCACACCTTAACCCTTTATGACTACAGCCTTTCTCATTCCACAAGTAAAACCTTTAGTCTCTTCTGCTGATACTTGGGTCTGGTAGGAGGACTGACTCCTTAGTGACAGTGACACAGAAGATCCCCTAGTGCAAGGGTGGGGAATTAGCAGGTGTGGGTTGTGCATCAGTGATGCCATCACACAAAGAATGACACGTGCACATTCAGGCCAGTGCCTTGGTGATACATTAACATATGGAAACCACACCCCCGATGGGTTCCTGAGAGATAATGGTAGGACATGTGGCCAGGGTGGGACTGAAATCCCAGAGAGAGTGAGGTGCCTGGATGGGATGGGCGAGGATGCCAAAGAGAAGATGCTGCCACGTCGTGATCGTGCCACAGTTAGCTGGGGATTTAAGGAGAGGGTCCTGCTCAGGAAGACCAGCTACTGAAGGAAATTCACAGAAGGGAAGAAAAACTCCCACCAACTCTAAATAGTATCCAGAAAGGTTTCTGTCTAGTATCCTGATGTTTAGGAGTGGGAAGGAGGATATCAGCTCCAGGGACAAAAATCACTGCCAGATTGTCTTTTCATTCTAAAGCTGAAGACAACCATCTTGGCTGGAGATTTCAGCTGGGTGGACCTTAACACTCTTGCCACAAGGCTCATCTTTTTTCATTGGCATAAATTCTACCCTAAACAGATTTGGGGATGGTCATTGACCTCCCAGTCTGAAGGAGGAGAACCGAATGTGGAGGGCTTATCAGGAGGGTCCAGGCAGGAAACAGAATCCCATTCAGTCACTCCAAGTGAAGAAACATTAATGAAGGGACTATTTGCAGAGGCAGAGGCAGGTCTAAGGCAGCCGAAAGGGGATTTCACCCCAGCACTGGCAATAGCAGGAAGTTGTCACCACCCCCAGACTTGAAGGGTGGAGGGAAATACTGCTACTGGAGCCTGTAAGAGCGAAGGCCGCTAGCCAGAGTAGGAGGTATTCCTAGAGAGACAAAGGGCAGGGAGGGAGCGCAGAGCCAATACCCCAGTCTTCCTCCCCCTGCTGCCCTCTGACCTCTCGCCTCCCATTGGCTCAGCCTATTGGAAAGTCAGCCAACAAGAGAAATTGGGTCATGTTGTCCTTGGGGGTCAGCCTCCTGGGGCATGGAGCAGGGCAGGGCAGAGAATGGACCTGGGGGCAGGTGGATGGCCCAGAGTAACCAGCACAGAGATCTCTTGAAAAGTTTTCTTAAAGGCTCAGCATTTCTTTTTATGCCATCACCTCGTGTGAGGTATCTGTATACAACCACAGCAGACGGCTGGCAGTGGTCCACGCTCCAGGCAATGACACAGAAGTGGCTCCAGTGTATGGCCGTGGTGCATCTCTGGAGTAGCTGCCTGTAGATAACTATGTCAGTAACATCCGAATTGCAGGCCACAGCGCTGCAGTAATTTTCAGGTTTAGATACTTAAAACATTTCAAGTTTTTCTCTCTTTGATTCTTCCCTAAAAGAGCAACAAGGGAGTATTCCCTGAGAAGATGTTACAAGTGTGCTCTTCAAGCTAGGGAAATCGTTCGATTCAGCATCTAATGCATATTTATTAGGTTCCTTTGCTACTACCAAAAAAAAAAAAAAAACGCCCAAAATAAGTTCACCCTCCCACAGAAGCCCTTTGAGTTGCTATTGACTGAGATTTGACTGGAGATTTGACTGTCAGAGTGGTTAAGTCTTCTCCCTTGCCCAGTGCTGGGGACCTGTCTGGGGGCCGTCTGGTAGTTCAGGGCCTCATCCTGTAATTGTTTCCTGTGCTTCCTAAGCAGCCCCTCACACAGCACAAGGAACCACACTGGGAAGAGGGGAAGGCCAACCAGCTCACCAGTCCCTGATCTGCTCAAGAAGCAGCCCCAGGAGAGGGGAAGTGGAAACCCGCACAGAAGTTTTGGGGACACGTGTTGCTCACGCTGTGTTTCCTAAAGTTGTGATGTTCCCTGAGGAGGAGGGGGAAACAGCTCGGAAAAAGCACGCCCCTATGCTGCTTTGGATTTTAAAGCACGGCTGAGCGCCTGAGGCTTCTGAAAGGGGACGATAATTCTCTCTGCACGTCCTCCTGGCCGCAGCTTCCGCCTTAAGCCTTGGGCTCACATGCACAGTGTCCTCAGTGTCCCCGGGAGCCCAGCGCCGACCTGCTGTGCTTGTGAGAGATCTTGCAAGGAGTCTTAGCTTCGTCTTCAGACCGGAGGGGCTGAGGCAGGAAATTCCACCTGGAGCTTCACTTCTTTGGCCTTATGGTTCGACTCCTGTTAAAATGCAAATAGCCTAGGAAGGAAAGCGCTCCAAGTCCTTTCAATTCTTTACCACAGGTCGGTCACTCTGCTGCCTAGAGAGGCTGGGCAGGAGTTTGCCACCCCTGATTTACGTTTTCCTGTAAGGTCTTTTTCTCATATTCTCTCCAGAACCCATTTCTAAAAGGGATGCAGACCCTGGATACTCTCGTGGTGGAGAAACCCCTCTAAATCTAAATGAAGGGAGAGATAGTGAAGGTCAGAAAATGCTCCAGGCTGGCTCTGTCCTCCTCACCAAGGTTTTAAAAAGAGTTGAATTATTCAGAGACAGTTTGCAAATATTCTGGTCTTATAATTAGGTATCCTAGCGAGGAGAAAGGTCAGAACATGCCTGACACTACGTGTATTACCTTGATTAACACAGTCACAGACTTTACTTGGCTTTAAGGACAAAACATGTACAGACAAGCCATTGGAACTGCCACTAGTACAGTTTGGGGATTGGGTCCAGCAGAGTTCAGTGATTTGGGGCAGGAAAAAATATAGTGGTTTTATGACAAGATTTTGAGCCGAAGACTAGTTCTAGTTACATCATGGAAGTGCATTCTGTACCTGATGTGAAAACATGTTGTTTGTTAAATGGAAAATTCTAAAGCATCAAACATTTAGTAACTTTACTCCACCAATGCAAACCTGAGAGCATGACCTTGAAACTAAGTAATGAAATGAAAGGAGGGTAGACTATGTTGGATCCTGATCTACATCACTTGATAATTGAATCTGGCAAAGAAGTGAATTGGATTCTCTGAATTTTGGAGACAAGGCAAAATCAAATTATCCAGTGGACAGCATCCCTAACTGCCAGCATCATTGCCTATCTGACTTCCTCACTGAAACTGGCATGCAGCTACTCCCAGGCACCTGAACCTAGAGATGGGTCAGCTTATTTATTTAGTGCTAGCATTTCTTGTTCTCTCATTCTCCATCCCCTCCGACTCTTGTCCTCCATAGATTTCTTTCTTTTTTTTGTAAAGAATGTTATTTTATTTTATTTATTTTATTTTTTTAATTCTTTTTTGGCCGCACCATGCAGCATGTGGGGTCTTAGTTCCCGGACCAGGGATCGAACCCGCACCCCCGGCATTGGAAGTGCAGAGTCTTAACCACTGGACTGCCAGGGAAGTCCCCATAGATTTCATTTTAAAGCCCAGTAGCATGCTTGTATTGTGCACGTGCATAGGTGACTGATGGCAGGAAAGGAACAGGGCAGCTAATGTCCTCTAGTATGGGCTGTACGGGGTCTCTAAAGTCTTTGGCAAGACTCAAAAACAGCAGGATATCATCTTTCTGGAAAGGTGCTGTCAACTTTGTGGCTGAAGGGATGGTGTGCCTAGCTGCCCTGATCAATGTCCTTCCATCCTGGGAGACCAATGCTCTATTTCTGTGAATGAACCATTGTATTAACGCTGGCCCTGTAGGTTTGTTTCGCCACGGCTTCTCTGCTCTATCTGTGGTGTAGCTGAGTTGCCTCTGCAGGGATATGGAAGAATCACTGAGCGTACAGTGAACAGTTCCTTCCATAAAGCTACGTGCTGTGGAAACAGCCAGAAATGAATTCTTGCCAATAGTAGTAACTGTTGGAAACAAGAGCAGAGTGAATGTGAGTATGCAAAGCCCTTTAGTAGCTGTAATGATTCTTTCAGGTAAACTCACAGATGTGTGAATGACTCGAATGGGGGGTGATACTTTTCAGCAATTTAAAAAGACAGTTTCTTAGGTGGCATTTTCAGTGTGTTAAAAATGAACACCGGCAGCCCTCTGTATCGCTTCTGTTCATTGCTGCTGCCCTTGCAGGGAAGGTCCTCACAGAGTGAGTGGTTTTCCTATATCAGATGAATTGGGAAGTGAGTGACAACTATGGGGAAAAAAAAAAAAAAAGAGCTCCCTGATGATTTCTGGCAACTGACTTCACAGATTTGTACATGTGAAACTCTAGAAAGCAATCACATTGGTTAGCTTCTGGCTAGGATATTGAGAGAATCAGCATTTGGAATCTAGAGATAAAAGGGAGCTATTTAAATTATGTGATTATACTCATTTAGAATTTTGAAAAGAAGTTTTAAATATATCTAGGCATAGGTTCTAATAAATGTCTGGTCTGTTGATGAAATCTAAAGGGGAAAAATGGCTTTCTGGAATCGATGTGGACATCTTCTGTAATAACAGGTTGTTACCGGTCTGGAGGTGATAAGACTGTCTGATGCCTCAGGGACCAACAGCACCTCCCTGGCTGATTGGTCTTTGATGTGAACACTGATGGTGTGAAGTAAGGTGGCTTTGGAAGTTCACTTTATGTACAGGTGAGGTATTTATGCAACAGCTGATTTAATTTGGCTTATTCCAAATTCTCAAGATTCTAAATTCTATCAATAATGAGAATATACTGTACATGGAATCTTCCATTGAGGAACTGACTGTAGGAAACTGTGGTGTGGGCATCTCTTTGGAGTATTATGATGGAAAACACTGCTATTCATGTCACAGTTCTGGCCATTACATTTCCCTTGTATTGTAAAAACTACATGCGAGGGTATCATGCTTGTGTTCCTGTCCGTGTACACACATAGCCTGATGGTTTCTCTAGCACTGCAGAAAGGCTAGTAAGGCCTAAACTCTCCTGGACAGATATGAGAGGATGTTAGAGATCATTTATTTTATCCCCTTATTTTGCACATGTAGAAACTGAAG
The DNA here is from genome assembly GCF_028023285.1 of Balaenoptera ricei. Taxonomy (NCBI): domain Eukaryota; kingdom Metazoa; phylum Chordata; class Mammalia; order Artiodactyla; family Balaenopteridae; genus Balaenoptera; species Balaenoptera ricei. The sequence continues at coordinate 9,577,614 of NC_082651.1, read as the reverse complement.
CCCCGAAATGTTAATAGACTGCCCAAAGTCACACAGCCACCTGGACAGCACTCAGTCCCATTTCTCCTGTCCCCTGGTCCAGTCTCCTCCCTTTGAGGCCATTTCAGATGGGCAGGAGGTCATTCTGATTGCCCACGGGAAGGAGTGCTTAGGTTTCTCCTCTGGGTGAAGCCCAGGAACAGGCAGATGACATTCACCATCTACCAATGATGTTGGGCCATCCTCTTTGACGTATTGAGTACATCAGTAAAAATAGAAATTCCATGAGAATAGAGGGTCCCCAGCAAAATTCAACTAGATGGGAACATCATAAACAAAAGGGTGGTGTTCATCTTACATTTTTGTCTGTGGCCACGTAGGCTACAAGCAACACAGGTCTGAAGACTTGATCATATCCCACCATCCTGCAAGAGACTTTAAGCCCTTAGTTCATCATTTCTTCCCTGAGGACCTAGCTCTAACTTTTCAGCTCCCAGGAAATAGCATACTCCCACTTCTTTTAGTGAACCTGAAAAGTATCACCAAACAGATACAAATGATAGATGGCTGCAAAATGTTCAGTTATATCAGGGCACCAGGGAAATGAGCTGCGGGTTTCCGGAGCCCAAACCATACTGAACATGAATCATGACCCAAGAGTAAGTGGTGTTCACACCACCTGAAGTTATTTAAATTTTTATTGTCAATTGCCTCATAAATTAGAGACTTGCTTAAGTGAAGGCCAGCAGATGAGCTCATAAAATATGCATCGAATACTTTACTGATGATATAGCTATAGCAGTGCAAAAAGATGGCATCAAAATGCATGTGAAAACAGTTTATATTGGCTTTGTATCATGGAGAAGAGGGGCACTTGATGGTCTGCAAAGATGAGAAGCTGGTGAATGATGTCACTGGGTGCTTTGATTGGGTTGGAGGGCTAATTTCTTTGAGAAATCCAAAAATTAGTAAGTTAAGGGTCAAGAAAGGAAAAAAATGAAAAAAATCTGGGTGGGAAAACCCCTATTTTCTACAATATAGCAATTTGAAGAAAAAGGCCTATTTTGTTTATTTTTTGATTTAAGAGTAGATTCAGAAGCTTCTATGTTCATTCACTTCTTCAGCCCACTATCTGCAAAATACCATGAGCAGTTACACAGAGGAAGCAAGAAATAGATGGCTGCCTATTTTAACCTTTTTTAAAAAGGCAGATGTGTACAAATATAATTTTCACACCGTAAAATTCACCTGTTTCAATTCAGTGATTTTTAGCAAAACTGACAGAGCTTCAACCACCACTACAATCTAGTTTCAGAACATTTCCATCACCCAGAAAAGATCCCTCATACCTATTTGGAGTCAGTCTCCATTTACACCTCAAGCCCCAGGTAACCACTAATCAATTGCTGTCTCTATAACTTTGTGTTTTCTGTAAGTTTCGTATATAAATGGCTGAGTAATATTGCATTGCATTGATATACCACATTTTGTTTACCCATTTCCCCAGTCCACTGACGCTTGGATTATTTCCACCTTTCCATTACTGTGAATAATGCTGATATGAACATTCACATAAAAGTGTTTGTGTGATAAAAATTTCTATTTCTCTTGGCTAGATGTCTAATAGTGGTATTTCCAGGGCATACAGTAAGTTTATGTTTAATTTTTAAAGAAACTGCCAAAAGCTTTTCCAAAGTGTCAAAAATCAATTGACCATAAATGTAAGGATTTATTTCTGGACTCTGAATACTGTTCCACTGATCATATGACTATCCTTAATTCAGGACCACACTTTCTTAATTACTGAAGCTTTAGAGTAAGTTTTGAAATTAAGAAGAGTAAGTCCGCCAAATTTGTTCTTTTTCAAAATTATTTTGGCTCTTCTGGGTCATTTACATTTATGTGTAAATTTTAAGATCACCATCTCAATTTTGGCAAAAAAAAAATTACTGGGATTTTGTTTGATTTATGTGGAATCTATAGATCAGTTTGGTAAAAATGACTCTTTTAACATTATCAAGTTTTCTCGTCCATGAACATGATATTCAACTTCTTAGATCTTTCATTTCTCTCAGCAGTGTTTTGTAGTTTTCAGTGTATGAACTTTTCATTTATTTTTGATAAATTTATTCCCTAGTCTGTTCTTTTTGATGCTATAAATGGAATTCTTTTCTTAATTTTATTTTCAGACTGTTCATTATTAGTACATAGAAATACAATTTTTTCTTTTCTGTATATTTAACTTGCATCATGACATCTTGCAAAACTTGTTAACTCTAGTAGTGTTTGTGTGCTTTCCCCAGGGTTTTCCACATATAGGATTATATCATTTATGAAGAAAGACAACTTTACCTATTCCTTTCCAATCTGGATGCCTTTATTTTTTTCTTGCCTGATTGCACTGGCTAGAACATCAAGTACAATGTTAAGTAGAAGTTGCAAGAGTGCCTGGCCTTGTTTCTGATCTTAAGGGGAAACCATCCCATATTTCACCATTAAGTGTCATGCTTGCTGTAGGCTTTTCACAGCAGCTTTTCATCAAGTTGAGGAAGTCTCCTTCTATTCCTGGTTTGTTGAGAGTCTTTATCATGAAAGGCTGTTGGATTTTGTCAGGTACTACTTCTTCATGCATTAAGATAATAATATGGTTTTATTCTTTACTATATTAATTTGGAGTATTACATTAATTGTGGATCCATAATTATAGATGTTAAATTAGCTTTGCATTCCTTGGATAACTCCTACTTGGTCATTGTGTATAATTCTTCTCATATGTTGCTGAATTTTTTGCTGATATATTCTTAAGAGATTTTTGCATCTATATTCATGAGGAATATAGGACTGTAGTGTTCTTTTTCTTGTGATGTCTTTGCCTGTTTTGGTATTGGGGTAATACTTGGCCTTCCCTTTTCTAATATAAGTGACCTTCCTAGTAATTTCTCGTTTCCTAGGGTTCCTCTTTTCAGTCCTTCAGCCAGAAATCCAGGGTTTTATGTCCCTAACTCAGTTGCGTGCTTCCACATATTGTGCTTGCCTTTGGGACCAAACAGAGGTTAGATACATAGAGAGAACAGTGGGGTTCACCCACCCTGTTGGAGCAAGAAGATTCCACTCCTGCAGAGTTTTGGCTCCTCCAGGCTCGGATTGCCAACACTGCTGCCACTGTACAGAATTGCTTAGGGACTGAGGTCTGAGTATGGAGGGAGAAAGGGGAGAAGGATTTCTGTATTCTCTCCAAGGGTTAGGAGTTCCTTTTCCCATTCCTCAAGCCAGAACTAGAGGGCTTCTTTTAGAGCTCTGTCTATACCCTGGCATCCACTTCTGTGTTTTGGGCTGTCTTGAGGTCAGACCAGGGAATACCAGAGGAAAAAAATGGTAAACACCCTACCAATTTGGTGGTACTTTGAATTCTTGTCTTCTTTTCCAACCCATTTGCTACCAATTGCTTTTCAGAATTCTTAAATAGATTTTACCTAGAAACCCAAACACTATATGTCTGTTTTTTATTTTGTTTTCTAGTAATTCATTTTCAATTTATTTTAAAAGATCGTTGGTCCTCAAATTGATTGGAAATCAAAAATAATGACTTTTCTGGATGATGGAATGATCAGTCATCAAGCATAGAAAATAGGACTTTAGATAGAATTGGACTTTACAGATCAAAAATGAAGCTACCAGTTTCTTCCTGTAGTGGACACAACAATCACATTCACTCAAAGCCTTGATTCATGTGGTAGCATTTGGAAATAACAGAGCAGTACTTTCCTTTGTTTTTTCTGAAATTGCCTGGGGGTAAAATCTTCCCAGAGAGATTATAACTGAGCTGGGCTTTGAAGGGGTTATCTGGAACAGGAAGGCCCTTGGTCAGTTTTAAATATCTTTTTTTCTCTGTTCTTCAGATTGGATGATTTCTGTTCATTTGTCTTCAGGTCTCTTTCCTCCATCGTATCAGTTCTGCTATTTAGCCCTTCCAGATATTGTTGGGTTTTTTTTTTACTTCTAAAATTTCCATTTGGTTATTTTTTATAGTTCCTTTTTCTCTGCTGAAAACAACTACCTTACTGTTCATTTCAAGAGTATTTACCTTTACCTCATATACTATGATTATAACTGCTGATTTGCATCTTAATCTGATTATTCCAACACCTGAGCCATCTAAATACTGTGATCTGTTGATTTCCTTTTACCTTGAGAATTGGTCATGTTTGCTTGTTTTTTTTTTGTATGTTGCATTTTGGATCGTGTATGCATATATTGAATATTATAGTTTAAAACTCTGGATCCTGTTTAAATTCTCTGGAAAAGGCTGCCTTTTTTTGTTCTGTTTTAACAAATCTTGATTAGATTTAGACTGTAAATTCTGCCTCATTTTCTATGTGCAGTGTTTCCCATATCAGTTCAGTTTTAAAAGCCTGTTCCCAACAGCATAGAACAGAAAGTACTCCAGAGTGAGTATACAGTATATGCATGTCCTGGAATTCCTCAACAGTGTGGTTCTAAGTAAAGAATCACACGCTATCCTGTATCTGTGACTTTCACTGTCTGCACTTACTTTTTCTATCAACTATTAATGTTTTTTTTTTTTTAGCAACAGAAAATTCAAGGAACTCCAACAAAGAAAAACAAATCCAAAAAATTGGATCCACTCAAAGGCCAGAAGGTTATTGCAAGATGTGATGAAAATGGCTTTTATTTTCCAGGTAGGTATTTTATTTTGTAAGATTCCTTTCTTACATAATATGATATTGGGAACCAGAAGTTCTCAAACTATGCTTTCCCTAGCACACTGACACTTCATGAGCTATGCTGAGGTATTCCACTTCTAAAATGAAATGATGAAGTTTCTCCCCATATTTGTGGGGAAGTAACAGTAACAGCCAGAAAAACTTACTTTAATCTTTCATTTGTTTAGTAAAGTTTTCCTACGTATCTACTATGTTCCATGTATGTAATATCCCTAAGGTGCTGGTCTACCGTAGTGAGCAGACCCCAGAAGAAAATCCTTGTTTTCATGAAGCTTATATGCAAGTAGAGGAGACAGACAAGCAACCAAATAAGTAAAATACGCAGTGCATCAGATACAGGGCTATGAAGGGAAATGAAGCCACGAAGAGGGTTGAGCTTGTCAAAGGTGAAGCTCGCGATTCTAGATATGGTGGTCAAGGAAGAGCTTCCAGGGAAGGCAACATATTAATAAGGACTTTAAAAAGGAGCCCTGAGATTATCTCAGGGAGAGTTCTAAACACAGGGAACAGCAGTACCAAGTCCTGAGGATGGAGTGCCCATGACACCCTCTTCCTTGACGGAAGAGGCCAGTGTGACTGGACCTGAGAGGTTTGCCCAAGACTTTCTGGGGCATGTGATCCTGAAGGAATCAACCAGATGAAGTTAAGCAAGAGCTTCATGAATAATGAAAATGATATGTGTGAAGATCTAGAGGTGAAGAAAAACATTTTATGCCTGGAGAAATAAAATAGATTATGGCTGGAACCTAGAATGCAAAGGAAGGGTAGAAAGTAAGAAAGCTCTTCGGAGAGGTAAGTGTGCGGCTGTTCATAAAAGGTTATGTTAAGAAGTTTGAACTTTATTGGGGAGTCACATTTAAAGCAGGAAGAAACACAATCACACTTGAAGTTTTAAAAAGATCCCTCCCAGCGCTGTGTGAAGAGTATATATGGAGTGGATTAAGATGTCACTCGGGTCCCTGGCTTGGGTCATAAGGTAAAGGATGGTACCTATAGGAGATGGTGATATGGACAGGAAGATAACGAGGTGTGTCTGGGACGTGACGAATTGTAGGTGCACCACAAGACGCTAAAGTTGTCAGAGAAGCAATTGGAGATAATGGGTCCAGAGTCTGGAGGAGGAAATCTGTTGGGAGATAGAGATTTTTGACACATCAGCACAAAAGTAGTCATTGAAATCGTGGTAAAGGCCTATTGGGAAAGAGAGCTTAGAGAAAGAACCCTGAGGAAGAGCTCTCAAGCAGAAAGACTGTACCTCAAAATATAGCTGATCTTAATGTAGGCATTATCTGTCAATCACCAGTTAAGTAATTCTTTATTAAACTTAATTTAATCTGCTTTTTAAGTGAGAAAAATACTTCATCAGGAGTTTGGGTTTCCAGAAGGCATATGTGTAGAACTGATAACTAGGATATTTTATTTGAAATTTGGTAAATGTGCTTTGAAGTTGACTGGATGAAAGAAAAATGGATCCAGGCATTTGAGATGAGCTCCTAGGCTGAGGCATGAAACTCTTCTTTGCAAGAGCAGGGCCTGAGAACCTCCTATTTCTCTGGGGCTTAGATTTGCTGAGAGGTGATCATAGGAGGCCACCCCTGCTTGGTTTTCTGAATCTGAGCCACGGAGCAGGATCCAAGGCTAATTTAGCAGTTGAATGAAAATGCTGAAAATGACAGGATTCCAAATGGCTGGACTAGGGCTTGAGATCAGTTTGCCGGCCAGGGTCCCAGAAAAAAATAATATTGCTCAAACTTTTCCCCCAACCATCCCTGTGTGATAAGGAAATGCAGAAGACCTACCGCTGCTGATCTGGGGGAGTAGAGAGAACAGGTAACACATAGCCACATGCAGTACCTAAGGCCATGCCAGCAATGATTATTGTCCTGGTTGTTTTTAAATATGCAGCTAGAAGCAGAGAGCACACAGTCCTAATACCTCAATGGGATTTGGCCATTTGGGAATTTTTAATCTGTGGCTCAGATAAGTCATTTGAAAGGTAATAAATATTTGATGGGAATCCCCTGGCAGTCAGGTGGTAAGTCAGTCGGCACGTTCACTGCCAGGGCCCGGGTTCAGTCAATCCCTGGTCAGGGAACTAAGATCCTGCAAGCCGCGTAGTGCGGCCAGAAAAAACAAAAAAGGTAATAACATAATAAACACTTGAATTTAGTCATATAATCAGTTATTTTGATTAGTGGCTAGTTAGTAAATATTGACTCAGCTGAATTAAATGATGATGCATCGGTTACGGAGGGACTTAGTTTCTGTTTCCCTCCCCACAGCCCCCTTTACACTCCCCTCCCCCCGGACAAAGTCAATGTATCTTTTCTTTAACTGGGAACTTCAACTCTATTTTACCCTCATAGAGTTATTTTTTCATAAAAAAAAAATTTTTAACTTCCAGAAAATTTGCAAGAATAATAGAGAACTCCTGTATACTTTTACCGAGATTTACCAATTTTTAACATTTTGTCATATTTATTTTACCAATCTATTATTTTATTTTTCCATTCTCTCTCTGTCTCTTTCCCTCTACCATAAGACACACATTATTTTTTCCTGAACTATTTGAGATTAGGTAACATCATGCCCCTTTGCCCCTTAATACATGTATTTCTCAAGAACAAGGGTATTCTCTTAATTTTACCACAGTCAAGTCATAAAATTCAGTAAAGTTAATATTATATAGTTTTATCTATATATTTCAATTTGGTTAATTGTCCCAAGAATAGCCCTTACAGCATTTTTTTCCCTCTAGTATAGGTCCCAATTCAGAATTGTTATTGCATTTCGTTATTTCTCTTTAGTCTTCTTTAATCTAGAATCATTCTCTAGCCTTTTCCATCATCTTTCATGATACTGACATTATTTAACAGTAAGGCCAATTATGTTATGGAATGTTCCTCAATTTGGGTTAGATTAGATTCAGGTTATGTGTTTCCAGCCAAAATGTTATGTGATATCATTGATGCCACATCCCTCTCAGGGCAACCCATCCAAAGGCACATGATGTCTACGTGCCCTCATTAGTGATGTTCATTTAGATCACCTGGTCACTGCAGGTTACTATTTTTACCCCTTACAAAAAAAAAGGCCAAATAGAGTTTTGTGGAGCACAGGCATGATATTCACTGATGACTCCTTTTCTGATAACTTTTGTTCAAAACCTCCTAAATGTTTTTAATGAAAAATAGCTTTAAAATGTACCTGAGCAGAAGCGGCTTTGGAGCAATGGGATCAGAACATCCATTGCTCAAGGCCGGGTCTGCACTGGAGCAGAGCTGGCCCAGTTGTTGCTGCCGTCCTTGGGAATCAGGGCAGGGATTTCCTTATGGCTAACTCTATTCAGGGGTCAGTGTGGATTCACTAGTTGAGGAAGGATTGCGTTGTGCAGAACAGAAGGGACAAGCTGATAGCCTGGCTTATTAGGATGCTGAAAGGCAAGGAGGCAGACACACTTCAGAACCTTATTTTAAATCGTTATTTGTAGGAATTGGGTCATCCTTCCCATTGTTCAGCAAGAAGCAGCATTTTATCTCAGGAAATTCACAGTGATGAAAAGTCTGGGTTGCAAGATTTCTGCATTATGTCGTTGGAACAAGTTATAATGGAAGAAAAAGGCTGGGGCAGGGGAGGACTGAATACTTTCTCAGGGGTCATGATTTAGGGTCAGACAATCCTAAGTTTTTATTTATTCGAAGTCTGCTTCTTGCCTCTACCAGCCATGTGACTGGAATCACTGAAGTTCTCTGAGCCTGTTTCCTTATCTTTCCAAATGAGATTTAAAACTATTAAACCCCCCATAAGATCATGGTGTAGGTTAAATATGATAATGTACAGCATCTTGAAATTGGAAAGTGTTCATTACCTGTAGAGTTTTTCTATTATCTCCTCTTGGGAGATATAAACAACTCACCTGGGGTCCTCACCTGGGGGTAGAGGGAGGTGCTTGCAGTTTAAAAACTTTAACAACAGCTTTAAAACTTTAAGAGCAATTTGAAAAGGCAAAAACCAGCACAGTGGGCTATAAAGGAAACCTCTGAGACTAAAGAAGAAGAGAATGTGATGACTAGATATGTAGGCTGACATTCAGTGGAGGGGGGCAGGTGGAGGGGACGCTTCTGGTAGAGCAGAACTGACGCCATTTTCAGGAAATGGGATTCGAGCCGGGCTATGAATATCAGAAGGTTCTTATAACCAGAGGTTAAAAAAAATCCACTCTCCAGCCTGAGAAATTCCTGTTTGGAGTGAAGATTGAAAACCATTCCTGCTTCTTTCACCAAATGAACTCACCCATGCTGTCTGCCTAGACTGTTTCTTCAGTCCTCTGACCTCTGGGCATAGGCAGTGTTTTTGCTGAGGGTCTCAACTAAGGTGTGCCCCCTTTTCCCCCGTACCTGGGTACAGGAGAGCCCCCTGGCTGAGGTGGGGAGGCCGACTCATACCCAGGAAGATGACGGAGTAGAGATGCTTCTTTCTGCCTGCTGGTCCAACCTCCAGAGCCCAGTCCCCTAACGTGGTCCCAGGAGACGTTTCAGAGCAGTAAACAACGTCTCAACTCTCTGAGGCTGAGGGCAAAGAGAAACTGCAGTGTAAGGGCAGCCAAAAATTGGAAGCTGATCTTGAATCAGGGCCTAGAAATGGTAGCAACTCCTTAATGAGGTGGAGAAAGGGTAAGTGCAGAGGCTGAGCCATGACCGAACAGGCCAGCAGCTCTGGGTCCTCCCGCCTTGGAGGACAGCCAGGTGTCAACACCATGAGGCTGGTTCTAGAGTTAAATTGGAAGAAACTACAGTAATTTCTGGAGGCGAACAAAGGTCCACATCTGCAGAGATTGGAACATAAAAGAGCCGGTAGTCTAAATGCCCATCGACAGACGAATGGATAAAGAAAATGTGGTACATGTATACAATGGAATATTACTCAGCCATAAAAAGGAACGAAATTGGGTCATTTGTAGAGACATGGATGGATCTAGAGACTGTCATACAGAGTGAAGTAAGTCAGAAAGAGAAAAACAAATATCGTATATTAATGCATATATGTGGAAACTAGAAAAATGGTGCAGATGAACGGGTTTGCAGGGCAGAAATAGAGACACAGATGTAGAGAACAAACGTATGGACACCAAGGGGGAAGTGGGCAGGGGGGGTGGTTGTGGTGGGATGAATTGGGAGATTGGGATTAACATGTATACACTGATGTGTATAAAATGGATGACTAATAAGAACCTGCTGTATAAAAAAATAAATAAAATAAAACTCAAAAAAAAAAGAATACAAGGCACTAAGTGAGCTATTTTGCTTGTTATCAGAATAAAAGATGAGGAAAGAGTTTAAAAAAAAAAAAAAAAAGAGCTGGTAGTAACATACCAAAAGTCTAGGTCTAACGATCTCGAGCAGGGGTCAGCAGCCTTTTTCTGTAAAAGGCAACCGATACATGGCCTAGACGCCGCGGGCCATACAGTCGCACAGCTACTCAACTGAGGCAGTTACCTGAAAAACTGCATCCCAGGTTTAAGACTGGATTCTGCAAAGTCCCAAAGGCTAAGAATTTGTGGAGGGTCCCACTGGCCAACAAGGTCATCTTGGCAGCCCAGACCTTTACCCCTGCCTGGGGCAGGGCCGGGGTCGGGGTAGGTTGGGATGGGCTTGTGTCCTGGGGATGCTAGGATTCTCCTCAACTCAGAGGGGTTCTTCTTTGTTTTCATAGTAGGAATTCCTTCTAAAAAGTAGTGTTAGTTTTCCTAATTAAAAGGGTAGAGTCAGTTTATGGTAGAAAATGTGTGAACCATGTGTAAAGAATATTTCAGAAACCAAACCGAACATTTAGTCCAACAAGAAAACAGACAGTGTAAAGCTGGTTTTCGTGTATGTGTGGTGTTTTTTTAAAAAAATAAGTTTTCCCTTTCTTTGGCCGTTTAAAACAAGACACCTGGACGTGAGATGAAAATCAGCAGCCGTTTCTTTGCCACCTGAAAGCACATAGGACTTTGCCAACGCCGGTGTGTGAGCTGGGGCGAGGGTGCCGGGCACGCACGCTGTGGGGGCCCAGTGGGGACGAGCACATTCCTGTCTCAAACTGGGGGGTCCAAGTGCAGCTGTTGCTGCCGGGGAGGTCAAAACGTGCCCCCAGTATTTATAATCCCTTTTAAATGGGAAAATATAATAAATTTCAACTAGGATAAATGACAAAATATGTGAACCTTAACACCAATATTTTCTTTTCCTGTTATAATAATCGCTGCACGTAACTAAAAGACAAGAAAACTTCTTGCTTCTTTTTTTCTTCCTTTTCTGATTGTACGTTTTAGGGACACTGTGGGGTGTGTAATATTAGATGAAAAGCTGAGGATGAAAATATGAAATTCATATTTCCTTTCACTTTCACAATTTAGCAATGATTTTCCTTTTTTAAATTTTCATTGGAGTATAGTTGATTTACAATGTTGTGTTAGTTTCAGGTGTACAGCAAAGTGAATCAGTTATACATACACCTACATCCACTCTTTTTTAGATTCTATTCCCATATAGGTCATTACAGAGTATTGAGTAGAGTTCCCTGTGCTGGACAGTAGGTCCTTATTAGTTATTTGTTTTATATATAGTAGTGTGTATACTAACAACGATTTTCTGTCTCCAAGTATTACAGAAGGAAATATGACTAAGATAAATAAGGGAATCAGACGGTAGGAAGTGTCCAGGGAAAGGATATTTCTAGGAACAGTGTTCCCAGCAGGATGGCTGCTGGTAATGCTGGTTGAACAAGTTTCCACGCGTTCTCTTAGCTTCCCGGCTCAGCTCTAGAGCAGAGCACGGCATTGCACTCTGAGTTGGTCAACCCCAGCAGGCATCATAGAGAATCCAGTGTTATATGGTGGAGAAACCAAGGGGCACACTGATGTAAGCAGGCAAAGTGCTGTAACGTAGCTTGACCAACGGGATGGGGCAAGCCTAAGGGAATAGGCATTGCCTTTCTGTTTTATTTTAAATGTGATTCCTTACAGGGGTTGTGAAGAAGTGTGTGAGCCCCACCCACGCGCTCGTGGGCTTCAGGTATGGAGACACCAAGGTCGTGCCCATCTCGTTCATCACACCTGTGGGGGGCGCCATGCCCTGCCCACTGCTCCAGGTACCTGCTCCAGCCATCTGTTCCTGGGCCCCTTTTCACCGTTCCTAGAGCTCTGGATAACAGTGACCCCTCTTCCTATGACCCCTTGCCTAGCAATTTCTTTGCTCCTGACCCTGATCTGCTAACGCCCTGTTAAGTAGCTCAGGACTGCACAGACCTGCTCGCATTGCCCCTGAGGCTCTTGTTGCTTTACAGACAATAGATGGTCGTGGGGCGGGAGTTGCTGTAACTGCTGGTGCTCTTGAAGCTTTCACTGCAGAAGATTATACTAAAACAGATTTAATAACAAAGGCAGTGGTAGCCCTTTCCTTGACATTGTAGTCAGTTGATGCCAGACCTTGATGCCATAATGCAGTTACCCCTGAACATGCATTCCAGGGGTGAGCCGGGCTGATGTGTTCTCATCTGCTTATAAATTCATCAGAGCTGTGCCGTGTCTGGCACATCCTCCTGTGCTATCCTCATCCCCGCACCAAGGCGGGAGTGTAGAGAGAAAACCCCCCCAAAGCTGCACTGCTGCTGTTTCTTGGATAGTGTGAGCCAGGAGGAAGAGTGCTGAGGAGTGCTCATAGGATTCACATTGGTTGTCCGTTCCCACCTCCCCTGGGCAGACTCAGAGGGCACGTCAGTGCACTTTCCCCCTGACCGTGAATCCTCTCCATCTGACAGGTGCCCTGCAGCCTTGTATGCCCCTTCACAAGACTTTCTTTCTGCTGGAAGTTATCTCTTGTGACTTTTTCCCATGGATTCCAGGTGTGAGCTTTGGAACCACATTAAACAAATCTGCTCCTTTCCTCTGTCCCTGATAACCCTTCAGACACAGGAGGGCACCGTCCATTCTCTCCCTGGTCCTCATGTGAAACATTACAGCTTCCTTCACCCAGTCTTTGTAAGATATGGTTTCCAGACCCCTCACCATCTTGCTGACTGTCCCTGAGACCCTTGTCAGCGGAAGCCCTGCTAAAATGCGGCTTCCCCAAACTGGTCACAAAATTCCAGCTATGGCCCAATGAGCCCAGAGAATTTCGGAACTAGCGACTCTTTCCAACTGAGAAAAAAAAAATATGTATTTGAATTCTAGCATCAGTACTTGCTAGTCATCTTGGGGTGTTTTAAAACAAGCTTATATGAATATTGTCACTAAGATGGATAAGCAAAATATTTGCCATGAAAGATGTTCTCATCTACAGGTTGGAGATTATGTGTTTGCCAAAATTGTGATACCCCGAGGATTTGACTTCTATGTCCCCGCCATTGTCATAGCAGTTCCAAATCAAGATGTGGCTGAAGATAAAGTCTACACAGTTTTAAAATGTAACAACCGGAGAGTAAGTAGACTTTCACTTAGAAAAGAACATTCTCGCTAGGCAGAAAGTGGCTTCCTTTTACCCCTGCCTTTCTTGCAGGCAATGCCTGGCTCTCTCCTGGCACCGCCAGACGTCTCGGAAGAGCCATCTCCCTGGCTGTTTCTATTCCCCCTGCACATCCACCCCCTGTGCTTAGAGTTCTGTCCGCTGTGCAACACAAAATCCGCCTTTGCTAAGGTCGCCGTGGCCTCCTAACTCCTCTGTCAGATGGTCTTTGGGGCTCTGGTTCCACGTTTGGAGTCTGGGGAGGCTCGCTCCAATTCTGGCTTCGTCAGCGGCCTCCCCAGGCTCTTACAGCCCCACTCTCTCTCTCCCTCTGTATTTTTCCTAAAAGTTTTAGAAAAAAATCATTATCAGTTTACAAATCTGATGATGTCACTTGCCTACCTGATGTGCCCCCTGTCCCCTCACCCCCCTACACGCACGCACACACACACACTTCTCAGCAACCTCAAGGAAAAGCCCAGCCCGACCCCTGCCCAGCCCCCCCCCCGCCCTGTGAGCTTGGCTACCAGCCCTATGGAAGGCTCACTGCTTCCCGAACACAGTGGGCTTTCCCAAGCCGCTGGGTTTTAACCCTTCCTGGACCGCCCTCCCCATCTTCTTACCATAAAATCTCCTGTCACCCGAAGATGCCGCCTGATTTCTGCTGAGGCCCTCAGGTTCCCCTGCACACTGTCCTGCCTTCCTCCCGCCCCGTCTCCCTCACCAATCTCCCAACTCCTTAAAGGCAGGGACCGGGTCCTATCCATCTTTGCATCCCTGGTACTGCTGCTGATGAAGAGCAAGTTCTCACAATTGCTTTATAAGGTACTTGAATGAATGATGTTTTCTAATGGAAATAACATTGTTTTGATGGCCCACTTAATACGCCTGGAAAATGGATTGGCTTGCGAAAAGCAGCCAACGAAAGAGTCGTGCTAACTTATTCAGCACTTACGATGTGGCACAGGTACTAACCCAGGTGCTTCACACATAGTGAACAGCTGGCTGCTCAGAACACTGTGAGGTAGGTACTCTTATCTGCATTTTCAGATAAGGAACCTGAAGCAGAGAGGTGAAGTCACACCCAGGGTGAGCGGGTGTTACAGGCATTTGAACCCAGGCAGTCTGGTTACGTGGCCTGCACTCTAAATGTCTATGCCCAACTGCCTAGTAAACAGGACAAAAATATCTAATCAATTTTTTTTTAACATCTTTATTGAAGTATAATTGCTTTGCATTGTTGTGTTAGTTTCTGCTGTATAGCAAAGTGAATCTCTAATCGATTCTTGACTGTAGCATGGGGTATGTCCATCAGGGAAGGGGTCATGGTGAACGAATTTTAGGATGAAGGGATGAAATGTAGGATGGATGAGTGAAGGCCCTCAGAGCCAGTGGCCCCAGGAACACTGTATCCCATCCGACAGAACAAGAGGGAGAAAGGGCATCTTCTCATCAACCCAGGAAAAACCCCGTGAGAGATAATGGACTTTCCTGGAGCTGTTTGGATGACATTGAAGGAGCCTGGAAGGGCAGCGGGTGGGAAGCATCTCTGCCGGGTGGCCCTGCTCTGGGGACATCTACCAGGCAAGAGAGGAGAGGGCAAATCAAGGGACGTTTGAAGAGATGCCCGTGGGTGGGTCCCAGATGTGGGGAGAGATGAAGCTGGTGACCCAGGATCCCTGGGGAAGAGCCTCAGAGCCCAGGAAGGACTCTGGAGGTTACCCCCCTTGGCAGTGGGGCCCTGGACTAGACAGCATGGTCTTGGGGATGGATGCTGAGGACAGTTCTGATAGAAATTCTGGGAGACCCAGGGGCTGACAGTGGGACATACAGCATGGGGTGGTGCTGATAGTTTATAAGTCCAGGAAAGAGATGGCCAAGGCTGGAATTAAGCTAGAAAGGAAGGTGGTTATATGAAGGTGTGTGTCTGTGTGTGTTTGTGTGCGTGCATGTACATCAGTGGATGCACGTGCACACACACACACCTTGACAAATGGTGGACTTGACAAATGATCCAGGATGTGGAGAAATGACAGGTAGGACTCAGTGATGACTTTTATTCAGCGTAAAATTATCCAGCTAGACTCTGCATTTACACTGCCCTCTTAAGTATCACCAGAACAGGATAATGGCTGGTAGCTATTACAGTGGGTTGAGCTAGATTAAAATTACATCTGAATTGTGGACATTTCTGATTTAAATTGAATGAACTCTTTTGGTATTATTACAGGAATTTTGCCCTCGGAGTGCACTTATTAAGATCAGCCAAAACAAATATGCTCTCTCTTGCGCTCATATTAAGTCACCCCCAATTCGGGAGGATTCAAAAGTGTAAGTGGACCCAACTTTCTACTTTCTGAATTTTATTTATATCTTTGCACTTTTAATCTGTTTCTGAGTTGAGATTCACGATCTCTAAATACTTGGGGAGAAAAGCAAAGGTGGAGGACTTCCTACCAAAGTGCAAGTCTATGATGATTGTTCCTTCACCGTCACAGCTTTTACCTGCTGGTTATTTGTCTATCTTGTTCTAATCTCAGATTCAACATTATGTATTTTACTGACCCTTCAGCAAAGCTTTCAATCCTGTCATGACTCTGAAGGAATTATTTTCCTCTTATTTGTAAGGATTCAAGGTCTTCTAATGAAGCCTCACTATAAAGCACAGGTTAGATTAAGTTGCAGTTGGGACTAATCACCCATCACCTCTCCCTGTTGGGGGTGAGAGTGAGGTGCTGGCCCTGGCTTGCCTGTGCCCAGGTGAGTGTGGGTGGGTGGGTGGTGGTTTCCAGGGGCGACAGTGGGGTAAACACATTTACATCTGAGGCAGCAGGATGGCTAACAGCTGGAAAGGTGGATTAAAGCAAAATCAGTAAGAAAAAGCTGAGGCCTGAAGAGCAGGCAAGACCAAGTCCATGGGGCCAACGAGGGGCATCAAAGTTGGAGTCAGAGCCCTGACCCTGGAGGTGAAGGTGGATTTTGAGCACGGGTTGAGCCATCTTTGGGTGCCAACCTTCAGTCTCCCAGTGGCCTCACCTTGTGCTTCGTAAACAGAAACCACCAGACATTCTCTCCCTGCGCCGCTTTCCTCACCTCTGGGCTTGTGGAAGCCTGGATCTCTCCCCCTGATGTCAGAGTCCCTCCTCATCCAATGCTGATCTGTCCAGCAGGCCTGTCCCCCCCGGCCCGGGTCCTTGCTCTGTGATTTACCCCTGGACTCTCCTCCCCTCTCTCCTTAGCTCCTCTCCACCGATTCCTTCACCTCTGCAAAACCCCAAAATTGCCTCTTCTATTTGCACACACACACGCACGTGTGCACACATGATCCTAAATAACTAGACCTCCTTGCCTGCTGCACTGTGACCCAGCACCCTCCTCTCCCATCACCACTCAGATCTGAAACCGCACAACTCAGATTGGGACTTGAACCCACGGTCTGGGACTCGAATCCAGCCAAATTCCAGATTGGGAGTTGAGCCCACTGTATTTTAACTGAGATCACACACCTGGTCTCACACACCTGGAAGCTCAGGTTCTTGATGTCACATCACAGAAAGAATTCAGTGAAGAGACAAAGTGATAGGTAAGAAGTGGATTTATTTAGAGACATACACATTCCATAAACAGCTTGCAAATATTTCTCAGCTCGGCTGCACAAGTGCTCCCATTTCCTGAGGCCTCCTCCTCCCACCTCCTCCTGCCCTGAGGTCCCGCCATCTCCCCTAAGTGCTGAGCAGAGGAATCTTCCTCACATGTAAATCTGCTCTTGCCCCTCCCCCATGAACCCCCCCCCCCCCATCCCTCTTATCCTAGCTTAGCCTTTTGTTGGCCTGAACCAGGCCTGCCTAGCTGGCCTTACTTCTCCCCTAGCCACTCCCCAACAAACCTCCCAAAAGCCCCTCTGCACACTAACCATACTAAATTTGTAAACTAACCATTAAAAAAACTTGCAGTTTTTTTCCCATGCTGTGCTTTTTCAAGGCTCTGTGCCTTTGCATAGACTAAGTATCTCCTCCCTGGAATGCTATTCTTGCCCTTGGCCACCTGGGGAACTCCAACACTGAACGCAAGCCCTGTGTTCCAGGACTCCAGCCCTGTGTGGTGAGGTGATCCCACTGCATCCTGCAGACGTTTTCATTATAGGAATTTTACCTTGTGTTGGGCCGTGTACTTTCAGGACCATCACCCCTACTAGGCATCAGTCCTTGAAAGCGGGGGCCAGGTTCTATCTGCTTCTAAATCCTGGTTGCCAGGGTCCAGCCCACAGGAGGTACCCAAGGACTATTTGAAGAATGAACCGATGAACACACAAATACTAGGGGATGCCCAGCAAGGCTCCTTGAGGGGTATGTAGTTCCACAGAGAAGCTTCTATTAGGTATGATTGTTGAAAATATATTCTACAGTCCTTCAATCTTTTTCTAGATGAATATATCATTTTAAATAAGAGCACTTTTGTTGGTCTCAAAATCCTACTCAAACAATATGATATCCAAATTACAGTACATTATAAAGGAATATGGATACATGTGTCTAGGTACCATCTTCACTAAACTCAGTATTATCAATCACTATTTTAGAATTAAAATTCAATTCTTTCTATGTTGAGAAAAACCTTTCATTCTTTTCTACCTTAGTACTACCCCAGGCCTTACTTAAAACTCTGCTGCTAGTTACTTACCCCAGCTCCTGGGGCTTTACACAGCGGAAGCGTTCATTGACCCCCTTGTCTCCCATTGTAATTTCCACTGTTTCGTTGCTCTAGCTGCCTCTCTGCTAGAAAGAGACTGCATTTAATTCTCCTAAGCAGAGGTCACATCCAGCCGGCTACGTTCAGAGCTTAATCTGTTTCTGTTTCCATAATCAGGGCTGGTAGACGTGAGCACACAGAATAACGGCGTAGGTCTTATTTTGTATCTACACTGGGATTTCCTTCTGGTAGGTCCTTTCTCATCAGAAACTCTTTCTCAGTTCCTTTCTAAATGTGCCACCTCCCTTTGGTTGTTCTTTAGTAAATCTTCACACTATTACCCCAGATGAGACCATTTAAAAAAAAAAAAATCGTGGTGCTTTCTTCATGGGCTAATTAAAGAAATGTACTGCAGGTTACAACTTCAGCGGGACATCATATGGCTAAATTTAATTTTAAAATATTGAGTCCACTATAACCATCCATTTGGGGTTGGTAAGACCAGGGGTATGTGGCCCCAAACAGCTGTGGACCAGGATGCCAGAGATCCAGCTTTCCACTCTCTGCCCCTCCTCTTTTTCTTCCTTCTTGGGGTCTTCAGTTTGGGGTGACTGAGAGTATTTTCTACAAGCCCCTCCTCTGGTTCCTAACAAGGGTGGTACACAGTGAAAGGCAGGAAGAAAAGTATTTGGAAGGTAAAGGGTTCAAAATTGATTGAATATGGCCACAGCTGATACAAATTTTCATTTTCAATTCAAAATTTGACACAAATGATTCTTGAAGACTTATAGCAAGGTTGTCTTGCAAAATATGTTACCCATTTTGCTAAATTCCAAATAACTAGTCCTTAAAGGAGAGAGTTTTAGTATTACCATGTTTGTGATGTGAGGTCAGGTGAGGCTCTTCCAATTTTCTCTTTCCTTTGAAACCTGATGATTGCATTCTCTGACAGCACCACTGAGAGAGGTGTGTCTGGTGGAGGGAAATGATTGCTCTTGCCTTGCCTTACCTTCAGTAAAGTCCCTGAGCTTCTTCTGCATTTCGTGCCATCAGAGATGTCTGTTCTGAATGAAAATATTCCCTAACCTGTCAGTAACTTTCTCCATTTAGAGAACACACATGTAATTTCTCCTAACTCCAAAAAGCAAGGGGACCAGAAGGAATTTTCCTTCATTTTGGCATCCTCCCTCCTTGCCAGGCAGGAGATTCACAGCACGAGGTCTTCCTTGACTACCTCCCCTGGGGTCCTGTTCACATCAGAATGCTGCGGCCTCCGGCTCCTTCAGGGAAGGCGCGCTTGGTGGGCTTAATGCTCTGACTTCCGGTTTTCTCCATTGAAGGGAAGCGCCTCTAGCAGGTGTTACTCAGCTACCCACAGGTGGGGACCACGTGCTCCTCTGGGCAGGGCGCCTCTGGTGCCATGTAACTGGCAGGAAACCCCTCCCAGCAGAGCTGGAATCCATCCTCCCTTCCTTGTTGACAGAACAAGGCTTGGGCAAATTACCTTCAAGTCTCCTCTTTAAGAAGATTCGCCATAGAGGGAGTTTGATTTCTTGAAAAAATTAGCAACATTCTAAATGGGATCACAGGACAACCAGATTGGACTAATCATCTTCTCTGTGCTCCGGAAAAATCACTGGGCATCTGAAGGAGGTTGTTGGGCAGTGAGACCCTGAAGACAAGAGTGTTCTTCCCTTGGTGCACGATTATAACCGTGTGGTCTTGGGGACGTGGCTGGGTGGGAGAATCCTGGAGGGGAGAGCCCCCTCCCAGGGTTCTGTTGTGGTTTGTCTGTGTCTGCAGCCAGCTCTTAATTCCTATTGCACAAAATATTAGCCTCTCGTTACCTTTCTTTGAGCAGTTTAGCGATTTTCCATCAAGCTATTCGGATTTAGGACTGTGCCCCCAAAGGAAATGATAATTCCCATATTGTTGAACCCTCCTCCCCTTATCCATGTAGCATGGCCTCACATTGCCTTCCTGACAGCAGGGATAGTAAGTCATCGATTAAAACTTCAAGATTCAGTGCTGCCTCTGAGATGAATCACTTCCCATCATCTCACCCGGTCACTACTGACTATTTTTCCCTTAGAAGGAGCTGTGCCTCTGGAAATCATTAAACCTGTATATGTCATTAGCTCCCTTGGTCCCTTCTGGTCAGATCAGGAGCCCCATTTCCTAAGGCCTGGAAAACAAGCAGTTCCGCCATAACCCTGTCTGTGAGCGTCCTACCTTATCCAGAGGGTCAGGTGCCATTACCTGTCCTCAGAAGGCGTGCTGCTACTTGGGACAAGAACACAGAGAGTCATGGCGATTCGTTACCCCTGAGGGCCAGTGAGAGCAATCTGGATAGCAAAAACTGCCTTTTCTTATCAGTCTCTCCTCTTTCTGCCCCTTCCGTTGTTAAAACTCAGGGGCCTCCTGGTCCTCATCAAATGTCTATCCGGTGCCTACCCCAGACGTCCTCCTGTTCTTCATGTTCTAAGATGGCCTTGCCAACAGAGACACACTTAGGGCAGAATAGACATGAGGCCTCAGGGAACCAGCAAGGATATGGGCAAGCTGAGAGTGCCCGGTCAGGTGAATGCGGTGGATTTTGACCCAAGGAGAGCACGGACAGGATGCTCAGAACTGTTCCCCGCAGTGGAACGAGCTGCTCTGAAGGGCCAGTGAGGGCGCAGTGCCTGGCTCCTCCACGATCCGCGGCAGTGTTGACCAACTCTGTAGCCTAAAATAATTAATAGGGCACTAAATCTAACTCGGTTTTGGCATGAAATAGGGCAAAAGAAAGCCACTTAGCAGGGCCCTTCCAGGTGTGCTGGTGGAGAATGTCCACTGGCTGAAGTCGGGAGCGTGGCCGCCCTTCCCCTTCCCACAGAGAAGAGTGAGGGTGCGTCGGGGGCCGGGGCCGTGGATAGGAGCTTTCACATCAGATTCACACCTACCCTGCTCCCCCATCCCATAAGGGGACATTTCCTTGTGGAATATCTTGAACTTGGTCGACATCAGTCATTCTGGAGAATATAATAGGGTGGCCTAGCAGCATCTGCTTGGTTGATGTAAAGGCTTTTCCTTGATCAAAATCCCGGCCCATTTTTATTCGAATCATGATAACTTATACTGTTTTATTCTTATTCAAAAAGTAATGCATAGTTAATATAATTTAGGAATTAAAAGCACAAAACAAAAGGGATATAAAAACCATCCGTAGTTCCACATTTCAAGAGTAATCACCATTTGCATTTTGATGTATATCCTTCTAGAGTGTTTTCTCTGCCATTTTGCTTCTTTTTCCTCAAAATAGAAACCTTTGTTTCTCTTAATCATTTATGACAGTTGAAAAAAAGATTTCTTAATGTGGAGAAAGTGACAATTCTCCTGGAATCCATTTCTCTGAGGCAACTATTAAGAGATGGATGTGAAGGTTTCCAATCATCCCCCATTTTCACAATCTTAATAACAGAAATGAACATGTAACCTACATTCTGTTTTGCACCATTTTTTCTACTTAATATGTTACTTGCATCTTTACATGACAAGGGCACTTCTTGTTCCATTATTGCCTGCCTCGAATTTAATTGTCCAGGTGGTCCACCACTTATGTGACCAACCCCCTACTGAGGGAGGGCTGGACACACGTTGCTTCTCGGTCTTTCATGCTCTTCTTCCTGGGTTCCTTCCAAGATCATCTCCTAGTGTCCTTCAGGTGGGCAGGTAGGCCTCTCCTCTCCCTTACCCTTTGGGTGCCTTTAGTACACCCGGAAAACTCTCTTCTTAGCATTCCTTCCTTGCTGCTCTTCTGTCGGAGAGCTGACAGGTTATAGACTGCGACCAACTCTAATACATGGGAAACAGAGAAAACCCCTGAAAAGGAAATAGTATGTGTCGACTTAGTCTCCTCTGGAGCAGGGTAACGATTTGCGGGAGAATTGATGGTAGTGTGGTGGATAAGAGTTTAGATTTCAAAGAACAAGGTTGGTGATTCCAGTCTTGTAGCGTGATTTCAAGTTGAGTCTCTGAGAACCTGGCCTCACAGAACTTACCCACCCACACAGGCGCTGGCCTCATATTTAAAGATCATCTTGTTGGTGGCCTCCTGGGAAGCCTTTTTCCAACGCTACTGCTATTGCTCAGGCCACCTTTTTTATTGTAGTAAAATATACATAACATAAAATTGACAACCATTTTTAAGCATGCAGTTCAGTGGCATTAAGTACATTCACATTGTTGTGCAACCATCACCACCATTCATCTCCAGAGCTTTTTTTCAGTTTCTCAGATTGAAACTCTGCACCCACGAACACGGACTCCCCACTCCCTCTTCCCCTCTGCCTTTGGCAACCACCG